>NW_024885344.1:2961339-3490741 GCF_019232065.1 Centrocercus urophasianus
ACACACACACACACACACACACACACACACACACACACACACACACAAAGAATACTATCTTTCACCAGGGGAAGTGACCATGATGTGCTGGAGGAAAGATCCATGTTTGAGGGGATGTTAGGTATGTAAATCTGATGTTGTGTGGGAGCAGCCACTTCTCAAAATGTTTTGTATTTTCAGACTGCCCTGAGAAGGGGAGCTTATTTCTGCAGGAGATCAATGGAAGTGTTTGGTTGGTATACAGTAAAAAAGTATCTGGAATTGAATTTCAGTACAAGAAAAGACTTTGGTGTATTGTTATAATTGTTAATTTAAATGCACAAAAGCCAAGGACTTCAGTGTTATAGCAGCTGTGGGAAACATAAGTCAGTAATGTTTTGCATACACTTTAGGGCATAAATTTCCTAGCTTAAACAGTAATGTAAAACAGTGCGTATGTACCAGAGGCAAGAGTAATGGGTACTGTGGGAACCATGTATGACTTTGAATTTCTGGACTTATTCAGAACTGAAGCTGTTGTCCCTCTAAATACATAGGGTACAGAGTGAAATACATCCTGTTCTGAAATACAAGCTCTTGGTTCTGCTTAAGCCTAACTTCTTACATAAATTCAAGCATCCTGGTAACCACGCTGCCTGCTTTCACTTCTTCCTTATGGGTCGTGTGCACAGTGTTCCAGGCTTAATGACTGGCTTCCTAGAGAAAATATAAGCTAAGAAATGAAAATGAACGCATCATGCAAAATGGACAGAGCCCTGTAGAAATTTTGGTCTGTGTGTAAGTTGCAGTACTGATGCAGTGTCTAGAAATGGATAAATGTGTCTTGAAAAACTGTGCATTCCTAGGGTAACGGGGGGAGCTCTGATAGTCGCTCTTAGATGTGAAACTATGAGACATAGACCATTAGAATCTCTGGTCCATGGCTTGGTGAGGAAGGGGCAAGAGTTTGCAGCAAAATGTCAGGTGTGGGTGGGAGATAGAGGATTCTCCCAAACTGGATCTTCTTGTTTCTTACTAATAGTTAATGCTGGCTGAGGATCCAGTTAATCCCTTTAGTGCTGCCTAAGATTCTTTGTGGCCTGTTGATTTTCTAGTGTTTATGTCCATCCTGTTACACATGCAAGGCAGTTGTTTGCTCTACTCGCAGTTATTTGTAATAAAAGGTAATAGATTTTGTGCTTTCCACTCTTTAACCTGCTATTTATCCCTTTGCTGCTCAGAGGATATGCACTGTAAAGTAATCTGTGTCCAGTTGATAGATTTATTTTCTGTTAAGTATTGGGTCTACATATTCTTGCTTTCATTTCTGACATGCTTACTGTGCCAGTTTATAAATACACAGAATTGACTTCCATTTTATTCTAATCCTTTAAATCAGCCTAAACTGTAGAAATTATGTATGCTTTTTAAAACATGCACTGCCTGAAAACAAATGGGCATTCCCTTATGCCTTTCGTGACCTTCCTTCTGGTACTTGTTTTATTGTGAAACTTCTAAGAACACACCAGAGTAGAAAGATGTAGAGCGCTTAGTCTGGCCTCTTTGCCTATATTTAGTAAATGTGGTGATTAAAGAAGCAGCTGTGACTGCACGTTGTTGGGTTGTTTGTTTTTCTTTCCCCATATCTATTTTTGTGGCTTTGCAAAGAGCAAGAGACAGCAGCACAAAATCTGAAGTTACACCATGAGAGTCAGTGGGTTAGGATTTCTTCCAGGGCACCTTGATGGTGACAAGGAAGGTTTATTTACTGTTATTTTTAAAGCTTTAGAAAGCTAAATTTCAGTCTTTCTTTACCTTTATGGAGGTTAAGTGTATTTTTACAATCATTTAAAAGCTGAGATCATGCATAACTCCATTATGACAGTTGAGAACATCACCACGTGTTGTGAAACTCATGTGATCGTAAATTTTAGTTGCTTTGCTATTGTTTTCTGTTATGACAGTTTATTATAATCTGGTCCTCCTGAGTAATTGGTAGTGGCTGACACGTGGACTGGTGCATTTCCTCCTACTTTTCAGTACACCACAAAATGAAACTTCATGCATTGCTCCTAAGGAAGCTTCCAAGGGTCTCCTCTGCATGCTTCAAAAGGTACTAATCAAAATCTTAGACTTCAGAGGAAAAAAAAAGAAAAGCTGTGTTCATGCTACCTACTTGCCTTCAACACCAGAGCCCACGAGAGGAATGAACTGTTCATACCATCTGCTATCTGGGTAGCTTTCTGTAGCATTGCTAGAAAGAGGAAGGTGTGATGCCTGAATGTCGTAGTCCGTAGGTGAGTGGTCTGAAATGGCTACTGGTAGTCATAGGCCTCTTTAGCACTCCAACAAGTGCTGAGTACCATAAGGGAAAACTTGCCTGCTGGACTTGTAGCACACTTCTTTCCCTCCTTCACAGCAACCAAGAGAGATGGATAAAGCTAGGAGATGTTACATGTCCATCAGTATATCCAGAACACTGGATGAGGTCTCCTACTGTTCGATGGCCTCTTCCTTCCTTCACTGGCATGCCTAATGGTACTTTGACCATGGTGTAGCTGGCTTTCAAAGCCTGGAGTAGAAGATGCAAAGTGAAGAAGTGGTGAAGCTATCTGTCTGTTTTATAGCAACTGCAACAGCTGTATGGCAATGTGCTTTTCTTTGGCAGCCGCCAGCAGCAATGCAATTAGTTGCCAAGACAATTGGCAGCAGATGGCTTTGTCCAATAGTGCCATGAAATTCATTTAAGCTAAAAAGATGGAGTATTGTGCTTGTAGCTGATTCATTACAAGAAAATGAGACTCCTTGTATTCTGATTTTTTTAAGTAGTGAATTTGCAATTACAGCTGAGATTCCAAATATTTTGTATCCTCCCTACATGGCCTACCATTATGAACGTGCAGAAGTGAGAGAAGTTTGGTTGTTTTTTTCAGTGTTATCAAAAGAATATGATCTATATTTACTCCAGCTGCTTAGACAACTTTTTAAAGCAGACTAACTAAGAACACTTTGGACCTTCCTGATATGTTTTCTTCTCTGGTGTACTTCCAAATTTTTATTTTGGCATCTGACCCCATAATCACAACAATATTGCATTGCAATATCTGAATGAAATTACATGAAAACTGTAACTTTTTTAATATATAATTTTTACTGCAAAGTAGTGTGTACCTGATGTAGTCCCTCTTCAAGCTCTATTTTCTGTTCAGTAACCAAAATTCTAGTATACTGCTGGTTTTCAAGGAACTTCATGAGAAAATCAGTAAAAGAATAATATAGAAGGCATGCAGTTTATACTGCTTTGATGCTAACCTTAGCCTTTAAGGAATTTAGTATCTCTATACAGTTCATTTTGTTTATAAAATAGATTTGTTTACGTAATAATAAAAAATGCCTGAAAACCACGGTATTTCTCTAGCAAGACTAATCTTCCTGCCTACCACTCATGTGTATGCCTGAAGTCTGACAGACTATCAGTATATATATACCTATTTTTTCTGATAGTTGCTTTTGCTTTAAATGCCTTCACACATTAATGTGATTGTCTGATCACATTTTTTTAACTGAAGTAAAAATGGCAGCCTTCACACTTCCAATTGAAAGCTTTAAAAAAGGTATTCTAAAAGCTCAAAAAAAATACTAAGTGGAATTTGCAACTTGAAGAAAAAGCAAACCCATTATTTTGGCAATCTAATAATTTTCTAAGTGCTCAGACTAAATACTTAATGTAAATACTAACACTAGATGTAAATGTAATGTTAAATGTTGAGAAAGCTGAAACAGCCAGAGCATTTTGTATATCTTTTCATTTCATGTCAGAATTTAAATATTGACATGAATGCATATTAATGGCAATCCTGTTTTGAGAGTCTTGCAGTCAACTTGTTTTGACTAGGAATAACACTTTCCAGTTCTACTTTAGTGAGAGAGGAGGTAGGGAAATAGACTACGTGGCAGCCTCACAACTATCTGAGAGATTTAGTGGCAGTCAATTGAATCTTATAACGAATGCGAACCATTCTGAAAATCTCACTCTAATTCCCAAATAGATACGTGCTGAATTTCTGGTGGTTCAAAAATCTGATTTGCAAAGTTGAAAAAAAGGAAAGTGATGAAGGAATCTTACATACCTCAGTGGCAGAACCAATGTCTTTTGTAAGAGAACTTCAGTGATATGCAGTCATTTGTATGTTACACTAGATAAAGCATTTCTAGTATGGAAGCAACTGTACCAGTAAAAACAAACAAAAAAACCCAACCCTCTGTACTGATATCATAAACTGCTTCCCAACAGTGAAATGTACTGCTAGTGAACATGCGTGTTGTTTTTTTCCGGTGTAATTGTATGTACTCAATGCTTCCACAAGGATAATAGTTCAATCAGGGATTAAACATTTTCATACTCCATTTCATGGCTCAAGAAGTCTCCTCAGGAGCTTAGGTGTACCGCCTAGCAAGCCTGAAAAATCCCCTGAACAAAAATTTGGATGCTAGTTTATTACCAAAGGAGCAAGGCTTTTAAAACCATCATATAAAATCATTAGTGTTTTGTAGCTGTTCTTTGCTTGTTTGTTTGTTTTCCTCGTTTCTGCTGTGAAAAAAGTACTCTTAGGACTTCCTATTGTATTTGGAGTTCATGAAGCAAAGGAGAAACATTTTCAATTTAATTAACGTGATCTTGAGGAAGTTAATGAGCTGTTCTTCCAAAAAGCTTTTTGTTACTATTACATATCGCATTATTTATCCACAATCCACACAAAGGTGTTTGCATATAATTTTGTAAGGACATCTGATAATCTTCTCTTAAATTCGGCTTTACTGCTGCTTGCAATCTTTGAATGAGCGGCGCCAGAAATTCAGTTCTGATTCTGAAATCTGTGAGCATGGGCACTGCAGAGTCACTGAGATGAACTGAGCAGCCTGGAAGTAGGCTCCAGTTATCAAAATTCATACTTAGCTGCTGAGATACTGTGTTCTGTTAACGGCACAAAGCCAACCAGCACGATGTAGGACGAGGCAGTACCTTCTCTCATTTATTAAAAACAAAAAAAAAAAAAAAAAAAAGGTGTTCAAATGTAATTTTAGGCAAGCTTATGGTTTTCAGTTTATTAATGTGAAGCAGGAGTTAACAGCATCTTCAAAGCCAAATTGTTTTGGTTCTGTACATAGGTATTAGCAGTAGATGTGATAGCAGCCATAGAGATACTGAGCATGTTCTAGGTTTGTGGGTTTTCTCCTCCTTTAAACATCTGTTGTGTTTCCTCAGGCATGTCTGCCTGCATGTCTGATACCAGGTTGTCAGAATGGATTTGTAATTAGTCTTGGGATAGCATTTTCAAAAGGATATCTAGCAATGCTAGCTGGTTAGGAACTTCTTTTTAAAGTCATTTAAGCTATTTTAGAAATGATAGCTGCCTGAAGGTGTACCTACTCACGTAGACGCTTAATTTTTCTTGGAAATCTGGTCTTTCCAGACCTCTCAGGTTCCTCAGCATCTATTCCTTTGAATGGAATGCATTTCTAGATCATCTCAGTGAGCTTTAAGATAGTAGTTTAGTCAAAACATAGGAGGAAAGGCAAAATAAAGAGGACAGAATTCCATTCAAAGGTATCAATATAGGCTACGGTGGTTGTTCTTGATGTTTAATTAAATAGTCTGATTGTTTTGAACCTAGATTAAAAGAATAATTATGCTTTTCTGTCTCATTGTTCTGCTATTTCTCGGTCTTTGTGGGGAAATAGGAATAAGGAGCAAGGAACAACAGGGAATAGAAACTTCTCAAATTAAGATAAAAGAATATTGTTGTTAGAACAGCTCTTCACAACAGTCTGTTGAGGAAGAGTCCTCAATCAACTGTCTTAGTAATTCTGACCTGTCATCTGTGTGATAGAATCCCCCCTCATCTGAATTACAGTTAAAGCGATTCACTACTGTTGCTTTTACTGGGGTTAGTTATTTTCTTTTTCTTATAAAGGAAGTGCATGGTTATATGTCATTGCTTAAGGAGAATTGCTGTTATGTGGTTATTTCCATTGTTTTACCTTTGTTGCTTGTACTTCTGGATAAATAAAATGTTGCAGAAATGGTAAGTAATAGTTTACTATTTTTCTAGGACTTTATTGTGCCCTGTAATCAGAGTAGAAGAACTTAGCAAGCGTAAAACAAGTATTTTTTAGATTCCTCTAAAATTTAGTAGTCTTAGAGCATGTGAGCTCCTTTTTTCTTCAGTAAATGAATCAAAAGTCTACCAGACAGGCTTTTCCATTTTAAAATGTAATGTCAGCATGTGCTATGCTTGTCTTAAACTCATCATATACTTTTTACTTCCTCATCCCAACAGCCCCGTGGCTGCTGTTTCGTTACACTTCTTTTTTTTTTTTTGGTTCACGTGTTCTCACTTGTAAATTGTTCCTCTTTCTCTCTCTCTCTTCTGCTGTTTTCTCTTATATGGAGGAATATTTCAAATGTGACCTCACATTACTGATTTTCACGTTTCTCACGTTTTTCACGTATGCATTCTGCATACTCCATTGCCCTAATAGTTTAAGCTCTTCTTCCAGAACGCAAACATAAGATCATCATTGTGCTCTGCTCTGTGATCAGATCCTCCATGCATTGAAATTCAGTCAGCAAGATACAGTCATTGTGCTGTGTTGGCAGCTTTAATTGATATGGTAGGAGTGGTCCAAGAGAGAATAAGGTACAGTCTGCTCTTTTTGCTCAGTGGCATAAGTTGCAAATATTCATACTCTGCTTGCGAAGTTCCACTGCATCATCAGCCATGGGACTGTCATAGGACCTTCCTGTATGTACAGTAATGTTGCAGCTGATTTGATCAAAGTTCCAGTTGGGATTTTGTTCTCTAGTAACATTTTATAGATGTGCGTATAATGTTCGTATACCAGTTCCATATGTACCTATTTGCATCATGTCTGTGAGCGGGGTGCATCAATTCCCCCAGACATACAGAAGTGTATTTGTCAGTTTTTCTCTGTTTTTTTTCTTGATCACTGATAGAACATTCTCAGAGGAGTAAAACTCTTACAGAACCTTTGAAGTGCTCAGTAAAAGTATTGTAGGGAGGGCATTCAAGGCCAGGCTGGATGTGACTCTGGACTGCCTGGTATAGTGGTTGGCAACCCTGCACACAATAGGGGGGTTGAAACTAGGTGATCTTTGAGGTCCTTTTCAACCCAGGCCATTCTGTGATTACCTGGGCAAGCACAACTATCACCCTTGCCACCATGATTTTGTTGTATTCTCCTATGTACAAGGATCAATGTGAGTTCTTTCTAGTTCTTATTTTCTCACCAGATCATCTCACTCTGTAGCTTTTTTCTGATCTTTTCTAGAAGTTTCTCAGTAAGAAGTCAAGCACCTTGCACTTCAGAAAACAAATTGAAACTTCCTGCTGTGAGCAGGTTTTGGTTCCAGTTGACATCAATTACTATTACCTCTCCTCTTGGATCATATTCCTGACACCATGCAGGATATTTCTTTGGCTTTTGTGGGTCTGCTGTTCTGTCTGTCCCCTCCCATCTCATTGTGTATTGCTGACTGCTATGGCAGGGGAGCATGCAAAGCTGAAATGTCTGTGGCTTTGTGTACCTCTGCTCTGCAACAACTGAAACATAGCTTTGTTACCAGCATTATTCCTAAATCCAAAACAGCACTGTACCAGCTACTAAGAAGAAAATGATCTCAGCCAAAACCAGGACGTACAGTTGCTCAAATTTTTACTCAAAGGTAGATTCCCTAAATCCTTTGCCCAGCTGATTTACAAAGTTCTTATCATTGCCCATACTGCTGTTCTTAGCCTGCCCATTTCTCCTAAGCAACTGCTCATTCCCACTCTTCTGTTCTTGCATAAGATTTTAAACTTTGTGGACCTTTGCTAAAAAAAAATATTAAGTGACTTGCATTAAAAATCAGCCCATCCTTTATGGTGGTATGGAAAAAAGCTTGGGAGCTCCCAAGGTACAAGTATCATGGTAGTACAGTCTGACAGGCTATTGTCTCTGCAGGCTGGAACTGTTGTTATTGTATACATCTCAGGAGTAATTATTGTCTTGTTCTGTCCTGTGAACAAAGGCAAACAATGACAGAAGTAATTGTGGTATTTCCCAAATTTTCAGTACTTGAAAACCTCATATTCATTCCACATGGTAGAGTTAACGTAACCATATTTTCCTTACTGTTCCGCCACACCTGCACATAATTTAGATTTTGGAAATACGTTCCTGTTAGAGAGACAATGAATGAACAGCATACAGAGCACTGTTAAATCACCCTGATCTGTTTTACCTATGACTGCATGACTGTTGCAATGGAGATTGTGCAGTTAATAGTTCTGATAATTAAAAAATATTTGTTTTCACGCAGTTTTCTTAGATATTTCTCTTTCAGTTAGTGTCATAAGTAGATTAAAGAATAGCCTTAGTTGTTTTGCCATTGATTGAGCTGTGCCCGTAGCTCAGTGCCGACTTGTTCAGATTTACTTCACCAAAGGAACGCCAAATAGAGAAGGAAAAAAAAAAAAAAGAAATGTTAAATAAACTCAGAGTTAATAGCACCTCTGTGTTCCATAGTTTTCAGGTTTTATAGTAAAAAGTATTTACCGTAATTGTTTTTTGCTGCGGTAGGTATGAAACAGCCAAGATTAAGAAAGGAAACAAGCATTCCTGGGGTGACACAGCAGCCTGAAAACCCATCCCACAGCAGATAGAGGAACATTTGGACAATAACTGTCTCAGACTGCATTTGCTGATTGCGAGTAATAGCCCCTCTAGTATACAGAAATGACTCCCACCTTCTCTAGAATACTATTTCACTGGGAGATGTGCCCACTTTTAGAATGTTTGAAAGTGAAGGCTCAGCTGTTATGTTCTAGGCTAAATTTATGTGTGAATTTCTATTGAAGTTAGAGAATGCTCACCTATATTAGATGCTTTATGTCTTGAATAATTCTGTCACTTCATCCCCTATTTAATTACTTTCATTTTTCCCTAATTGACTTCAGGGTAATAACTTTGATAACTGAGACACCATCTGGCATTGGGATATAGATTTCACAAGAAGAAAGCAGCAGAATTACACTTGAAGTTGGGCTATATTTTTTTCCTCTCTTTTAAACAGAAATAATCAAAACCAAGCATTAAAGTATTGTCATTCCACAGTTTTCAAAGAAATGTGCACCGTACAAAATCTAATGATATACAAGTACAGAGTGTACCCTAGAATTCCTCCCGTATACTCATTCTGTTCAGTAAAACAAATAATAACATGGTTGTAGCTATGCGATTGAGGCTTGAAATGAGGCTTATTTTCACATCTCTTGTGTGCAGCTGATAAAAGCCAGTCAGTTAGATTAGATATACCTGGGCTGCCTGGCACTGAGAAGGCGAGAATTGATGAAAATTCATTACATAAGCATTTTACACTGGCTGATCCATAGAGCAGGATCAGCATCAGCCTATTATGAGGGATTACAGTCTGCACAGCCACACAGAGAATGAGTATAGAATTCTGCAGAAATTTCAGAATGAAGAAGGGAATTGGGAATGGTGGGCTCTGGAATTAAGGCATTGAGGTTCACCAGGACCTGATTAAGAACCAGATCCAAAATACCTCAACAGCAGAAGCATAAAAAGGAAAAACAAATCCAAAAAGGAAAAGGAACAGCAGTGAAATAAAATGTAATTGATATCTGACAGATTTGGAGTTTTATGTTCTTGGCAAAGTTGAACTTCTGCTTTCTGAGTGCTGTAATGTGATAGAATTAAATTGAAGCCATTTCCCTTTTTTGAGTGTGTTTTTTTTTTTTTTTTTTTTTTTTTCCTGGGATCTGGACACCTTTTGAGTGCCCAAAATGGAGAATGAGGATGCCCTGTTACGTGTAATGGTGAGGTAACAACACGTTTTTCAGTCAACAGTTTGCCTGTATAACTCTGAGAAGGATAATGCCAATAAAAAATAATAAAAAAAAGGTAGTGATTCACATGACTGATGCTAAATACATCCATTTTGTGTGTGTTTATTTATCCTGCCAAATACTTTTGTCTTGAATGTGTGAAAATTCTGCTGCGGACTGCCACAGGTTACCTCATACTGCTTAAAATGTTTAACAACAATTACAGTTGTTTTTGTAAATGCTCTTCAGGCTGAATTGATGATTGCACCCTCCCATCACAAGTGTGTCACAGGTGCTGATCCTTCTGTTTACCTACCTCAGGTGATTTGTCAGCTGCTACAGAATATACCCTTCATAATAAGCGCAAGTCGTTTTAACAGTCTTAATGATAATTTAAAAACTATTGCTAATTTGAAGTGTAAAGATATCATTATTTGTAGTGTCTGGAATTAGAAGTTTTTAAGAGCTTTGTTCCCTTATTTCTGCATCCTGACATGGATCGCACTTTTTGTTTGTCCTGCAGAGATGAAAATGAGATCTGACTGCAGAGGGAACAAACAGTGAGCACTGATATTTTCTCATCTAACTATAGGATTTTACCTCCCAATAAATATTAAGTATTGCAAAGCTTCAAATACAATTTTAAGAACTGGAAATACTGAACGTGGACAGTAATTTCTTTGCTCACTCTTCTTAAATGCTTTGTACTTCTTAATCCGTGAAGTTGGAAAAAGATTTAATGACTGTCACACAGTAGTGTATAAGCCTTAAGGCAAACCGGAATTTTAGTTTTTCCATTGATTGGATTCAGTCTGATTATTCAGGCAGAGAAAGAAGAGCATTGTCTAGAGGAATCTACACTAAAGATGTGTGCTCCCCAAATAGGAAACTAAATTTTTCATCAGAAGGAAGTAGCATGAGTTTCTAGGAGGAATTTTCAACATGTGCCTGGTGCAGTTATGATTTCTCGAAAGAGGAAAGGCTGTCTCTCAAAACAAATAATACATTCGAATGTACTGCAAAGGGACAGAACATATATACTTATTGAAATGTGGGCTCTTTCTCAAAGGAATGTATACAGTCACAGCTGTTGTAACTCAATTCCTGTAGTATTTTGATGATAGTTAAGACCAGAAGAAAGGCATAGTTTAAAAAGTAAATCAGATAGTAATACCGCAAAGTACTTTTATTCCATTGTCTAACTCAGTTTTCCTTGGGCAGATAGTCTAAAGTTAGAAAAAAGACCACATTTCCTTATGTGATGGAAGGGTAGGCATTGTGGCAGCCTGTTCGCAGAGAGAAAGAATAGTGAAGTGAGCCATGTTCTTTTAGCATTCTCTTCTCCATCTTTACCATTCCTGCTCTTAGCAGTTGATTCCTGTCTGGATTTATGCAAGTTAATATAGAATGTGTGACTACAGATAGCGATTAATGATGATTAAGATCCTAAAACAAGATGGGGATAGGTGGGTAGGGAAGCTACTTCTTTTGTGCATGTGTATTGACAGAACTAAACATATGCCTTTCATGTCTAAATGCAGTACCTCCACGTTCCCTTTAGCTCAACACAGAAGAGTTGTCACAGGCATCAGTTAGTTCACAGAATATGTTGCTGTGGAAAGCCCATGGCTATCCACCCTCACAGGCTGCCTGACAAAAGCATCATTAAAAATGACACGTAGTATTTCATTTGTATCCATTCATTTATATTTCACTCACTAAAGAGAACTCCCATAATATATTATCCTTCTGAGGGAAATTTGTGGAGATGATGAAATTTAGAAAAGGAGGGATGTGTTCCAGAGAAAATAAAACCTAAAGAGGGTTTACCTGAATGTGTGCAGATCCCAGGAACATTGAGTTCTGCTGCCCTGGTTGTGTAAAGCACCAGTATTTTAGCACAGTGTGTCACAGGGATTTTACTTTTGTGTCATCCTACACAAGAATAGGCGTATTCTTTAAGGTCCTTACATAGAATTCTAAAAATATATTAAGATGTTACTGTGTACTGGAGCAGAAATTTGAACTAGTCTCAAATATACTTCATCTTTTACAAGACAAAGTCTTAGTAGGCAAAATATCTGAATCTTGCTGTTGGTTGGTGATGTTAAACAAGTTGGTTCTTGTGACTGCTCAAAAATGAACATTTTTATTTGCTTGCTGCATAGGAAGCTCTGCTGGATTGTGATGGGACACAGGGGATATGGCCCACATTCTGACCTACTGCAGTACAGCACTGTGTACACTTATGGTATAGCATAAATAAACCACTATGCTGCTGGTATATTAGACCTATGCTTGTTTTCACTGAAGTCACTGGGTTTTGCCTTTTACTCACTTGAGGTTATATTCTTGATCTGCTCTCTTCACTTTTGGAACAAAACAAGAATATCGTAAAAAAGAGTGACTTCCTCGGGTTTTCTGACTGCAAGCCTAGGTCTCTGAAATGAAATCTGTATCTGCCTGATATAAGTGATATAAAATCAGTTCTGTATCACTTATTCCATCTTTACAGAAGGAATATCTCTAATACATTAAATCCTTTTTCAGATAAAAAAAAAAAAAGAATTCATTCAAGAAAGAGGTTCCGTGGTATATGTCAGTGAACTCTTGTTCTAATTCTTTATTATTATAACTTAATTTAATAGCTATTATTTTAAAATGCTGTGTGCTTCATTTCTGATGTCATAGCCATTAGACATCACCTACTGCCGTGTCACCACTGTGGTGGTTGTTTCTTTCCAAAGTGTGTTAGAAATTTTGCTGCTTATAGTACAAGACAATCTGTAGTACACGACAATCTGTTATGACATTTTTCTTCATGAGGAGGATGGAAAGCTAACTCATGAGTTATTTCATCTCTTGTCATAAATAAATGTCATAACACTGATCAGCCTTCGTGTGTTCTGAATGTGCAGTTATTTGCATTTTCCCTCGCTGTTCTTTAGGACTGAAGTGGCTTAAATGACAGGTGCAGCACATGACAAGTGCTGAGAATGTGTGGGGAAAATAGAAGATTCTCAGTACTGAAAGATACTAATAACTTCTGCACTGCTATGTCATCACTGAAATAATACTGATGTCATTTCATAACATATTAAACTTGCAATATTTGTCTGCATGCGTGATCTTCAGATCCATTTAGAAAGAAAAGAAATTGCTGTGTTGTCCTTTCTATCTGACTATATATATTTGCTTGTATCAGTTGACGTTGGCCAGAGCTCTGTCAGATTTGGAGTTTTGTAAATGTCTGGATCCTGTAAAGGAAGAAATTTGTGATGTGGATTTGCATTTTTTTTTTCTTGGTTCTAAAGCAATCCTTGATAGTCAGTATTCAGTCTCCTTTTGCAGCAGCCTCTGTCAGAATAGCAGTGCATGGTGCTCTGATGGCAACTGCGTGCCAAGGGAGATTAAAGGGTATAACATCTTTCCACTAGGTTTCAGTGATGCCAACCAGCCTGAACTAATGCTGTAGCATTTCTGTGGATGAAATGAAAATCAACTGTTGAGGTTCCATGTGATAGTGCTACCTGGTGACTTCCAGCCATGTGTGTAAACTCTGCTATAGCTAAATCTGAAACTACCACTTAAGAGGCTAAATGTTGGGTTTCAGAGGGTCCAACCACCTGTTCTTCCCTACATCTCCTCTTTGCAGCCCACCTCCATTTTAATCAAAGCCAAACTCAGACATCTTTTACTTTCCAGTTCTGTGATATCCATATGATGTGATCTATATGATCCATATTATATGCATATGATGTCTGTAAAGCATTCAGGCCTGTCAGTGGTAAGCCTTTGGTGGGCTCTTAAACCCAAATGATAAAGGAGCTACACATGGTCAGGATCCTTAAAGCTGGAAGAAACTCCTCAAGGTCATCTGGTCCAACTCCCCTGTAATGAACAGGGATACCCACAGCTTGGTCAAGGTGCTCAGAACCCCTCCACCTTGACCTTGGGTGTCTCCAAGGATGGGGCATACATCATCTCTCAGCTCTGTGCCAGTGCCTCAGCACCCTCTCTGTAAAAGACTTTTTCCTCACATCCACAGTAGTTGTTACGAATTACAGAAGGATCTTTCAAATTCTTTTTTACATTTTCATATCCCCAAAGGAAGCATGCTTATAATGTCCAATATTAAGCAGGTCTGGACTTGCCTTATCTGTTGGGTAATTATGAAAACATGGAGAATTGCACACATAAATGTAATTTACACGTTATATATGTATCAGGATTCTTAATACAGTTTACAGAAGAACATAGCGATGGCAGATTTTCAAGAATCTCATTTAGAAAAGGATGTTCTGGAGAAAGTGAGATGAAGGAAAACTAAAGAGAAAACCTTGTAAAGATACTTAGTATTCTTTTCAAGGAGGGGGCCACTTCTAGAGGTCATTGACTGTTATAGGAAGTAATGGGCTGGGTCTGCCTACTGAAGTTTTGCGCATCATAGGATCATTAAGGTTGGAAAGGACCAGTAGGATCATGTAGTCCAACCGTCAGCCCATGCATGTGGCTGCTCTAAACCGTCTTTTAACACGACCAGCCTCTGTTGGTGTAGAACAGTTGTTAAAACTTCTTTTAAGGATGCAAGGAAACATAGATAATTGTTATGACATCTATGTAAAATTCTACCTCACATTATTGTTCTTGTTAGAGATTTTCCTGTTGAAATGGGTGGCTGCATTTTAACTGTTATGCAGGGTTAGCACTATTTTTTTCTTCCGGCATGTAGACATCAGTATGCGTAAGTGCATTTCTTCTGAATGGTCTGCCTGATGAGGGTAAGGAAGGATATGCAAAGCAGACTCTCGTGCCCAGGTTCCCCAGATCCAAGTGCTGTACAATCAGGAAATGCATTATAGCATCCATTGTTGCTTCAGCAGGGAAAGCGTGCTTTACATATGCAAATACTGCTCAGAAGTTTAACTTAATAATTATCAGCTGGAGTCTATTGCTGAACAGCTGAGGCGAATCATCAGTGTCAGACTCTGAATTAACTACTACCAGGCTTTGATTGAACACACTTGTCTCATGCTTGTGGTTACTATGACAGTTGTAGAAAACTGTATGTATTTTTTTTAATCTTTTCTGAGCTTACAGATATTGATTTCTTGTATTCCTAAAAAACAGTTGAAAATGCTGAGTTTTAAACTTTTTCCCTTCCTTTTTTTTCCCACGGTGTTCTAATGAGCAGAAGCCAGCACAGAATAGTTTGTACATCCCACTACTGTGAATGATTGTCACAGTACTGCAGACAGCTGTGGGGATGCATTTGAGTGTGTGCTTTACATTAGAGAGCTGTAATGGATGCCAACTGTAGATTGGATATTCTGCTAAACGAGGGCCTCGGAGGTTACATGTGCACTGAGCTCGTGCTGAGCACAGAGCAATCTCTAGGCATAACCAAATGGTTAATGAAAAAAGCAATGCGGCTCCTTCATAGAAAATCTTCGCATTAACAGACCCCGTTGTCGTCCCTCTCACTCCTACTGTACTCCAGGGACATTCGGCTGGCTACAAATATTTAGCTTACAGATATCATTCATATGTCTTTTCCTAAGTGTGCTTTGTTATTCACATCACACTCCTACAGTCCCCCACAGATTCTCATCTAATTATTCCCTTCTTGCCCATTCCCATGAATAATCTGTGGCATTCACCCCCATTCTGCCATTTAAGGCAGTAGTCCATCCTACTACGAACTGGATTGCTCAGTTTCCAGGAGGTGTCACAATTTATTTAAATTCATCCAAAATGTAACTCTGAAGATTTATTAATGTCTTGCAGAAGATTTCAGCTTCAGGGCACATTCTCCCACTAGACAGTGGTTCATCTTTGCTGCCGTACTAGGAGGACTGCTTCAGGGCCGAGGCAGCCAGCTCCTCTGACCATTTAAACTGGGTTGGATGCTTTGCACTGCAGGAGATAAGAAGCATGACATGACCCTTTGGGTCAGCTCTAGCTAGGGGTTAGCTGAAGGCAATGCTGTGTGCAACAGATTTAAAAGGGATCATTTGTTTGTGCCCCTAACAGACCATTTGTGATTGTGATGTGCTCCACTATGGCTGGAAGTCATTGCTAACTCATGGCTGGTCATTGGCAGTGTAGACAAGAGCTGCTTCCAAAAATGCTACAGGTGCACCTGTTGAGCCTGGTTATGGTGGTCAAGAATAGAAGAAATATTGACCCTTTTGTCATGGATTCTCTAAGGTATAATTGCAGAGCTTTGTTCTAGGAATTTTCCCACCTTTACCTGTTTGGTGTCTGAACATTCAATTCTTCTGAGTTGTCACAATGGCAAGCTTTTAAAAAGAAAAGGAATATCCCTCTGTCTTTGTGGAGAAGAAAGCTTCCTTTTCTCCTGTATTCTCCCCTTTCCCAACTGTTAGAGAAGTAGTTTGCCAAAAAAAAATCAACATCTTTACAGGAGTGGGGTTTGGAGAAAATAACAATTCATCAAGAGCACAGATGGCTTATTTAGAATCTAATAGGTATTAAAACATTATTTTCCCTAAGCTTTACTCCTGATATTGATAACGTGTTATCTTTGCCAAGTTCCCCTCTTGATAACACGTTATCTTTGTCAAGCCAAGTCCCTGATAAAATCTTATTTTCACTCAGTGCTTCCACTGATAAGACATTATTTTCTTACATCTCCAATCCCAGTGGAAAGTGGAGAAATGTTATTTTTAGTCCTTTTCTTAGAGAAGCATATATTTTGCCAAGGCATTGCAGAGCGGGGAAAGGAAGAATGAAAAGAAGACAGGAAAAAAAGGGGGGGGAAAAAGTCATTGTATTCTAGACAAGGAAATGATTAAGTCACATTAAGACTTATGGGCTTTTCTTTTAAGTTTTGTGAGAAGTTAACATTCTTAATGTTTCATTTGAAAAAGCGAACTGTTAAAGAGAGCCATATCCATTCTCAGAAAAGATGCTTAAGATGTTTAGAGCTTCTCTCCCTCTCTGCTCCTGCATTATGTTGCTACATACTTTTTACTTTTGCAGTCTTTTACTGTTTACCATCCCTTTTATCCCTGTTAGAAGTACCAGAATTAAATTCATTCAGCCAACACATAAACATTGCTCTGTGCAGCAGTGCAACGTGATGCCATCATTGACAATACAATTACTAACTTTCTGAGACACAAACCCGTGCCTTCATTTTTGTGTGCATAGCGAATGCAGCAATGCGGTAAGTGGTTCTGTGCTTCTGTTTCAGTTAATTAAAGAGACTGGGAGGTGTATCATGAGCAAGGCAGGGGAGTGTAAAGAAAGAAATGGGACTGCTCTGTAGTTTATGAAGTTGAGTCTACCCTGGGAAATAGTTTCTACCACTGAGTTCATTACATGATCTTCTTAAAACAAAGCTATTACAAGTGAGTGCTAACTGTATTTTTTTTTTTTTCTATTTTCTGTGGTTACAGCTTGCAGACTCAGGATGTCATTTACAGAAATGCTAAGCATATACAATTGCATATACAGGTGATGAGCCCTGTTCTGTGAACAAATGAACTGCAGTAAAAAGTAATGTTTATTTGTTTTCTGGTTCTAAACTGTGCACCCAAACTGTTATTTTCTTTTAGTGTTAAGGACTCGAAACTGCCTTGCCTGAAAAGAGGAACTGATAGCATCACGTTTTGCTCCAGTACGTTAGAAAAAGAAGTGTCTGATTATCTGTGCCATATGCAAGTGTTATAGTGAACGGCATCATAGGCCAGTGAGGAAATAAGTCTTTTTTTCATGTGAAGTGTGAGTGGTTGCAAATTTAATAATGAGCTGAAACAGCTGTGAGCACAATCCATTCTGTCCACTCACTGATGCCAAGGTTCTTTGGAAGAAAGTGGTGATCACAAAGTTAGTGAGCTTGTCATCATGTACAAGGGAAAGAATGGACAAGAGGTCATCTTTCTAGCACTTCCAGACTTCTGAGTGTCTGACCTTGCAGACCTGATGTTCTGTGGGTGTAGTGTTTGTGCATGATGTGTATAATTTCCAAATACAACGGACGGTAAATACCTGTTTCGTTTGAGAGAGACAGTCCACACTGGGACATTTCTCAATGACACAACATTCTACTAGTGAAACTTCATCATGTAAGCTCTGAATTGCCTTGTGTCACCATAGAATGAAGAAATTCTAGGTACATAGATCTGAAATAAATTGCTTAGGCTATATTCCACTATTTGGAAGGTTATTTGGGCAAAGTTTTCTATTTCCAGCTGCAGTGATTTACAAAAAGATGTAGGAGAAAAAACTGTCTTAGCAAATAGGAGAGTAGGTATCTTGGGATACCTTAGCACCTACTTTTGTAGGTATGTAACTTAAAGGGCTAAACTTCATCTATAGCCACCCATATAACCAGTATCTACCAGGGCATTCATTCAGAGTAGAGTATGTAGAGTACAGGGGTGACAGACGATTAAAACAGACCTAGAATTCCAAAAGAAAACGGATAGTTTATTTGTTTACACAGAACTTCTATATCTTAGAGTATGTCTTAAAGGGCTGCAGTTGTCTTTCTCCCCACCCTTCCCTCCTTAGGTCTATAGGACTCTCTACACAGAGGGCTGGAGCGCCTCTCCTATGAGAAAAGGTTGAGGGAACTGGGTTTGTTTGGCTTGGAAAAGAGAAGGCTACGGGAAGACCTCATTGTGGCATTTCAGTACTTGAAGGGAGCATATGAACAGGTGGGGGAACAATTGTTTACGAGGGTGGATAGTGATAGGACAAGGGGGAATGGTTTTAAACTGAGGCAGGGGAGGTTTAGGTTAGATTTTAGGAGGAAGTTTTTCACCCAGAGGGTGGTGACGCACTGGAACAGGTTGCTGTGGATGCCCCATCCCTGCAGGCATTCAAGGCCAGGCTGGATGTGGCTCTGGGCAGCCTGGTCTGGTGGTTGTCAACCCTGCACATAGCAGGGGGTTGAAACTAGGTGATCATTGTGGTCCTTTTCAACCCAGGTCATTCTATGATTCTAATTTTATTTATTATTCTGATATTTTTTTTTTTTTTTCTGCAGAATGTTGGCTTTTGATTAAAATTGTTATGTTGCTGGCCCTCAAAGGGTGCACTGATAATGCAGATTTTCTAATGTGAACAAATGTGAAAGGGAGGAGTGGTGTTTTCTTGCATGTATAGTCAGACTGAAACATTATCTGTGAGCAGCATGACTTCCTCTTATCTCAGAAGCAGCCTAGAGCTCACTGCCGTCAGTTAGTTCATTGTAAAGGCACTCCATGCTATTAGGCAGGGGACAAATAATAGCTAAAACACATAGAAACCTATAGACCTTGCAAAGATTCCAAAAGACAATGCATCTGCACTTAGGACAGCAAAAGAAATGTAAAAAAAAAAAAAAAAAAAAAAAAGGCAAAAATAAACCCACACCACAAGGTGCTACAGAAATTTCCTTGTTTTGGTTAGTTCCTAGCTTTTAGCATTTGAGCTCAGGGCAGAGCCATCAGAGAAATGTGGCATCCCTGCTTCTGCATTTGTCTTCTCAATCAGGGTGATTTTCCTGCACTCTGCAGCTTTCTCCCTTATCCAGCCCTGCAGTTAACCTCTGGCTAAACTGTGCCCTTCCCCCAGCAAGCTTTCTGTGCCTCTGGGCTCTTTTCAGGACTCTCATCTCTAGCAGTCACCAGAATACAAAGCTAGAATCTCTGTGCCCATGCTCATCCTTTAGGCTTTGTCTGTAAGAAAATTGCTCTGCTTCAGTCCCTCTCCTTTCAAATAAACTGTGCTGGGTGTCTTTCTATAAGCTTTATTTTTCCCAGCATCTTAAGGTGCTGTGCTTATTGGAGGACAGTAAGGTTTAATGACATCTCTTGCCTTAAATGCAGGCAACTTCACATACGCAGAAGCATTCAATAATCCACACAGAGTTCATGACTTGTCAAGCTTTCTGAACTGTTTTGCCTACTGTGATGATGTTGGCCGCTGTCAACTGTGAAATAATATTCAGGTTCGTGTTTTGTGGACAGTGGAATTTTGTAGGTTATTTTTATTTTTTTGGTACGACTTTATCAGCACAGAAAGTCTGAGGTAAAAGACTTGACACAGATAGAAAAAAAATACATTGTCTGAGACTGCCAAAGCCCAAAAATAGAGCAATAACCCCAAATGAAGAATAAAAAATTACAGCTTTATTATTATTTATTGCAGCACTGAAAAGTGTGCTACTTCCTTCATAGCACAGCAATGTTCTTTGCAGTGTTCCCTGGGCAACTCGTCCCAAAGTCACACAGACCTCGTTATGTGTTATGTTACTTTATTTTGATTTAGATTAGGTAAAAAGTGCCTAGACATCAGCTCAGAGCACTCTGCCAGTTACTTAAAACTATAAAACTCAAGTGCAGTGCAATCAGTTTAACTTTTCTACCTTGCTGCATACTGTCAGTCAGGTACTTGTGGCACCTTATATGTATTCACTTCTTCAAAAATGAGGCCTTCCATTGCCTTGAAAAACGATGGGATGGATTAGGCTAGCAGGCGGTGGCATTCATCTGCTATGCAGTAGCTACCAAGTCAAAGTATCTTCATGTGTCCAGTGTAGTAACAAGACTTAAATGGAGTAGTACAGTTTCAGCTTCAAGTGTACAAAAATTGTGATCTAGACCTTCCCCAAATCTACGTAATAGCTATGACAGAAATTACTTCATTTCTGAGCTTTAAGACTGAGCTCAGTTCACTTTTGTTTTCATCCTTCCATTTCAAACAAGTCTTTCGATGGTCACAGCATCATTTTGCAGCAGGGAGTTAAGATGTTATGAAAACACCAAATATATCAAGATACCTGAGAATATTCAGCTGTGTCAGCATCAGTGCGTGTCCAGCATTACAAACCCTGATGAGATCATCCCAGAAAATAGCTTGGACTTAACCACTTTCTAACAAAACCTAGATAGCTTCTACAGCAAAACGTTTTCAACTATTTACCTATTTTAGATACTAGGTTGTATAATTCCAGACCTGATTCCCATACCCCCTACTGGTCTGATGCTCAAAATGAAACCTGTTATTTTTTTAATTGTGGTAAAGCAGCGTTTATGATCTATAAATCTATGCTCTTTGAGCAGCTGCTAAAGAGGTACCGAACTTTACCTACACTTTTAAATGTTGGTGACTGTTATCCAAAAATTTTACTTTGGTTTATTGCTGCTTTTACAAATGGCTTGGAAATTTTTCTGGCAACTGTTTGAGAAGGTGGCAGAATCTAAAGGACAGGAATAGGAAGAGGTAAGTAAGATCTGTGTCATGCTGGATCTCCGCTTGGTACAGAGCTGGGATTGCCAGTGAAGACTTTAGCTAGATTTGCATTGTTGTGGTATGGCAGCAGGGACTGACCCTTCCCACCAATATCCCATTACATGTTGTTGCTGTGTGACAGATGGCAGCAGAGGGGCACTCTGACAAAATGACATCTGACTCAGAAGTGCATATGAAGCAAAGGTGTGTCATTGTATTGCTCCAAGTGCAAAAATGGCAGCTATTGATATTCATCAGTGTTTAATGAACGTTTATGGAGGCCAAGCAGTGGATGTGAGGACCATGAGGCAGTGAGTGGTGCATTTCAGCAGCGGTAGCAGCGACAGTGGGTCACCTTCACTGGTGCAGATTGTTACAAACACAGCGTGCAGGCTCTTGTTTATTACTGGTGAAAATGCTTAGCTAACGGTAGTGACTGTTGAAAAAATGGTGCTTCATAGCTCGTAATTTGTTACTGTGCTCATTGTATCTGTTGTAGTTTCCTTGGAAATAAATAGGAGGCATTACTTTCAGGGCACCCTACGTATATCCAATTGTAAATATGTCTACTGGTAACACAGGTTGATTTTTGTGTCACAGTGTAGGGGTGTTGCTTTTATGTGAGTCAATCTATGCCATGTACTCTAGCTGTCCAGCAACAAGAATAAAACATAGGCACATCCAGATCACTTCCTAGCACAGGTGTCAGCATGTGAGAAACAAAGGCAGCACAGCCCCTGGCACAGACCAGCTGCACAGCTAAATACTCAGTCTTTCCTGAGTCCACTTGCACAGCCCATGCTGGAGTCCCTGCAGCCACAATTGCACTTCTATGCCTTCCAGGCTGGATGGGGAGAGCTGACTCAGTATTTCATTGCACTTCTGACTGTAGCATGGCCTTCATGTTGTTACTCCTCTCCTATTACACATGTGATTTTTCAGCCATTTCCAATCTGTTATTTATTGCTACCTACTTCCTTGACAATTCAGGCTCTGAAATATCAGTGGCCAAACTTCAGAATCTGTCCTGAGACATTTTTGAAGCTGGGATTTATTAATCAGCTTTACTGATGGTGAAAACGATAAATCAGAGACTGTTTGTGGGAGAAGGTCTACAAGCAAGTGTTCCATTCAAATGTTTTTTTTTTTTTTTTTTTTTTTTTAAAGACAAAATGGCAATTTTATATGGATGAAAGGGTGTGTTTACACCTGCATAATAACAATAGAATTTGAAATGAGATTTTCTGTAGCTGTTTTTTTTGGTTTGTTTTCCAATAAACTCAGGACTATTCACCATTCATGTAAGCACGAAACAATGGAATAGAACAAGCAATGAGCAGGTCTTTATAGCTTTGAATCAGAGAATAAAGAATGTTCTTGTAAAGGAGAACTGCTAAACTGCATGATTTTTGTTTTCTAAACCACTCAAGCTGCTGTTTGTTTGATAAAGTGAAAAGGAGTCTTTGCAGTGGAGATACTATTAAATAGCAAAGTTAATGCAGGCAGGTGGAAAGTTATTTCTGTGAAGTACTTTGGAATAATATGTTTACGTAACTGCACTGCAAGGGAATATATTGCTAATTATGACGGTGTGGATAACTCACTCTTGCTTTATTTCAATTTGATTTTAATTGATCATTTTTATCTGTAGTTTGAGGGATTTTTACCACCTAAGCATTTCAGCTGAATATATACAGCTTTGTTAAACATTGTATGAAAACACGTCTCCTTGCTCTCTTAAAATTTGGTAGCAATAGTGTACTGTAACGCGATGGTACAGCGCCTTGCAGTGTTTGTCTTCTGCTGAGGACCTTGGTTTCAGGTTAATTTGACTGTTTTATGCTTTACATCCAGCTCATTAGTAATGCTGTTTTGAACAAAGAAGATACCTTTTGAAAGTTAGAAAATGAAGTCTTTCATGTTTCTGGAATGCGAGTTCTCATTGAAAGGTGCCAAATTAGACAGGTTTGCTTTTTTTCAAATTCCCTTGTCTTCTTCAGCCAAACTACTTTCCAGAAACTGACCCACATGCGTAATGAGTGTTTTTATTGTTCTGAACCTCTCCTTTCTCGGCAAGCTGTGTTGCTGAACAAAACCCATCTGCTCCTCACATCAGCTGGGGCCACTGTTTGGCATGAAGAGGAATCCAAACTGCTGCAGCTCAACTGTGGAGGAAATGGGGAATAGGAAAATTATTTTATCTTGCATACGCTTCTAAAATGCATTTAACTATATATTAATTGTCTTGGAATTGAATCCTTCTATTCTTGATTGTCTTCCCAGACTAGATGCTGGCAGGCAGCCCTGTTCAGAACAAAAGAAACACATGCTTATCTTTTAGGGTGGTTTTTAAACAAGTAGGACCTGTAGCTCATAGAGCTTCAGCATCTCTCCAGCTTCACCATGAGCTTAACCTTTTTCTTCAAGTTCCAAGCCCATTTAAAATGTATTTGAAAGAAATCCCTGCCCAGTGATGGTCACATGAAAGAAAGATGCAGCTTTTGGTATGTTCTGACAGGAGTGTTTTGTTTCCTTCTCTTGCAGATGGGAAGCCGGTGTCGCTGTCTCCACTTGAGTCCCAGCCCCACAGCCCTCGTTACACGGCCTCCAGCCAGCGGGACCGCGAGAGCCTGGAGGTCCGCATGCGGGAGGTGGAGGAGGAGAACCGCGTGCTCCGTAAGCAGCTCAGCCTGGCGCAGGGCCGCGGCCCCTCACACCACCGTGGCAACCACTCCAAAACCTACTCCATGGAAGAGGGGACTGGTGACAGTGAGAGCCTGCGGGCTGGCATTGTGGCTGGGAACAGCTCTGAGTGCGGGCAGCAGCCAGCAGTGGAAAAATGTGAGGTAGGTGAGCAAAAGAATCAGGGAACCACCCGGGTTGGAAGGGCCACAAAGCCCATCCAGCTCCAACCCCTCTGTCATGGGCAGGGTTGCCACCCATTAGATGGGGCTGCCCAGGGCTCCGTCTAACATGGCCTTGAACACCAGGTTCTTTAAGTATATTGGAGGTCAGTGTCTCCTTCCCTCCTCAAACATCTTAGACACATATCAGCCTCTTAAGAACCAGTAAGCATTTCCTCGCAGATAATTTTTAATATATATTTTTAAAAACTTTCAAACATTTGATCATTTGAATGTGTGTTGAATCTGGTGTAAAAATCCTGTCCGTTTTTCAAGCTGACTTCAGTGCAGCGTTGCTGTTAAAAAAACCTGAGTATTTCTAAACGAAATGAAAGTGGCACGCAATGAAAGTGTTGTTGTTGTTAAGTCTTATTCCTGTGTTTATTCACCTCCTCTGGAATGGCTCAGGGTTTACTGTTAATTAAATTGTGGTTTATGGAACAATTTATGCCTTTGAGTTGCTTTTCAGCAGCATATCCAGATGCCGCAGTGGAAGCACCTGCTGTGTGTTAGCTGTGCAGAAGAGGTGTGGTTAGTGGCAGAAGACTGGAGATCTGTTTTTAAGGTTTTAGGGGGTTGTTTTGGTTTAGTTTTCCGTATTTTATGCCAGTAATTTTGTGGATGTCGCCTGGCTACTTGGTTGTCATATATCTGAATGATAACCGCTCCAAACCAGAAAGTCTTCCTTAAAGGCCTTCTGCCAATCCCAAATGGTGAAGACATCAAAAATAATTTTCTCCATTTATTTTTACAAAGAGGGTAATAAAATACCACCTTTTATCTTGCTTTCTGCCACTGGGAAGATAAAAATTGAAACAAAATAAGTGCGAAGGAAAAAGAAGTCCTAATTATCTCTTCAGATGAAGTCTATTTAATGGGCAAATATTGCTTAAAAGGGAATTATTGCTTCCCAGTTCGGTACGTCTTTGTCTGGCCCTGTTTGGGAAAAAAAAGAAAAAAAGGAGCTAACATTCTTTTAAAGAGAGGGAAGAGGAGGAGTCTATTTTTCATTTTCCCTCCTCCTGATAATGAGGGTCTGATTTTCCTCCCTACCAGCATTTTGGCATTTATTTTAATTAAGGGAAGGTTCAGGCTATCGGTAAATAAACCTCACTTCCCCCTTATTATCATGCCAAGCAGTGATGAGCTGAGTCTCAGCTCTGGGTTGTTCAGTGTACCAACCAATTTGGGACACAAAAATAGCAGCTTAACAGAGGAACAGTTTAAGGGGTCTTTCAGATTATAATGTGTTTTGCCAATAAATTTTCTTGCTCAGTGGGGTTTAGCATTGTGCTGGAGGCAATGGTTATATAAAATACAAAACCTCACTTTATTTGCCATCCCGCTATCTCACTGCACACTATTTTGATAACAAAATAGCTTTTTCTTGCTTTTCTTAAGGAATTTGCTCAGTAATTCAGTAACAGCAATGGAAGTTAAAATTAAACTTCATTATTATCAGATTTGCCAGGGGTCTCATCGTTTATCCTATTACTGTAGATTCTGGTTCCATTTTTGTGTGAGAGTGGTATCTTGACTTCATTCACCCTCGTTTTTTACTGTTTCAGAGCCATAAACTAAAGATGTTTAAGCCTCTGACAGTGGAATATATTACAGCAAGAGTCAATGACATCGGTGGAAAGAGACAAGGATCCGGAGAAGGCTCTGGGGAAGACAAGGAGAGCTAGGGATAGATTATTTATTTCATTGAGGCAGTTCCTTGAGATTTATTGAAGCTAACATTTCAGAATCTAATTTAAAATGCTCTTTAGTGATGATAAAACATCAGAAAATGCAGTTGCAATGAGTGAACATTAAATCTCCAAATTAAGCGTGATCTGTGCGATAATAATTGTGATCTATTTTGAACAATTGTAGATTTGTTGTATTCCAGCCGCCACTTTCTACTCTTCTCCTTTGCAGAAGATGTTATACAATTTTGATGTTACAAAATGAACCAGCATTATATTGCAGGAAAAGATCAAGGTTCCAACTAAAGACCTTCTCCCTGGAGAGGGAAGATCCCTTTCCCCAGGCAGTTTTAACACAAGCATCATCTTTATACAGACTTAGATACCAATAGCAGCCTTGAGGAGATCGTGACACTGATGGAAGCCAACAGAATGATGTGGTTTTCTTCTGATGGTATCCCAGTACCTTTCCAGCTTTTGCCTCCATAAGCTGGGCATTTAGCCTGAATTAAGTATGCATTAATAAACATTGTTAAAAGAGAGAGTCTACCAGAAAATATTTAATTAACAGCATAGCATCCAGTCGGCTAGCAGAATACTAAGAAACATTTGCAGCATTTTTTTGGGCATATTTGTATTGTTATTATTCTCAACGCTGTTGCTTTGTAGTGTTGAACATGCAGGGCTCCAGAGCCACAGAGAAAAGGCCCCATCACTTTAAGTGCTGTAAAAACAAAGGTAATGCCTACCTTGGGGAGGCATTTGTATCATATTTACATACTTGTAACATGCTTTTAATACCTCTTAATCACAGTCATAAATTATTTATGAAGGGTTAAACAACTGTAATGGAATGCCTGGCTAGTACTACTGTGAAATTACTGAAGTATGAAATGCTTTACCAAAGACTCTAAACTAATTAGAGTTTATTAAGAGCAGTATTTCACCATTCCAAAACGTTGCCTGAGGAAGAAAAAGAATAACATCTGTTTATCTAGGCACCTTATACTCCACAGCATGGGATCTAAGGCCCAGTTCTTTGATTTTAACAATTTTCTTCCTATTAATATAACTCCAGAATGGCTTTATGTGAAATGCTAGTTTCCAAAAAATGGTTTTTTTTCTTTTTTTTCGTGTCTGTAGCAGCTAAAACTATGTCAGTGTGCACCTTGGTGTTATTTAAACTCCCTTTCTTAAAGAAGCTTAACTTCCTTAAGTGCCTTTAAGCATTCAAGGTGGGCTTGAGCGCTGCCTAAACTATTTTAAATCAAAAATAGCTATCTTTGTGTCTTTGATCCCCATTGTATAGGAAGAACAGTGTGGTTAACTTCTGCAGTGTTTTAATTACATATTCATATCTGTGTTTAAGTGAATGCGGGGATGGATGTTTTCAAGGAGCTCAGTTTCATCTTGCAGTGGTTCCTGAATATCCAGTCTTCAGCTGTATGATCATCACTGATTCCAGTGAGAAGCAAGTGCAAAGCTTTGCACATAAAATGCACAGAGCTGCACATCAAATGCAGAGCTTTGATGTGAGATGTCTGGAGGGACATGTTGAACCAAGCTGGATGCTGCATTTTGGGGAAGCTGGGACATTCGTGGCTTATGTGCCTTTCCTCCTAAATGTTCGTTGCAGCCTCAGGAGCTGTGTGAATCACAGGGGCCCATTCTGGTGGGATGGGGTACAGTCTTGTAGCCAACAGCAGAAGGAAAATGAGGAGTTTCAGAGATCTGGGAGGCTGCTGATCAATTTCATAATCTGGGAGCAGATGCTTACAGTAGTATACTCAGGAGGCTTACAAGGTTTTTGAAGTGTTTCCGTCTTCCAGCTGTTATTGCCCTATCTTGCCAGGGTATGGTTACAGCCAGCTGGTCTCCATCCAGATGTGGGTTTGGGACAAGCGTGGAGAAAACTTGAGGTCAGGGTTTTTTCATTAGAAAGCGGTTCAGGTTGTAGACCTCACGTTGACTTACAAATTTCCTGCTGATTCTCTTGAACAGTTAAACAACAAGGAGAAGGCAAGTGAATTAAGAAAAGAGAAGAAACAGTTTTGTAGCATGCTGTGGGCAAAAACTGTGGGAGAAAAAAAGGGCTGGATTTCTATTCTCTTCTAGAAATAATTTTCTTCTCGATAGCTGATGGCAGGCAGATAAGTAGTATCAAACACTGCAGAGAGACTGAGCAAGAGATATATGGATTCCTGTGTCTCTGAATTTCAGAAAGACATTTAGCAGAGCAGCCAGAGCTGTCTCCTCACTGCACTTTGGCTAAATCAGAATACAGGACAGCAGCACTAAAAGATACCAAAGAATGCCTAAGTTTAGCTTTGAAATGAACTGGTTTAAGAAAAGGAGATGGTAGGGTGAAAGGGGAGGCTGTGAGGAGAGTTTATTTAGCCAGAAGATGTAAAATGAAGTTGATGGTGACATGATAGTGCTGTTCCATTGAAACTCATCAAGTGTTGGTGTCTGGTCCAGTGTCTTCAGGTGTTTAGAGTTTAAATCAGACCTAAAACCATTCTCAGTTGATGCTATTTTTATTGGAATTTAAGGGACGGATCTTAGGCCTTCCAAGAACCTGAGAAAGGCTAGGTTGTAGTGAGGTGGGAGTCAACCTCTTCTGCTAGGTAACAGCAAAAGGTCAAGAAATAATGGCCTCAGGTTGCACCAGGGGAGGTTCAGGCTGGGTATTGGGAACAGTTTCTTCTCAGAAAGAGCGGTGCTGCAGTGGCACAGGCTGCCCATGGAGGTGGTGCAGTCACCATCCCTGGAGGTGTTCCAGAACTGTGTGGATGTGGCACTGAGGACAAGGTCAGTGGGTATGGTGGGGATGGGCTGGCTGTTGTACTAAGTGATCTTAGTGATCGTTTCCAACCGTAATGATTCTGTGGTTCTGTGACTGAGAGAAGGCAGGGCGTGCACAGGAATCTGCACCTCATGGGAACCTATACCCAGAAGCATCATACAAACCACTGTTGTAGTAAGTCATTAAATAAAAGCAGCCTGTGTTCTTCTCTGTTATCATCACAAGAAAGAAACACAATCAATTTTTGCAAAGTGCTGAGAATGCTCAACTTCCTTTGACATGAAAGTGAATTTGAATTGTGGAATATCTCACAGCACTGTTGTCAACATGTGCTGTGCCGTATTTTCTTTCTCCTACCTCTCTGGATGGTTACCTTATTAATTCCAATCCTCTAAAATCTTCTCATCTTCCCAGCTAGTGATGCGTGCTGGGGCAGGATGCAGCTGCAGTGTTCATGTGGAACTGCACAATAGCACAGCCACTCGGCCATTACTCGATCCAAATTGCTTCCCGGACCAGCTGGTGTTAATGGATGGGACTGGGGACTCTTTAGATGTGCCCAACACATGCCACCTCCTGTGTAAATATGCCTCTGTTACAGGCCAAGCTTTGGCAGTGTATGACTATGTGAGAAGGCAAAATTCCTTATTTGTTCTCAACGTAGTGGGCTGTCTGTGGAAAATGAGAGCTGTGTGTGTGTGACAGATCAGCTAACCAACCTTCAAATGGAAGCCAAATGAGGCTTCCCTGCAGTTTCACAGCTGTGTCCCTGATCACAGCTTTGTGCTGCCAGCATGGTAAACTCTACTTCATTTCTGTGACCACTAAGAAACAGAAAAATACAGAACGTGGCTAGTTTTAAAACCAGAGAAGAGTAACTTAACAGCATTTTAAAAATTATTACTTGCTGCCTTAATAATCACGACTAGTAGCACAATTTTCCCTTTCCTCTTCAACAGACAAGTAAACTTCTGCCTCAGATTGAAAGGAAGGAAGAAGGAAGAGAATAAGGGAGTATTTATCAAAGTGCTGGGGTAGGGACTCTTGATTTCATGTTAATGCTGCCTAGTGCAGCCCATGCTACCAGTCATAGGCAGAGAAGTGACCTGTACCTTCCCAGCTTGTGTCCTATATTACACTAGAATCTCAGAATCATAGAATGGCTTGGATTGAATGGAGCCTTAAAGCCCAGCCACCCCAACCCTGTGCCATGGGTAGGGCTGCCCCCCACCAGCTCAGGCTGCTCGGGGCCCCATCCAACCTGGCCTTGAGCAGCTCCAGGGATGGGGCACCTCAGCTTCTCTGGGCAGCTGTGCCAGTGCCTCGAGTTCTCTGAGTAATCAATTTCTCCTTAATATCTAACCTAAATCTCCCATCCTTTAGTTTAAAACCATTCCTCCTTGTACCGTCACTATCTATCCATGTAAAAAGTTGATTTCCCTCCTGTTTATGATCTCCCTTTAAGTACTGGAAGGCCTGTTATTGCTGGGAGGACACACACATCCCTGGGCAAAGTAATTGTCCATGTTGCCCATCAGAGCTTGCTCATTCTCTCCTTAATAGGCATTCTTATGGTGGAAATGATGCTGAATTTCTAAGAGCATATCTGCTTCTATCAGGTGTATTTTTAAGTTTTGAGTTCAGAAGGTTAAACAGTGGCTGCTTGTTTCCATACTCAGAATTTTGTGTTCTGCCAAATGGATGTGTGTCTATATACACGTGCACACACATATGTTCTTAGCTAATAAATGCAATTCTGTTCAGACATCTGATGTAATTTAGGGACAGGAATGACTTTGGAATGATGATGGTGTTATAACTCAATTAAGATGTTTTTAACAAACTGCCTCAAGTGGGCTGCAAACAGCTGCAGAACACCCACTCAAATCTTTAACAATTGCTGCACTAAATAAAAGCACTGCCATGTATGTGCTCTCTCTAATAAGCAATAGAGCACAGGAGCAGGCTTTAATTTTTCTTCTTTTTCTTTCTCTTTTCCCACAGACCATCCATGTTGCCATTGTTTGTGCAGGGTATAACGCCAGTCGGGATGTTGTCACACTCGTCAAGTCCGTCTTATTTCACAGGTAAAGGTACCCTTTTCTTCTTATACATCATATATATACAGATACACAAATAAGCTCTTGTCATGTTTACTCTTATTCAAAGTCAGATTCCCTTCCTTTGTTTCTTTTTCTTTGGAAGGAATGAAGCGTGAAGTATGCGACCACCAGAAATAGACTCATTGGTGAAAAGATCTGTACAGTGAACTGTAGGGTTCAGAAATCCAGTTGCTGCCTCTCCTTGTTGCACTGTGGGAATAGGCACCATATTTATCTGTACCGTAAAGCATCTGCACACCCCCGACTGCTGTAAAATAATGATAGTAGCAATGACAACATTGTTTTCATTTAGCTTATATATGGTTCAGTTTATGGCACAGGTGTAGGTAGTAATTTGAAAGCCGTACCAATAAAGGCACACTAGTGGTTGATTGGCTATCCTAGCTTCCTATTTAGACATTTATTTTTTAGTATAAACCTGTTACTATAGCCTGTATTATTTCAGATTATTTACTGTGGCTTTGGAGGATCTACTGGTAGCCCCTTAGAAGGCTTTGCAACCTGGTTTTAACACATAGAGCGCAATTGTATGCCAAATTTTGGGGGCATAAATGTCCAATGAAGATAAAGTAGCCAATTGCCTTAATAAATAGCAGCTTTAGCAAAACTGAAATGGTATTAAACTGTGTATGCACATGTGTATATCCCTTGTTTGGTTTAGTTGGCGTTGGAGAAGGTACTTTCCCAGGTAGTCAAGAGGGCCAATGGCATTCTGGCTTGTATACAAAATAGTGTTTCCAACATGAGCTGGAAGAAATGTAAGGCCCTGGAGCATGTGTCCAGAGAAGGGGAGTGGAGTTGTGAAGGCTCTGCAGCACAAATCTGATGGGGAGTGGATGAGGGAACTGGGGTTGTTCAGTCTGGAGGAGTCTCAGAGGAAACCTTATTGCTCTCTACAACAACCTGAAAGGAGGTTGTAGTGAGCTGGAGGTCAGCCTCTTCTCCCAGTATAACGCTGATGGGACAAGAGGGCATGGCGTCAAGTTGCGCTATGGGAGGTTCAGGCTGGATATTAGGAAAAAAATATTCTCTGAGGAAAGTGGTGCTGCACTGGCACAGGCTGTCCAGGGAGGTGGTGGAGTCACCATCTGTGGAGGTATTCAAGAATTGTTTAGATGTTGCACTGCAGGACATGGTTTAGGGGAAAATATCAGTGGTAGGTAGTCGGACTAGATGATCTTGGAGGTCTTTTCCAACCTTGGTGATTCTGTGATTCTGTGAAATGGGAAATTGAGAGACTCATCAAACTCTTTAACTCAAATAGGACGAATAGGCCAGTAAAATGTCCATAGTGTTTAATGACTTTACTAAGGAGACAGTTTCAAACACTGTTTCAACACTGATATTTTATAGCAGGCATGATGAATCTTATTTGTGTCATGCTAGTATCTTCTTAAACTGTGAGTGGGTCATTCCAGTCCCCAACATTGCTTCTTACATTTGCTCTGAACTCTGCTGGAACACTGAGTACTGATGCCCTTGCAATGCATTTAAGGTGCCATTTTAACTTTACTCATTTTTGGTCAGCTTTCAAAGAGAGTGTAAATGCCTAACTACCTTCTACTGAGGGGAAAAACTCATTAAATGGTGTTTTTTAAGAGTGTCTGGAATTTAAGTGAAGAGGGGAAATTCTCTACTGTAGGTATTAGGAAAAATTTCTTTACAGTGAGAGTAGTCAAACACTGATGCTCCATGCCTGCCAGTGTTTCAGAGGCATTTGGTTAATGCCTTAATAATGCTTTAACTTTCGGCTTATGGGCATTTGGATTCAGTGATCTTTGAAAGTCCTTTACAAGTAAACTGTTCTATTCTACTCTCCAAAATATGGTACTTTCACTATCAATATGCAGCCTTTGCAGATCTTCCCAAAAACAGCATGTTCCTATTAGATGAAAATTAGAAAGGGCCAGGAGAAAGAAAAACAATGCTATAATAAACATACCAATACCAAAACAGCAGTAAAAACCTGTTTCATGCTCTAGGCAGAATATTTCTGGATGTTAAAATCCTGTTAAATTTTAAAACTCAATCTATTTCCAATTAGAATCCTGAATTATTCAGTGTGAACTGGCGTTGTGTGGCAAGAATGTGGGGCGTTTTGTCTATTTTGATAGTTATCTCTAAGGGGTTTCTTGCAAATACTCATTTTTTTACAGATATGTGGTTTTTTCTAGCTTTCTGGATTTTTTTCTCTCCTGTTATTTGCCACCATTTCAAGAAGGCTCAATTCCTGTATGTTTCCAAATACACCATAAATAATAGGAACATCATAGCTCAAAGGTTTAAACAGTTTCCTTTTGTGTTATTTAAAGGAAGTGTCCCTGAAAAATTAACTAAAGTACAATCTGCTATAAGGGATATGGAAAATATGTTTAAAATAATGAAAGCAAAACAAAGAGAAGTAACATTTGTGTTTTTGAGTCTGGTGGAGTCTGACCTTGTCAAGAACACAGCTGCTGTTTGGATGACAGTACTGCTCATCTCAAAGGATTCATCCAGCTCAGCAGAAGTGATCAAGATGAAGTCCAGTATAGCTAATGAAACTTCAGAACAGTTGTAACTTTCAGAATAACCTGTGAGGCTTGTATGCTTAAAGACAAACTGTAAGTGCTTTCTTATCTTGAACAAGCTTTTCTCACTAGGCATTAAGTTGTTCACTAGAAAGAAAAGATGTTTTCAAAGAACAAACAGAGCTTCTTGAGGACATTTCTTCCTTATTCATAGAATCATAGAATGGTTTGGGTCAAGATCATCTACTTCCAACTCTCCTGCTATAGGGAGGGACACCTCCCTCTAGACCAGGTTGCTCAAAGCCCCATCCAGCCTGGCTTGAATGCTTCCAGGGAAGGGGCATCCACAGCCACACTGGAACATGTTCCAGTATCACACCACCCTCACAGTATAGAATTTCTTCTTGATATCTAGTCTAAATCTGTCTTCTTCCTGTTTAAAGGCCATTTCCCCCCATCCTGTTGCTACGTGCCCTTATAAAAGTCCCTCCCCATCTTTCCTGTAGCCCCTCTTTAGGTACTGGAAGGCCACTATAAGGTTCCTCCAGAGCCTTCTCTTCTCCAGTCCGAAAAGCCCCAGCTCTTGCATCCTGTTCTCATAGGTGAGGTGCTCCAGCCCTCTGGTCATCTTCATGGCCCTCCTCTGAACCCACTCCAACAGCCCAGTGTCCTTCTGGACACAGTACAGCACTGGACACAGTACTTCAGGTGGGTTCTCACAAAAGCAGAGTAGAGGGGAGGATTGCCTCCCTCAGTCTGTCATCTCTTGATTCAACCCAGGATATAGTTGGCCTTCTGGGCTGCAAGCACACTCTGCTGGCTCATGTTGAGTCTTTCATCATCTGACACCCCTGAATTCTTCTCTGCAGAGCTGCTTTCAAGCCCTTCTCTGTCCAGTCTGTATTTGTGCTTGGGATTGCCCCAATCCAGGTGCAAGACCTTGCACTTTTTCTTGTTGAATTTCATGAGATTGGCATGGGTACATCTCTCAAACCTGTCCAGGTCCCTCTGGATGGCATCCCTTCCCACTGGCCTGTCAACTGCACCACTCAGCTTGGTGTCATCTGCAAACTTGCTGCGAGTGCACTTAATCCCACTGTCAAGAAGACTGATTTTTGCTTCTTAAGCATCTATTGTGACTGTCGCTACGTTGTGGAAAACCAAGCCTCAAAAACTCTCCTTTCTTGAATGTCTTTCTTTAAAGTGGTGATGGTGAAGAGGACTGAAGAATGAACTGCAAACAAACAACAAACTGAGTTGAAAAGTATATATAAAATGCAAGATTCCTTGCATTGGTTGCCATCTTCAAACAATGTTATCTTGGAGACTGGAGGCTTGAAAATTACCGTGATTTTGAAAGAAGGCTTATTTTAGTTGCTAGGATCTGTTTAACAGCGGGGAAGAAGGATGGAGGTAGGTCATGGTACTGCATTAGGAGAAATGAATTGGGAGTTGGAGGTGGTTCGTTCAGGTGGTAGATACTTCATGACATCAGTAGTAGGTTCATCAATTCACTTGAGGGTCATCAGTGAGAACAGGCATGGAAGTGTCTCTTTTTCTGACCCTTAAATGTGCACTGAGGAGTTCATCCTGTCTAGCATGTGTAATTGAAAGATGTTTGCATAGAAAACACAGCTATTGTTACATGGTTCTGCTTGGGCAGCTGTACTACTGCCCATTGGTCCTGCAGTTCAGCACTTTGAACACACACTAGTAGTGGAGCAGCTGGCCCCTAAAAGCAGCCACGTTTCATATCCTTGCCTTTTCCTACTGCACTTCGTTTGGTGTTTGCTGTAAGAGCACTGTTTTCAGTGAATGTCTGACATTCAGAGATGCCCACCTGCTTTTATTGGAATATTCTTCCTTTTTGCTAATTAAAGCATGTTTCGGCTGAATATCTCTATTCTGAAAGAAGAAGAGGTGCCTAAGAAGGGAATCCCTACTTCTGAAGTGTAAAAATTTTGAGAAAAGGAGGCCATGTCAGTTTAATCATCTTTCCCTGGCATGTTAATGTATTTGTGGTAGCCCCAGCTTTGAGCTAGAGTGCTAGACAGAAAGATGCAAGACAGCAGGGGTGCTGGGTCATTAAGAATGAAAACTACAGGAATTTCTATAGATGGTGTGTGCTGTCTCTACTCTCTTGCATGAAAGTGCAGCAAATCCTGCATATTGAACAGTTTAGCTCTCCCAGGTCTTCCTCTGCCAGCTCTAAAAAATCAAGTTTCTGATTCTCATCATACCATATATATCATGAGACATAGGCAGGCTACTCGTTCGAGCCACTTGAGAAGCTATGTCTGTCTTTGGATTCCAGAAAGGAAGAAAAGGAGTGGAAAGAGCTGGCGTGGTAAATTCCTTATAAGAACACCGTCGTTCAGAAACTCATTTCACTCCCAACAGAAGAGAAGCTTCTGTCTTTAGAAAACGTATGTTCAAGCCACAAAATCCCAGCAGCTTTTAACACCCAGTTTGACATAACTGACAGTCTGTTCTCAAGGGGACCCTCCGCAGAGCAGCGGTAGTGCAGAGTTTGCAGACTCTGATAAATATGCATTGGCACTGCTGCACAGAGGGAGGCATGGAGAATGAGCACTTAGTCCTCGTCTGCAACTTTCCTGCTTACCTCTCCTGGGCACCTAATTATGATAGATTTTATAAATCTGCTGCAGGACTGGAGAATCTCTCAGCCAGTTTAACGCAGCCAAGCTCTTATCGGTATGACCTAAGTGCAACTTAGATTTAGTTTTTCTGAACCAAAGACTAAAACATGACTAAAGATATTGGGCCAACTGAGCAAAATGAAATGCAGTTGCTTTTGGAAACAGTGCATAGTGTCCAAAAAAGCATCTGCATTTCATTTTCAGATGTGATGCAGCTGTCTGTGGCTAATTACTATCCTTGGAACCTCTGGTACAAGTCCCATTGTCTCTTTTCAGTGTTTTACTCCATTTCTGAAAATTGGAAACCTTAGAAATGGCCAATGTTTACAGTTTCAGATTGCAAAGACCACTCTTATCTCTACATAGGTAGTTTTTCACTTCATCAAGAACTGAAATCATTTTTAATGTGCTCTCCTCTTTTCCAAAGGCGTGCTAAAACACCATGTTTCATTTGGGAACAACGAAAGGCCAAAATTATAAAATTATGACATGTTGCTGACATGTTAGGTCAGCCTGAGAATCTGTGAGAAATTAACTTCTCTTTAGTGCCAGCTATTGCTGCCTTGCCAAAGTACTCCCTTGTATGTAGTGATTTGTATGCTAGCAAAGAGTGGTTTGGGGTTTTTTTTAGTTGTTTCTCTGGAAACTCATCCCTCAATGGTGATGTGAGTTCATAATATAAACAAAAGCAGTGAGATGAACAAAACACTTTGTAATACAAAATAGCCTTTAAAAAGACAACTTTATTTCAAGGCAAGTAAATGTCTGAGTATTTTTATGATAGGAGTTTAAACTATGTTATAGATTGCTTTAGCAAAAATAATCTGTTTTTCTTAGAATAAGTAGAGTAAGATGAACAAAAAGAAAATCTAAATTAAATAAAAGGAATGACATGCACTTTCCAAGGAAAAATCAGAAGTCAACACTGGCAGGTAATTAAAGCTTACGTAATCTCATGACTTTATTCCCTGGAGACTTTTTTGCCTTAACGGAGTTCATTTGATAATTTAAAACTTTTGTCATTGTTTCCAACTTTTCTAACATATCAGTCTATTTTATGGGAGATTCTTCTGACAAAAAATAATATGTGAATTGGTTTCTCTGATGCATGTGAATACTTCATTTTGTATTTTATTGCTGTGCTAACAATGGAGGAATAATGGAGAAAATGGTGTTTAAAAGGAATCTGTCCATATAATCTCATTAATTTCTGAAGTGATTCCTATAAGTTAACACAAAACAAGACAATCCATACATAAAGCAGCTCCTGCATGTTAAGATCTGTCCAATAGTTTGGGGAGCATTTTAATCAATGCTGCGTGTGAATGGGTATGAAAAATCTATAATGATTTTCACATTGAAATTCTCCCCACACAAGAGATGAATTGTCACATGGGCACTAGGAAAAAAAAAAAAATCCCGAGTTGCCTTTTATAATTTCTGTTTGAAGTACTTGTTACCATTTGTTACGGATATAAAAGGTATTACCTTGTTGTGCTTCCCTTAGTAAAGTATAGGGTTTGGAAATAAACCCCCTGGGCTACTGACCTTTTTATATTCTTAGAAAATAAAATTCCTCTGTCGCAGAGTGAGACTATACAACCAAGCAGCTGCTTTTTGAATTGCTAACAATTGAGCTATGGAATAATATAGAAGGCTAGAGTGAGTCTTGATTCACTACTCCCTTTTTCAATTGTAGGTTTTTATATTTAACGCTGTGACAGTGGCTATTCCAAAAGAATGCTCCACAAATGCTTGAGCAAGCAGATCGAAACTGTGATGAATAAGAAGTTTTGAAATGTAAAAATAAGATATTGTGATTAAAAACCAACAGCAAAGAAATGAGTATCTCAGAATAAACTCCTAATTTTTAGCCTGACTTTTAAAATTACTAACTTTTTGCTGTACTAAACTTCATAGAACTATGGCAATGCTGAAAATGAAAGCATTCTTTTAAGCTCCTATATTTGGGCTTGAGAGCCTATATTTAAGCATCCATGCTTGAAAATATTGTGCAGAATCCCTTTTCATTCGCTTTTGGGGAATGCAATTTAGATAAAGAAATGTGTTCTCTTTATGTGTGGTTTACAATGTCAGATAGTATTCTGGTCTTAAGAGAAGTGGAAATAATTTAATGTATGATGACTTACGGTTTTCTAAGTAGAGTGGTTTAAACCTTGAGTTTCCACTTGATGAGAAATGCCCATATTTTGAAATGGCCTTTTTCCCTCATTGTGGCATTAATATCAGCATTTTCCACGTTTCACAGAAACTGTGAAAAAATGTACTTTGTAAAAATTAAGATATTCAAAATCCTTGACGCCAAAGAGACTAAGTGATTTCTGGATATGGGGGAAAAATTCCCTGACCATTTCAATACTTATTTCAGTAGTGAGGAAGCTGGAGGATAAGAGTTCAAGGGCCATCTGCTCTGTAACCTGGAATACTGGAAATGTTGTCTTCCAAACATACAAATTCACATGGAAATTTGGAGCCTGTTATTTTGCACTTGAAGTTTACCAAAATTGTCATATATTGGCCTGGAGAAGAGAAGACTGTGGGGAGATCTCATTGCAGCCTTCCAGTATTTAGAAGGGGATTATTAAAAAGGGAATGAACTTCTTACTCGAGTCGATAGTGATAGGACAAGGGGGAATGGTTTTGACCTCAAGGAGGGAAGGGTTCGAAGAAGGCTGCGGGGGGACCTCATTGCAGCACTTCAGTACCTAAGGGGAGCCTACAAAGAGGAGGGAAATCAACTATTTGAAAGGGTAGATAACAGTAGGACAAGGGGAAATGGTTTTAAGTTGAGGGAGAGAGATTTAGGTTGGATGTCAGGGAGAAATTCTTTATAGAGAGAGTGGTGAGGTTCTGGGAACAGGCTGCCCAGATGGGTTGTGGATGCCCAGTCCCTGGAGGTGTTCAAGGCCAGGTTGGATGGGCCCTGGGCAGCCTGGTCTGGTATTAAATGGGGAGGTTGGTGGCCCTGCATGTGGCAGGGGGTTGGAGATTCATGATCTTTGAGATCCCTTCCAACCCTATGATTCTGTGATTCTGTGATTTGATGTCTGGGGAAGTTCTTTGTTCTTTGCAGAGAGAGTGGTGAGGTGCTGGCACAGGCTATCAGAGTCTGTGGATGCTCTGTACCCGGAGATGTTCAAGGCCAGGTTGAGTTGGGCCCTGGGCAACGTGGTCTAGTACTAGATCTAGATGTTGGTGGCCCCCCCTGTGTCAGGAGGGTTGGATCTTAATGATGCTTGGGGTCCCTTCCAATCCAAGCCATTCTATGATTCTTTGATTCTGTATTACTGCATAGTTGCATTTTCTGTCACAATTTACAGTATAGTGCTTTACAGAAGTACAAAATGGAGCTAGCTTTTTTTATTCTCTTGATGTGCCCAGTGGAAGATGAGTCGTATGGGAGGAAAAGGCATGGAGCTGCATTAGGGGAGGGTCAGGTGGGGTGTTAGGAGCAGTTTCTTCACCAGGGGACAGTGGGCATGGAACAGGTGGAGTTCAAGAAGCATTTGAACAATACTTTCAGAAATATGGTTTAGTTTTTGTGTAGTCCTGTGAGAAGCCAGGAGTTGGAGTCAATGATCATTGCACATTTTGAGTAAGAAAATAGGAAGTCTGTGTTGGTCATCACTTTTTCTGAGACTTCATTCCAGGTTCCCTTCAGCACAAGATAAAAATCCTCCACTGAAGTCCTGTGGCTCAGGAAGTGGAAGAAAACGGTTGGGTCATCCCAATATCACTCCTGCAATTGCAAGAAACCACAGCATAGAAATCCTTTTCATAATTTGATCTACCTTCACAACGGTTTCTTTAATGAGAGCATCATATTTTACTGAGTATTCAACTCAGCTTCTTCTAGCAAACCTCATTGTCTCCAGCTGCCCATTAAATTTAGTCGCCAGCCCTGCCACTCTTCCTTCTACCCCAGTGAGGGATTCTCAAGTCCCCTGGGAGATTTGCATATCTTTTCCTTCTTTCCCCAAACTTCTTGAACTGTAGCTGCTAAATACGTGCCAAGGATTGCTCTCTATGTGGATTTCCCTTAGCTTCATTTCAGTTTTGTATACCAAAATGTCTCTATCCTTCCTCTGGCACCAGTGCTATTGCAAAACATCTGTGTCCAGTGAAATGTAGCCCACAGTGAAGTACTTGGTTGTCACTCCTATTTCTGACAGCTAGTGATTCAGCGGTGTTGGCAAATAACTAATAAAAGAAAAAACATCCCTTTTTAGTATCACTTGAGGATTTCTCATCTTGCAGGCTCTATTCTGTATCTTTTGCAGTGGGTGATGGTTGATCTTTAAGTTTCTGCGCTTGTTTCATAAACACTTCGAAGCAATCCTTATCTTTTGGGCTTTGCACATTGCAAACACTAGAACATCCAAAAACGTCATCTGTGTGCATGCTTTACTGTTGCCTTCAGAACATCTTCCAGGTTTCTCACTGTGCTCTGTTGCCTTTTAGCACTAGTAGTCAAGCCTATCCTTTCACATAACTAAAATCTCATCCAGAGTAAAATTTTGTGTGGCTGATGCACATTTAGTTGTAGATGTCAGCGGGTCACTGTTCTGTTCAAGGGCTATATTTTTGTAAGTGATAATCCTCTGCTTTGCCTCTGACACATACTTTCCTTCCAGCTGAATCTTTACCATGAGGCTAACAACTTGAAAGAGATTTCTGTGTCAGAGTACAACTACTCCTTTCTTCTTTTTCCCAGTAGGAGCTGAACTAAAGAAAATGTCACCCACTTGTTCCCATTTAAGTTTCATACGCTATGGGTCACTCAGATAAGTATAAACTGCTACTGAACATCTGAGCGTCTTTGTATCAGATTTTTTTCTTTTCAAGTAGTGCGTTTTATCTTCAGATGTTTTTTATCAATTCCATTTAACTAAGTGGTGATTTGAAAGAAGATGTAGCTTTCTTGTTTTCGACTGATTTTACTCTCCTTATTCTACTTTGCAATATATAGATAAATGACCTTGAAAAAAAGAGAAGAAATTACTAAAGATTACCAGCTGGGAAATAGCCTGACCAGATACCGGACCTGCTAAGCAGAAGAACCTGTACAGATTGTGTTGACAGTATACACCTACTTTCCTTGAAATACTGCTTCGCCAATTCCACTGATTCTTGACCTTTGTTTGTTTCCCTTGGCCTTTTCTCTGCTGATGAAATACATTTCCTGATCACTTCCATTTCCTGATTCTTCCTTGGCAATGAGTCTCATTTCTGTGGAATCTGCATGAGCCAGGACGTTGTCTTCTCTCCTGCTGGGCTGGTGAAGCAGTTATAATTGCTATGATCCTTTTGGGTTGGTTCTGCAAACCTCAGCAACCTGCAGCTTTACTTTTCCTCTGCTCATTCCAGGACACAGGGGGGATGAAAAGACCTTTGTCTTTTTGGAAGGCATATTATGGCTTAGTGTTTTGCTATTGTTAAACTCAGATCAGCTGTGAGTTTTTTCTGCCGTCAAGATTAACTCTTATGTAAGCCTTCTAACTAGCCCTTTTCCTGCCTATTCTATAAGCATATATTTTGATCCACAGTCCCCTGGAAAACAAAAGAACAGCTTCACTGATATTAGTGGATATTGGGTTGGATTTTATGTGCAGTATTTGTATCATCACAAAATTGAGCTATACAATGCTTACTACAGCAATCTCCTGTTTCTGCTGAGAGGTGTGTTACGATACTATGAACTGTTACATGTATTTTTAGGTTTTCTTGTGAACTTTCTTGAGTAAAAAACAGTATTACTCATCAAAGCAGAGAAAAGTAGCATTAAAGAGAAAGGCACTTATTCTTCATTAAGGGAGGAAATGGACAAAGAAATAACCTTCATCTTTTGGAATAAGCCCAAGAGTATCATGGAAGTGCATTGTCCTGAACTAACATAGATTTCTTCACTTCTCTTTCAAACAGCAGCACGTAGCAGTTTCAGTCATATACCTTAACATCTGAAACTAACTTCTCCTTCTTTAGATGAAAAGTTTCTGTTGACAGTGCAGCCATTTACCTTCATAAGTTTCACAGTAATGAGATTCCAGTACTCTACCCTAGGGATCGAAGAAAGGTTGAGCCAGTGCTAAAGTCTAAATGGACATCTGTCGTCTTGGTGGCTTTTGCAAATTCTGTCCTCTGCTGACAGTGAAAGCTGCAAAGTTAGGGATAAACATGGAAGACTACAACTCGTGACTAGTTTTCACTGGCTGGTTTTCATACTTACGCCATTTAAGCTGAGCAAAGATGACTTTGCTTACTGTTCCTCAAAGAGAGAAGCAAGGCTAAGGGATTTAAATGTGGCGTTTGTAATGTGAACATTCACATTACTGTAGAAAAGTTCAAGCACTTTGTCAGACTTTGCTGGTCTTGTTGATCCTGGCTTTACTTATCCCGATTTTGAAGTTTCTCATAGAATCATAAATGGTTTTGATTTGAAGGGACCTTTAATGAGTATCTGGTCTGCCTCCTCTACCACTGCAGGGACATCTATCAATAGACCAGATTGCCTAAGGCGCCATCCAGCCTAACCATGAAAACTTCCAGGGATGGAAAACCCACAGCTTCTCTGGGCAACCTGTTCAACTGCCTCATCACCGTCACAGTAAAAAATAACTTCCTAATATCTAATCTAAATCTGCTCACTGTCAGTTTAAAACGATTACCACTATTCCTATCACTACATGCCCTGGTAAAAAATCTCTATCTTTCTTATAAACCCTCTTCAAGCATTGAAAGGCTGCAATGAGGTCTCCCCAGAGCCTCCCCCTCTCCAGACTGAACAATCCAGCTCTCTCTCTTTCTTTGGAGGAGAGATGCTCCAGCCCTCTGATCATCTCCTGGCTCTTTTTTTGACATAGTTCAAGTAACCCTAAGTACAGAGGTGATCCCAAGTCTGGCATTTTAAAGTAATATATTTATTTGTTCCTGCTTTTCTTCAGCCTGCCTTATAGGAAAAGGATGAACTTGTCCTTGTAGGAATGAGGATGTGGGGAAATTTACATTCTCAAGTGTATTCGTTATTTCAGTAGCTAGAAGGCAGTCACCTGAAACATCTAGTTCTGGTTTCCCACAGGATAGCTGTTAATACTCAGGGTTTGCTTTGTAGAAATGATGCATGTAATCTCAACAGTCCTGGAATGATACCTCATTCAGATGATTATTTTTCACCTTCACCTCTACTCCCATTACTCCACAGACTATTCTTACCACAGAGATAAATTACCGGGTTTGCTGAGAAAACTGAAAGCAATCACTTTCACATCTTAAGGCCCAAAGGAGGAATTAATTTGGATTTCTTTTAAGAGTCCAGTAGGACGGACCAGATCCTCAGCTGTTATAAATCAGCGCAGTCCACTGAAGTCAAAGGAACTATATTTACATATTTACAAGTGTTCTAGTACTTCTGTTATTGTTACATTTATTCAAACTGTGTCTCACCGTTTTCTCCGCAGAGCAGTACTCCACCAGATGTGATGTACACTTCGTCTTGCAACCTCTGACATGCACAGAATGTTGCAAGTTTTGTTGTTCTTTCGCAATAAGAATTAGAATCCTTTGGACCAACGCGTTTTTCTCCCTTTCCCTGTCAGGCGAAACCCGCTCCACTTCCACCTCATCGCAGATGCAATTGCCAAACAGATCCTCGCGACTCTGTTCCAGACTTGGATGGTCCCTGCTGTGCGCATAGACTTCTATGATGCAGATGAACTCAAGGTAAAGACAAACACAGCTGTTACTCATGCACTTCTGGTTTCATTTCTATCCATTTGTCTGGACTGGGAAGTTGAAGGAGAATTGTGTTGTCCCTGGCTAAAAATAACTCTGACCACATGACTGTAATCTCAGTTGCACGTAACTAGAAGATACTGATTTGCTAAAATCAATGTGGTTACTCTGCTCATGTTATATATTGTTTAGAATTTTACCTTCTACCAAGAGGATTCTGGTTTTCTGTGTTACATTGCATCGGTTGAAATGTTTTGCTAATCATGAGTATCTTGTTCAATAATCTTAAGGCTTTTACTGGAAACAGTCAAATTCCTTGAATTCCTTAAGCAAAGGCATAAAACAGTGCAAGTGCACACAACCTAAAAAGCTATCAATATTGTATTTTGAAATAGCTATCTTTTTTTAATCTAGGTGTCCTTTCAAAAGGAGTGACTGAAAAAAGGAGTGCTCTAAGGAGGGAAAAATGACTTACTGAAACATGAAGTCATTATCTTCTCATAGATTTAGAAAGTTTAAATTAGGTCATGGATGCACAGTTTTGAATTTGAGCTGCACGTTTGTTAGCTGTGGAAGTAGATTGAAGCGCTCAGATTTCAGCGTTTGGAGTTGGTGGCAATAATTTGTATGACTTAATTAGACCGTTCTGAACATCCCTAGAAAAATGGCTATGCCAGGGAAGGAGTAAGTTCAAAGCGTGTCATGTTGTAGAATCTTGAATACAAAATGTTACAGAAAGATAGAAAAGGGAAAACTTGATCCTTAGGAAAAATATTTTTTCTAGCTATTTTTATTGGTTTCTATATGAAGCCATATTAAGTATTGACCTAATTAGCTAGAAATCTCCCAGAGATCTCCCTTCTGTTCTTTCTAGCTTCATAGTGAGGAAGAAGTTTGTTTTTCTTAGTCCTGCACATGTCTATGTTACTTTTACTTTTCTGAAAATTGTAGGATTTTACAGTTCTTAATTAACCTCTCAGCTGAACATGACAAACCTCTTAGCGTTTTCCTTCTGGTCATTTGGGTATGGTCCAATCTAGCTAAGTAAATAAGAAACAGGGATCATTGAAGTAAGCTCTCCTAACTTACCGCTTTTTAGGCAACAACACTGTGCAGATAAGAAGCTACAGAGTCTTGTCTTGTCCCTCACTCTTCACTTTAACTTTTATGTGGCCAGTGACCTAGTGCAACACTGGATGATCTTGCTTATAACCCATACGCTTTAGGCTGGGGATCACTTAGCGGGTGCAGGTACTGATGCGTAAATACATCTTTCCAGGTCTGCCATGATACTGGCTCATATCCAGATCAGACTGCAAGTTTTAGTAAAGAACGCAGAGGAACTGTTTAAAGACAGCTGTAGAAGCTCATCTCTTTTTTTTCCCTACATAATCTCTGGAGAGGATGGAATGATCATTGCGAGTTCACATTTTTCACATGCGCTCTTAGGGGATACATTATTCAGTCCAGTGTTAGGAAAACATTGAGCTTATCGTGGAATGCTTTACTTTTCTACCATTCTCTTAAAGTCTGCCCTTTCTCTGGTCTTTGAATACAGTGTTACCAAGTGTATATACCGAATCTCAATTTTTAATAGACTTCCATATTTCTTTTTAAACCTAGAGTCATTGCTAACTGCTGAAATCTAAAAGGGTTTAGACTGAACAATAGCTTGGGAAGTTTCTGCTTAGCCTTCATTCACAACCATCTCATTTTCGGGCGGAGTACATTTTAACTGGAACAGAAAACAGTTAATTTTATGTCTGTTTTGTTTCATTTCCATTTAGATATGTATGACCTTCCACCCCCTTACTTCCTAACACAGCAGGAAGTGGCATGTAAGCTTAAGTCCTGGGAAATGTCCTGCTCCTGCACAGACAGTGGAAGGGAGCACATAATGTTAGATTCCCCATAAATACTATGAATTCTTATTTGTTTCAAAATATCTGTTTTCAGTTCAGGCAACACTATCTACTAGAGCGTAATTTTTTTTCAAAGCCAAAATTTGGAGACAAATATTTAGCAATGTTTCTTAACATCTCCTGCAGTTTTTAAACACCAACTGTTTAGCTTGGAGTTAGAGCAACAAGTGTTCTGAAGGATGGTGGAAGAAATAAGTCCCTGTAGTAAATGATGTTTTCTCTCAGGCTCTAGAGACCTGGATTCTTTCTTTTAAGAAATGGAAAACAAAGTACCACTGATTATCCTTGATCTTCTAGCGCTGGGAAACAAGCACAGCTACACTTTGCTTCTGTGAAAGAGCCATGTCAGATACTCCTTGTGAATTTTAGAGAAGATGTGTTTTTCTTTTTGCAAGATGACACTGCTGTTCATATTTGTCCTGCAGCATGTAGAACCTTCATTCACTCTCTCCCTAGAAATAGGTACCAACCAGCTTGCTAGGAATTGTTATGAAGTGGAGGAGAGCATGGCCATGGCAATGTCCATCTTTGTTTTATGCCCTTGGCAGAATAAGAACTTGACTCTAGAGCTGAACAAAAGCAGCAACATTTCCAGAAGGGTCAGACGGGAATGTGGGTTTGCTGGTTATATTTCTTTCAAACAGCCATTTTGATCATTGTAACAGCCAGTTTTAATAAGACACTTATAACTTCCAAAATAGTTTGGTGTGTCTCCTCATTGTCTTGCCCATAACCACAAGGGAGACCTATGTCTAAAAGCTCTCCCTCACCTTAGAAGCTTTTCATATTGTGGACTGTACTGACCATGCATCTCTCTTCCAGTAGCTAAACATGCTAAATGCAGCTAGCAGTGAACAGTAAGCATCCTTGAAGTGTGGAGAGCTGTGGAGAGTGGAGCAGCAGTAATTGAGCCACTCCATAGCTGCAGAGTTCATGCTGCTTCTACTCAGTATGGCCCACATGTAACACTTACACATCTCCAAGGCCACGTATGGCTGTGGCTATGAACTTGAAGTTACCTGGCAATGTAGATTCACTTCTAGTAGCTCTTGTCATTCAATTTTGGTCCTGATGCAGTAGATGTAGCTATTACAACACAGCCTCGCAGCAAATAACTAGAAATGGGAAATTATCATCTTGAACATTAAATGAAAGAAAAAAAACATACCTGTGGAACATTAATCTAAAAGACCTATTACAGCTGTGGCTTGCAAATATCATGCTGCAAGTTACTGTGTTTTTTCAATTCAGTCTGACATGAAGAAAATTCATTTAAGATGTGCCTACTCTAGCACTTAGCTTCTGTGTTTCATTATTTGATGTGGAATCTCATGCCAGTTCATTCAGATGGAAGTGCAGGCATTAAACCCATTGTGATCAGTGCTGGCCCAGAGCAGAAGGGGCAGCTGATAATGCAATACAGAATGTGTGATGTGTGGAATACAGATGAGGTGGGTTTGTTTTCCCAGATGTTGCCTGACAGACTGCTGACAACATCAGGTGAACTGAGGGAAGCAGAAGGTAAAGGAGCAGTTGTCTGCTCTGCTGTGTGTGAATGTTGATGGTCCAGATAAATGCGGTCTCCTCGTTGCTAGAAAAGCAAAAAAGTCCTTTAAATAGTTCAACCCATAATTGTACTGCAGTCAATCCGTGAACTGCAAGGTAGGGATGTTGATTAGGTTTTTGCAACAGATGTGCATTTGATCTGAAGGTGAAATGTAGAACACTCCACAGTTTTCTGCATATGTGGACAAGATCCCAGCTTCCATCATTCCCAGAAACACCAGACTACAAGTCTCACTACTGATGCTGCTTTTGGTAGTTTCATACCAGAAGTGTTGGAGTAGTCTATACATTCAGTTAAAATTGGTGGTGTGGACCAGAGAGGAGATCCAAGCTGGTATCATGTGTGGAATAAGCAGCACCTAACTTAAGCATGAAAGGAGTCACTCCTTAGAAGTTCCGCTTTCCTTCCATCTGAACTGTGAAGGCAGTTCCTTTGGTCAGACGTGTCAGCATTTGGTCAGACAGACAGGCAAGCGCTATGAGATTTAAGAATGAAAATAAATATAATCGTTTAATTATAAACACAGTGTACCTGGGTCTCAGAGCTGTGCCTGCATGCTAGGTTACTAATTCCTGCGCAGATTAAATAAAGTGCTGCTGATTTGAGACAGAAAACCAGATTGAAACTAGATGATTGATTTAGCTGCTGGCCATCTGCACGAACATTTGACAGATTGTTACAGGAGCTCTCCCAGTGGGAATTTCAGACAGTTCTTGAGATTCCCCAGGCAGTCCCTGCTGTGCCTACACCAATTTGTATGCTTAAATGTGTTGATTAACATCCTGAACGGAAAATCTGGTGGACCCAGAAATTCCCAGGAAGTTCTTGCTGTAAAATTAATCAATTGTACAAGAGTAAAACACTTGTAATTATTTAATCGAAACAGTTCCTACATATGTAGAAATGATCAAGTAGAACAGACATTTGTACATAGGAAATGTTTTGCGTGTAGTTTAAGGAGATCTATAATGATTGATCATGCATGTGCTAGAGTGCTCATCTGGGACCACAGACCAGCTGGGTCATAATCACTGACAGAACCGAGTGTTTTAGGGAGTCTTACCCAGTCCAAGATGCGCCTGCAGGGGACCCTTATGATGGAAACTCCTTTCACCATCCAAACTGAAACCAAGTGTTCTGTTTAATAAACTGGATTATCTATGCTAAAGTTACCAAGATCCCAATAAGTAGTTAACTTTTTTTTTACGCATTCTCTGTTCTTAAGTGTCTGTGCAACAAGTGACATAAAAAACAAATCAAATGGCATGGCATTTTTTGTTACCAGTGGAAGCTTTTCCAATGAATAATAGCATTGGGGGAGCTGTAAGTATCATACACTGCCATATATCAATGTTGGAAACGCATTCAAGCAAATGCAGTTGCAGAAGCAGTCAGCCATAACAATTTATTTTCGCAAGACTAGTGACTGACTGCTAGCTATCACTAACTAGAAGAGTTGAACCTTATTTTCGTAATGTTTAAGGTCACTGCATAATTTTTTATCTGTTAAGTAGTTCATTGTATGCCCCAGAGGCAGAGACACAAAGTTATAAAGCAAACGTATGTTAATTTTCTTCTTTTCCATTTCACATGCGAGATCTAATTGTTACTAACAATACAGGACGTGAAACATAGCACCTATTTATGTTTGTATTCATTTATGTAGTAGTAGGTGTTCAATGAAAGTGTTTCTACAAAACTATGGTTTTGGTTAAATATTGTTATGCTATGGTAAGCTTGCATTTCACTAATATTAGGCCTTTCTATAAGCTGATCTACTATACATGTCAGTGAAATCATAGCCGTAGATTGCTGATTTTTCCCAGCTTCTCTCTTTTAAGAGTATTTAACCTGGTTTCAGGTGGGGTATAGTTTTTTTTCACAGTAGCTGTATGGTGCTTTGTTAGGATGAAAATAGTGTCGATAACTCAATGGCGTTTCAGCTATTGCTGAGCAGTGCTGCAGGAAGGTTCTTGAGGGAGGAGTGCATGCACAGAGCCAGGAAGTTTTCAGCTTCTTGTTCTGCCCTGCCAGTGGGAAGCTTGGGGATGCACAAGTAGCTGGGAGTGGACAGAACCAAGACTGGTTGAGGGAATATCCCACGCTGCATGACATCATTCTGAATGATAAAACTGGGAGGAGCTGGCTGTGGGGAGCTGCTGTTCAGCACTAGGCACCGTGCTGAACTGTGCTGGCTAGGCACTGGTCCACTGGTGGTGAGCAATTGTGTTGTGCATCAATTGCTTTTTGTTGTGATTGTTTTAATTATTTTTATTTTCTCTGTTTTTTGTTTGTTTGTTTGTTTTTTCATTCTTATTAAACTATCCTTATCTCAACTCATGAGTTCTCACACGTTTACCTTTTCAATTCTCTCCCACATCCCACTGGGGGAGGTGGTGAGCAAACAGCTCTGTATGTGGTCCTGAGCTGCTTGCCAAGTTAAACCACAATAGATTTTAAAACTAAAGGAAAAATACAAATTTAAGATTTTCAAAACAAAAGCCTACAGCCAAAATGCTGTACAGAGTTTCATAACTTGCATGAGTTAGTTTTAGACCTGAATTTCCATATAAAAACTTAGACTTTTTGCATTTACTAATGAACATAACACAAAAGACCTGAAATCTCAGGTGACAAAAATATGCTTGTGATTGTGACGTGCAAAGAATTGGGTGGTGTTACTCTGTTCATCCACCATTTTCAGTACCAACAACTGGATCTTAACAGAACATGTTTTGGTAAGCTGAGCTATTTTCTTGCATCCAGGCAAGACTGGGAGGAAATGGGTAGAGTTAGTACAACATCCCTAGCACAGTGGAACCCCTATAAAGTGGTCAGATCAGTCTCATCCCTGACTTTGCCTCTAGAGGGAGTCAACACAGCAAAGGTCAAAGAGTTCTGTGCAGAAGATTTCTGTGTAATTTCTCCTAGGATTTACCCATCTTGACAGTTCTTGTAGGACTTGGAACTGTAAGGAACTGGTGTACTGGAATGAAGCCCAATATGATACAAGCAGGTGCAGTATGTCGTGGGCCTTACTCCAGTGACCCTACCTACTGTGCTGTATTAGTGCTTTGCTCATATTGGGATGAATTATGATTTTAAACAGGCTATTCCAAAGCAAAGCCTAACCTTCATCCTGATGTCAGTGTTTTGAAAACAGTGAAGTTCTTGGTTAATTTTATAACTTATCTCTAACAGCTGTGGGTTTCTTTGAAGTTCCACCTTTTCTTCATGCTAGGGAAAAGCAAGACTTTCCCTGTGTCACTCTGTGCTACACCCAAAAGGAAGCCACTCTTCTGCACAACATAAGTGAAATAAGGAATAAGGAGCCAGCACTCTTCCACTGCCATCACCCACATTTGTATCATAGTATCGGACTTAGTGACATTTTGATAGCAAGGATTCCTGTGTGGCATTCAGCTTCCATAATGTCATTCTTATTGCAACAATGTGTACTGAACCCTCAGGGAAAGCTGTTTTAGCAGGGCATGAGAAAAGAAAAATAACTGCACATGAGATTTTCCAAAAGATGATCCAGTTTTACAAAAATTATCCAATGTGTCCTGGTAAAGAAAGAAATATAAAACCACAGAGCGCCTCAAGCTGACTGCTGCAACTATTGTTTGTTCTATGTATCTCCATTGCATCAATTGCTTTTGCAGAAGTGTATCATCCTTCTATGAGGAATGAAGGCATTTTGCTATTCTAACTTCACTTTTTTTCCTGTACTGGGAAATTGTTTAACATTTTCATTTGCACACAGGTATAGGTTGCATATTCACTGTACTTGCCAGTTAATGGTCATCCAGGACAATTTATTTTCTTGACACTAGCAGATGAAAACTTGGGAAGATGTGTAATGAGCATAGTCTAACATCTTAGTGGCTTTTCACCTGCTCACAGTGATACCTCCTTGTGTAGGGATTACTGATGGGAGCACAGCAGTGTCTGAGGTGAGCTCATTCCTTCTGGGCAGTTAGCATAGGCCAAAAATATTCTGAAGGAATACGACTGAATTGTTTGTTCTTGTGGTGAAAAATGGTGTTCATTTTACCTGGAATACTTATGTGCATGACACCTTTTCCCAACTCTGCTAATTACAAGCCATCCCGAGTCTGATATAGCACCAGCACACAGTGAAGTCTCTCGTCTCATAGGTCTTCTGTGTCTGTCTCAGCTTGGGTAAAGGCATTCAGACTAATTTGATGTTTGAGTATCTGCTTCAAAGGGTGAAATTTATAGTAAGGATAGTAATTATATGCCACTGATGATACTTCTTTTTCAGTCATCTTGATGTAAAAACATCTGAATTCCTAAATTGTGAAATATAATTTCTGTTAGTGAAGAGATCATTTTTCAGATCAAACTGACTTCACCTTGCAAAAGTTTTGTTGAGGATGATTGTCTTACTCTTTCAGCAACAAGGATGAAAACTCAGCATTGTTTTGATCTCCTGATAATTTTCTCATATACCGTTCCATTTCATCAGGTTTGAGCCTTTTCATGGTTGAATGGATTCCACAGCTTTTTATCTAATGCAGATGAAAGCCTTCATGAAATGCTTCCAGCTATATGGTTTTAATCAGTCACTCAGGATCTGTCTTTTCACCTGTCTGACTGCATCTGATAGTCCTTAGAGTGAAGCTACAAGATTACATGGAGTTTGGGTGACACCAATGGCTTAGTCTGCACCCCAAAAGTTTCAAGAAAAGTAAGAAAGATATGTCTGCTACATAGACACACCCTTAAAATGTCACTCAGGCAAATTCACTGTTATCTTGACCAGTATTTAACCAGAACTTAGGCAAGAAGCTAGGCTGGTGTCGTGATCATCAAGCTTAGTATTTCTTGCTTTGAAAGAGCCCAGCTTTCCCAACTGTATCTTTATTTTCTTCATAGTGTGTCTCTAGTTAATTCTGTATTGTATAAGAGATATATCTATTAACAAAGAAAAGAACACTATTTTTTCCTTGTTGCTGTAGTGCTTTTTGTACAAGGTTACTGTTAGTATTGCTGGTTCATAATGGTAATATGTTTTGTTTTTTATTATCCTTCTTATCCCAGATGCATTACAGGACCTTCTTAATTTCCAGGATTTTCAATAGTTTTCATCTATTGTAATATTTACCACTGGAGAAAAAAGCATCATTCAATGTAATTTTTGTTCTCTTCCAACAGTAATTGCTATACAAGAAGTTCATACTTGCCTGGCCTCCAGACCTGCAGCATGGAAGATTATTTGTTTTCCTTCTAATTCTTTGCTTTTGGTGAAAGTAAGGGAGCTAATAATTCTTAGTGGGATGTGTTGTTTATGTAACCAGCAAGACGTGTATTCCACCACTAATGGGCCTCTTTTTTGTTGAAGCATTTCCAGCTTCTATTATTTAAGCTTATTTAAGCTTCCCCCTTAGTTGATCTGGAGGTAGAAAATGTAAAGGTTTGTCTCTGTAGAGAGATGATTTTCCTGAAGAGATTCTGATTAATAGCTTGTGGCTTCGTTTGTGTAGAGGAGTGAATCCTTTTTTTTTCGTTTATGTGTCACATTTTGACATCATATTAGGATCTTCGAGCTGCAGTCTCACATCCCTTCCACAAATCATTATCTTCTGCAATTCTCACTCCTGCACTGAGGTACCTTCTGTTTCTTATTAGATACAAACAAGACTAGATTTTTCAGTCTTAGCAGGGTGAAAGATTCTTTCCAAAACATTTGAGTTTTCTGCATGTGATAATATTTTAGACCTGCAGTTTCCTAAAAGATATCACTGGGTAATAACAATCACTGTACCTATTTTGCTGTCTCCTTTCATCATCCTGGAAACGTACTCTTGTCCAAAATCTTATATGGAAAAAACTCCACTTCCCATATTTTTGTCAGAGAAGAGAGGCTATTGTCTAACAAACATAACGTGTTTATGCAGGAGATGGTGTTGCTTTTTATTCTGGCCAGTGCATCTTAATGACACCTGTTTAATACCACGCCATCATAAGCACTGCAGATTGGATGTCTCTGGACTTTAACCCCAAGAGCTGCATGGAAATTTGCCAAAACACATAACACATAATGTCTGCTGCTAATGTGCATGTATTTGCATAGTAACTAAAATTAAAAAGCTGGCATCAACAATATTTTCATGAATTTATATCTTCCCTGATGAATGTGTACAAAGAGCTTGTTGATTGAGTTCAGTAGCAATTAAAGGGTCCTACTGATCTTTCTTATCTTTCTGTACCGGTGAACTGAGAAGGGCAGCCATAATTTGCTTTTGACTGTTGGCCAAATTCTAGCTGTGTCTACCTATCGGTCAACTTTTAGAAGAACATTCTGGCTTTCTGCCATTTTGTCTAACCCAATCTACATCTCTTTCTTTTCACTCATTCACTGACAGGAAGGGAAAAAAGCAAAAAAAAAAAAAAAGAAAAGAAAAAAAAGAGGGAGAAAAAATAAAAGGCCTTATTTTGTAGGGAAGGCTTGCACTGTTATCAATACCAGAGAAGTGGGACTCAAAAGGTGTTTGATTTATTCTCACTGGCTTTTCTTAGGATGCTCTCTGACTCTTGCTTGTCCTTCAGCCTTGACTACCACAATGAGAAAACAACTGAGTTGAGGCCAAAGTCCTCAAAGCAACAGGAAGCATCATGAACTAAAACTCTCCTGTTTTGTCTTTTCTGTTCTCCAGTTTCATCTCGGAGAAGAGTAGAGAAAAACAAAGAGAACTTTTAGCAATTTGGTGATAGCAAGAAGCAGAGAATTAAAAATGACTCACAATGAGAGAAAAGAAAAGGATTGATTATAGTCAAGTGGAAATTGTTCTTTTGAGTTTGGTGGGGTTAAGCAGGGAGAGGAGGTAGAAACCTGCTGGAGGAAAACCAGCCAAAGCCCTAAGAGAAGGGAGATATTCCACAAAGATCAATGACTCTCTGGTCATTTCTTTTCTGAAAAGCCATATAGATGATGTCTTGACCCCTAACAGCAGAGACACAAAAAAAGTTGTATAAAGTTAAAACTTCATATAACAGTCTGCAGTTTCATCCATATAAAGTAGGTTAGTTCCAAGCACAGAATGTGTCTTAACTCTTGGATCCACAGTTAATTTTCTTATTAAGATGTTCTGAATTAGCATCTTTAAATCAGGTTTTTCCCACTTATCTGCCCTTTGCATGTATGTATATATTGGTGATAGATTTGGAGAGAAAGGTTAAAAAAAAAAAAAGAAAGAAAAGCAAGCACCAGCATCAGACTGTGTTACACACTTTGCTACAGAGATGAGAATTAATTTGCAGTTATTTTGCTTTGCTGTATGCTAATGCTGATTTGGGAGGTACTATTTGTTCTCCCTTTTTAATATCTAATCTTATTTTCCAGTTGTGACTTGCTCCATGATTTCTGCATTTGCTCTATGTTATCCAGGACCCAGAGGTTCAGATAACCATCTATTTCAATCGCAACCTTTTCGCTCACTGCTATTTGTATCAAGACTTGTTGCACGTATGTGTGGAAGATATCATCTGTTCATAAAGCAAAAGATGAGGCAGAATTCTATTAAAGTCACCAGTGCTTCTGTGATGAGTAAGAACAACAGCAGTCAAGGCCTGCAGGAATACAAAAATAATTTTGACAAAAACGTATAAATTCCTGTCCCCTTACAGTTGTTTCTCAGTGTGAATTAATATTATGTTTGTTAAGTACCCAGGCACAAGAAATTCTAAATCTAGAAAAGTTACACAGCTTTGCTAGGCTCCTGGTATCCTTGACAACCATTCATATAAATAGTAAGGACCTGTTAGAGGGGTAGGGACTATCAGCATAATAGAAACCTGTGAATCACCTAGGAAAAAATTAAACTCAAGGTTAAAGTCGTTTATGTTCCCCAGAAAACATTAGGAGAATGGTGTGTTTTCGTTTAATTCAGGAATCATGTTCTTCTGTTAACATTGGTTGGATATGTGACAGGAAAGAAGCAAAGGTTTGGATTTTTGTTGTGGTTTGTTTTGTTTTGTTTTTTCTTTTTATTCCCCTCCCCACGCTCAAGGTGACATGCAGATAGGTTCCTTTTGGTGTTTCTCTGGTGGCACCTTTCAGGTGGTGAGTCACTTTCTTCCTCCTGGGCTCTGCTCACTCAGAATGAACCCTTCTCTTTTGATTCTTCTTTTTTTTAATTGCCTGTAAAAAAACAGTGTGATAACGAAGACATGAATGTTGGGCATATTTATTTTATTTTTAACCTGCTGATACTCTTCTTTCTAAGATTACATTAATCCAGTCTCAGCAACAGTATGTTTCATCTTACACTGATAAATCAGGAGAGGGAGGATGGAGATCAGCCATGTGGGTTTAGGTGTGAGGCATGGCCAGCATGAAATGGGAAAGAATATCCTGAAACTAGCCCTGATCTATGCTCATGCTGCTGGAATTGTGACTGTTTTCGTGAATGTGAGAAAAGTCATGGGAAAACTTCACAGCTGGATGAAGTTCTACCTGTGTGAAACTGCAAAACAGTGATGAAAAATACTGCATGTTGAAAAAAGTGCCTGCTCTGTGCCAGTAATATCATTTTGTTTATATTCCCTGTCTTGTTATGCTTTGTGTTGCAAAATAAACATAGTAAAATGATGGTCATTAAATGGTGACAGTATTTTCCTCCATCTGAGAAACTACCTGAAAGCCACAGTTCTTCTGGCTTTGTCTTAAATAGAATAACCTGATTTAAAAAACAGCATTTTTATCTCACTACCTCTAGCATTCATAGGAGCAGCAAAGCACTAAATGAGTAATGAAAAAGCTATGCAAATAAGTTATCAACTGTGTCTAGGAAGTTATTCATCCAGTCTGAGGAAAATAACTTGTTACTATGATCTGATTCCGTGATCAGAATTTCCATGGGTGTTTCCCATACTTGGGTTAATTATGAAGGCTGAAGGAATGACCAAAGAATTTGGTTTGTTCTTGCCCATTTTGGTACAAGTTTTCAGGTCACTGTCAAACAGAATTCACAATATTTGTGCAAACCTAAAACACTCTTTTTGATTATACCATGACATGGAAGTTTCTGTCTCTTTTGCTTTGCTGGCCATTTTTCAGATCCTGAAGTTAGTTTGTCACCTTCAGGAATCTTTTGGAACGTGGGCAAGGTGGGAATAATTGTACTAGGTGATCTTAGCAATCTTTTCCAACCTTAATGATCTCATTTCTTAGTCCATCTCTGAGAGGGGTACATGCAAGTGGCAGCTTCTGCCTGTGGGCATGAACCCCACCAATACAACCCTTGGATTCTTGCAAGATATTTGCCGTAGTGGTGCTTTTGTCAATTTATCTGAACAAGAAAGAGTATATTTTATTTGGAGTGGACATGAGGATATTATTTCATAGCAGAGGATTATTTTGATTATTTTTTTCCCCAGGGGTGTCAAGAAAGATGCAGTGAATTTAGTGAGAAAATCAGTGTAATATGGTTGCATTTTTACAGTGTAAAGAGTTTAAGGAAATGCTGCCAGGGAAAACACTTCATCAACCAAAGTTCTCCCATCTTATCACACTGAACAGGAAGGATTTTCTGTAGCTCAGGGGGTGCCACAGTGCTATATGCTGTGAGATAGGGAGGAATTTTGATAAGAAAATGGAAAAAATATGTTACTGAACAGACGAGGAAGGTGTGAGAACTGCAGCCCATTCAATCAGAAAAGTCAGGTTGGGAGGTAGTCAGATTCGGTTAGCTGGAGAAAGGCTGCATCTGCAAAGGAAATGCAGGGTCAGGTTTGTGTGATTGGTTAGCTCATCCTCTGAGTGTTTTATTATGTACCTCCTCCCAATCCTAGCAGAACATAGCAAGCCAAATCGTTAAGTTTTCAGTCAGCTGTTGTTCTTAAGAGTTTAAGTGATGAGAGGAACATGTACAGTCCCTCAGAATATCTTCTTCTGTGTTAGCTACTGTTTTGTGTTGTGATCTGTATATGTATTTACAACCCAGCACTAGGGTAAGGCTTCTAATACATTTTCTCTTTCCTTGTGCTTCACTTTATAGTTCTTATCCTAATTTTATTAAGGTAACAAGGAGAAGGATGAATGCAGAAAAAATGATACTTGAAAACAAAATACCTCAGCCTGTAAGTCTGAGGACATTTAGAAGCATGGGGTATAAAGTGGAATGTGATGGTGTTTGAATTTAATTAACTGGGCTGTTAGCAAATACAAAACTGTGTCCCATGCTGGCACACAACTTCAAGGTATATTTTTCTCTTGACATAACCAGAGCACTTGCCCTCTTCCTTTTCATTCTCATGCTCATGACTGGCACTAATCCCTGCACCATACTTTTGACACTCAACTTTCCAAGCTGTCTTCCTTTATCCTGATCCTATGATCAGGTGGCAGCTCTTAGTAAATTAGAGAAAAGAATTCTAACCATGTGTGTACAGGGATGGGCTCTGAAGTGGCCATAACCACTCAGGGAAACGGGTTTGCTATTAACAGTAGTTCTGTGAAAAAGAACGACAGCCAAATTAAATTGGTAGATAGCTGGATCCATGCAAAGAGGAGTAGCAAATAAGCTGTGGAACTCTTTGCAGTAGGATGTTGCAGCTGGTTAAAATTTACAGCACCTAAGAAATTGTCAAATTTACAGATGAAAATTCCCTGAAAAGCTGTTAACCACAGGAATACCACCTTTAGCTAAGAAAATGGTTAGCCTTGAAGTGATGAGGCAGTCGGACTACATCATCTGAAAATCTCTTTCAACTGAAGTATTCTAGTCTAGTCTAGTCTATTCTGCTCTACTCTGCAATACTCTATTCTACTCTACAGTAATCTACACTACTCTACTATATTCTGAAATTGACACACCTTGCCAGACGATGGGAGTATTGATGGGGGAGATACCACTGTAGAATTTCCATGCTTTTATGCTGTTTGATAGGCTCTCTGTTATTGGAGGCTGCCTGCGGAGCTCTATAGACTCTTGATCAGGAACCATACAGGCACCCATAAAGTCTTCTTCCTCTCCTGTTGATCACAGCTCCCACCCTAATTATTTTCATACAGGTAGTATTTCCCATGCTGCTCTCTGCTCAGTCTACAAGTTTCAGTCCCCTACATAGACTCCTAAAGCCTTGGCATGTGGTTGCTATACAGTTCATTCAGAAAAGTCACTTGTTTTCCCTCAGTCACAGAAACAAGGAGCTTGATTTTATTTTCAAGCTGTATGCATTAGACTTCTTTCCTTAAAATGATACCTCTGCAGCTGGAGCAACAGTGAGAAATCTGAGCTGGGCTCTGTATAGCCACAGTGTTTCGTTCAGCTTTTCCTAGAGATGGTCTATGCAGTTAGGGAAGACCATGTTAGCAAAGTATCCCTGCACGTGGAGGCTGTTGTTGCCACTTTTCTCCTATTTACTGAGGTAATCAGTTCTGTATAGCATGCACTTGAGCATGTACTTCCTGGCAGAAGAACTGAATAATGTAAATAGTTTGTTTTCAATCTTCAATAATCGTAGATTCGCAGAAGGGCTTGGGTTGGAATGGACTTTAAAGCCCACCTAATTCCAACTCCCTTGCCGTGGGCAGGGCTGTCACCCACCAGGTCAGGGTCTCATCCAACTTGGCCTTCAGTGCCTCCAGGGATGAGGCAGCAAAAATGGAAATAATAGAATCATAGAATCACCAAGATTGGAAAAGACCTCCAACATCATCCATTCTGATGAAAGATCTTTAGTAAGATATTTTTTAACTTACCTTACTAAAAGAAAATAAGAATCACTGTCAACACCAGCTAAATGCTTCTCTTTCCTCTCATGAACCAAAATGCAGATTCTGAGAGCTAGAGATCTGAGATAAAAATACAGACTATGTTATTTCTACTGAAATGAGAATTACACAAATGGGAAAGTATGTCATGCAATTTTGTGTCAGTTTACTCTTTTACTAACTCTTTTTTTTCTGCTCCTCCCATACCTTCTAGGAATATTTGTTCTCAGAAAGCTATTCTGATGCAATTTGTAAAGCAAATGATTCACAGACATTCCTGTATGGGCCATTTTAACTAGTCTGAAGAAAAAATATATTAAGATCTACAGAAAATACTGAGATAACTTTTACATAAAGGAAGTGGCTAAAGAGGACAGCTTAGAGGGTGCACAGTTTCGCAGGCATTTGTGCCTACGCCACCTTAACTATTTCAAACTAGCGTTACTGAGCACCGATTCAATCATAGTGTTTTTGAATTTTATTTTATTTTTAAACAAGGCTATATGTGATGCCCATAGAGAATGAGCATTCATAGTCTTGTTGTGTAGGGTAAGGAGTTTTTCTTGGCATGTATTTGACATGGTTACATTATTCATGATTAGCAATGCCAGCAAGAAATTATTCATTATTCTAATTTGACCCCTGTTTATGTTTTAGTCAACACTACTTTAGGAGGAGAGAAAATTTCAGATATGTTGAGCCAACCGACAGTTTAAGCTTCAGCTCAGGTTCAAATCAAACACTTGGACCACTTGGAACAGAAACTGTTCCTCTTCATTTTCAATAGCAATCGTTTGAAGTATCAGGCTTCAGGATGGCAAGCCTGCCGTGTGTTGAGGTTCTGGGAATCTTGAGGGAAAAGGAAGTAATGGCTCCTTGAAGGTGACTCTTTTCCAGCTGCCTTTTCCCTTCTCTGCTTATTTCAGGCTATCCTGGAGACATCTGAGCCCCTGCCATATTAGACTCATTTGCATAAACATATTAGGAGTCATTCTGGAGCAGTATTGCATTTGGACTAATTAAATGAGGGACATGCCATCCAAAATTAATAACACGGGAATGGATAACAATAAAAGCAAGCTCAAGTCTCTAAAATTACATTAACTCCGGCATTATGTCAGTATGGCTGGAGAGCTGATCCCCATGGCTGGTACAGCACAGCTACATCAAGTGACAGATTCAAGATGATGCGCAGAGGTTGGGGAATTGAGATAAATACTGCTTTGCTGGCCCTTAGTGATGCTCCATTCCTTGGGCCATCGTTTGGGAGAACTGGGATCGCAAATACTTAGAGTTTTGAGGGTGTGGGTTTGAAGTTCTCTTTGTCACACCCATAGGAAACAGTTCTGGGGAGTATGGAGATTTATGTGTGTATACCCAGAGACTTAATAGTAGCATATTTCAGGAAGACAGAAATTAGATTTCTCTTCTAAGCACCATGCGAATTACAGAGAGAACAAGCAAGCAAGAATGAAGTAAGAATGATGGCTTCATAAATGAAACCACGCTGTGTGTTACTTCACTCTTGAACGTATTTCATAATGGTTTCTACCAGAGTCCTTGCATTTTTGCCCATTCACTTGCTTCTGCTAATTCTGGCATTCAGCAGTGCAAATCTTATAAAGGAGAGCACAAGTACGTAACACATTCACTTGTCCAGGTGCAACGCCAGCAAGGTAGTGTGAGCAGATGGTTATATGCAAGTTATATGTGCAGGCAAGTGAAAGCACTAATTTATTGTCAGGATGAGATATTTTGAAAAAATAAAACACAAAAACCAACAACAAAGAAAACCATAACAAAAAAATAATAGAAACAAAAGAAAAACCAACCAACTTCGCATCTTGGAAGTTGTTTTAAGATAATCTGATTTTCCTGCCTTTCCCCTTAAAATTTGACTTTAAGGAGAAAAGGTTTGCTCTGGTATCCTCAGTCTTTTTAATTAACTTAGCGGGGGGAAGGTCTGCCCTGATACAGGGGTTGTGAGTATACAGAAGAAAGTTGTGTATCTTGTTAGAGGGAAAAGAGAAGGTCAGCTTAGGCTGGTAGAAGCCTTGTTTCTTTATTTTCAAAAGGAAATGCACTCTATATAGCTACTAGCTTTTCTTTAACCACTCTTCCAACTTCCCAATAAAGTTTAGGAATTGGTTCTGTTACAGGAAGGTTTTCTTGAAGGATCCTGGAGGAAGTGAGTTCTTATGTGCAAAAGCTATTTCACATAATAAATTTTACAGTGCCAGTAAACAGATATGAGGCAGTTAAGCAACGGAATCAAACTTCAGAGCTTTATGAATGCACTGGGCTTCTACCTACCTCCTCTGAAGTATAAATTCCAGGCTAAATCCTGAAACCTTTCTCACTCAAGCTGCTGAAATTCAAAACACTAATGGAAGTTAATGGGAGCACTGCTCAAGAGAAAACTCAGTAAAAATCTGAGAACTTCAGTGCATGCCCTTTAGAACATTAAACAAGGAATTTCAGACAGAGTAATAAGAACAGTTCAAAAACTTTTATACCTCGCTTTTCAGTGATGACTTCTGGTATTGAAGAACTTGAGCTCACAAGAAGAAAGTGAAATATATAGCTCATGGAACAATCTAGTGTCAGTAGCACAGTTTGGAAGCTGTAAAAATGCTTTGTTTAGCTCTTGTGGAAGAAGTATAAATGTTTAGGTTTGCTCCCTTAATCAAATAAATAAATAAATAAATAAATAAGGCTACAGATCTTCTCCTTTCTCTGCCTTTGAGTATCTCTGTATGATGTCAGTAGTGATAAGGGTGTAAGGTCTAAGGAAAATTTGAGCTTTCAATAAAAAAAAAAAATGTTTTGCAATTTTCTGGCCTGTTGTTCCAAGTGAGTGGCATTTTAAAATTTTGACCCATAAATCTGTAATAAAGGAAAAAAAAAAAAAAAAAAGTTCTACTTCATAGTCAGAAAATTCTGGGAATAGCAAACACAAACTTTTTTTTTTCTGTTTGAAAAAGAAAGTACTGTATGATACATCTGGAGGTGTGGATTAAAGATATATTTCACTTCTATCAGGGTATGTGGATGTCTCAGAACAAATTGTTCTACGTTGAAAGGACTTGTCTGATTTTAATTGTATTGTATTGAAAAGTTGCCTCAATAAATCTTTTTGGTTCCAGCATTCAGAAACTTCAGGGTATTTCAGAACTTCTAATGTTTATTTGAAAAAAAATTTTAGATGGTTCTGTTTTGCTCGTACTCACAGACTTTCCACTGTTACAAGAAACCAGAGTCAGAAAGAGATTATGTATCTAATTGAGATTATTTTTTCTTTTTCTTTCTCATTTCCCTTTTCCTGTTAGTCGGAAGTATCTTGGATCCCCAACAAACACTACTCTGGGATTTACGGGCTGATGAAGTTGGTTCTGACTAAGACTCTACCTTCCAATCTTGAGCGAGTGATTGTCCTCGACACAGACATAACGTTTGCCACTGACATTGCTGAGCTGTGGGCTGTCTTTCACAAGTTCAAAGGTATTCTAATGATTTTTTTCCTCTTTATTCATGGAGGAGGGACAGTGGTAAAGCAGACAGCAGAATGGATGTAAAAGTCTGAGTTACACTGGATGGTTTCGTTCTTTCAGTGTAGTTGTTCCATTTGTGAACACTTTCATCAACAATGTCCCATATAGAATGATGGACAACACTTATTATCAGTGTGGTTTGTTTTATTGATCCAATCATTTGGGACAGACAAGATTTTGACAATAGAGTAGATGATAAAGAATTATGAGCATGCTTTACTGAAGTACCATTCAATCCCTGTAGGTATCCAATACTTGGAAGAACTGGTTTTATATTACTTCTTATTAATAACAACTGATTAATACTTTCAGTATAACTTCTCTGTGATGCCACTGACAGTGAATGAAGCTTGGATCATATTCAGACTGAGGAGATTGAAGGAGGCAAATTTGCACATCTGAATAGACATGAGTTACTGTGTGCTCCTGTTAAAAGAGTTGATAGAGGCATCTGGATGTGTTCACCTAATGTAGCTTCCTTCCCCGTATCCCACGGCTCCTTGAAAACATTCTTGACAAGGAAGAGACACTGTTAGAGTAATTGTGTAATGAGATGGTGACAGAAAAGCTCCCCAATTCCTTGTCACAAACCAGAGTGCTTTCCTGGCTAGTACATGGCTAAAACTACCTAGTTAATTCTCTCAGACTTGCGTGTTGCCAGCTCTTCAGAGTCAGAGACATGCCCTGCTGTTCTCTTGCCCTCAGAATGAGTACTGGAGAGCTGGTACATGCAGAGGCATTCCATTGTCCTGCCTTGACAGCTCACAGCCCCATAGAAGTTCAGCCTTGATGTTAATCAGTTCTCTTTAAATCACCTCAGGCAAAAGTCAGCCTAAGCGAATAGAAGAATTTATTTACAGAAGCCAAAATAAGCCACTCTGTTACAAAAGTGACAGAAAAGAGAGCACATTCAATCTGCTTAACCCATGTTGAAATCCAGAATGCCTTTTTCCTTTGCTGTACCCAGCTAACAGGCAGTAGCACTTATCTTCTGCTCAACCATCAAGCACTCAGTTCTAGTGCTTACTTCTCAGTGCATTTTTTTCCTTTCAATTTTCTGGAAATACCAATATCCAAACCAGAAGCACTCATTTACTTATTTCACTGAACCATACACGAGCTTTTTTCATTAAGGAATATAAAGAGGTGTATGAAATGAACTTGGGCACAGATCACTACCTGGTCAAGGACACTAAAATCTGAATTGAAATTAGAGAGATCCTCTCCTTGCTTGTGTTTTCTGGCCTAGTTTCAATGAAGGCTTCTCTTTTTAATGGGGTAAGAAACTAAGCATAAAGCCAAACTTGTAAAGAAAGGAATAGGGAGCAATGAAGGCCTAAGGAAAAAAATACAGGCAGAAGAGATGGAAATATGGACAAGGATGTTTACTGAAAGCCAGAAAAGCAGATGTAAACCAAGGCAGTCATTCAGCTAATTAGAGCTGTGGAAAGCTCTAAGTCACACACAGAGCCAGAATTCCTGTGCACCTGCCAGCCCTCATAACATACCTATCACTCCCATGTTACACGTGTATGATTTTGTAAGTTGTGTGGTTTGTCTTCTTAATTCCTGCTGACCACCTGCTTCTCCACAGTGTTTTACACGTAGCAACAAATTGCTCAGTGTCTACATCTGCTCATCTCCCAGATGGTCACATACAAATAAAGGCTTAATAGCACAATCCTGTAGAGCAGGGAGCTCAGCAGGGTGGGAGAGGACTCAGGAAAGCATGTGTGCCCAAAAAAGTGATCCAGAATCTTGGAGGGAAGAGCGAAATGAAAGTCTGTCAGTCCAAGCTTGTGGTGCAGCTTACTATATGGAGTGCAAAGCCATTAAGCAAAGATTCGGTGAAAATGGATTGTGGAAGACAAGGGCAAATAGTCTGGAGGGTTGCTGCCCTTTTACTGCTTAGTAAAAGATTGATTTAACTCACACAGTGATTCTCAATTTGTCATCAGCGTCTTTTTATTTTTCCCGTCAGTGTCTCATGTCTTTAGCCCCAAATATTCAAATGAAGGGTCTGTTTTTAAACAAATGTTGTAGTCATCTCCCTTCAGAAGTACCAAGTAAGTTTATGAAGATTCCTTTGGGACAATTCAGTGTATTTCTTGAAATATCACTTAAAAGAGATGCAGAACTCTTGGGAAGTCAAGTTCTAATCTCCAAAGGAACCTGACGTTGTCCTTGACTCCAGTTTAAGGGGCAACTTTACAGCCACAGGTTCCCTTCTAGGAATGTTCAAATACCCAACTGTTGGCCTGAATCGGCCATTATAAATTGCTTGCACCAGGATATTGTTCAAGCACATACAAGAATTTTTCACGTCAGTGAAACCCCCTTCGGTGGGTTGCTGCAGGGTAGCACTTGGGATTGTCCAGCACAACCTCTTCCAATCTGAAGTCAAGTAGAGATGGGAGAAGGGCTCTGTGACAATTTCTGTGCCCAGGTAGACTTTTCTTCTCATACCAAAATAGTGACTAAAAGAGAACAGTAACTCAGATTGTCATCCTCTTGGAAGAAACTAAGTTCCATCTAGAAACCAGGAAGAATTTCTTTACTGTGCAAATGACAAAGCAATGGCAGAGACACTGTAGAGTCTTCACTTTGGAGATCTTCAGAACCTCTAGACATTGTCCTGGGCACCCTGCTCTGAGTTTCCCTGCTTGAGAAGAGCTCGAATCAGATGATCCAGAGGTCCTTACCAATGTCAGTCAATTTCACATTAAGGATTGTCTTGCAGTTTGGCCAGGTATGATTTTCTGTGTAGAAAAGCCCCTCGGTGTATTTTTAAGTAGTACCTAAAATACTCAGTATCCTTATTCTGCAAAGGTTCTTTCAGTCATTTCAAGGACTGCAGAAAAGATCAGACCCTTACATAGTAGCTTAATATATTAGTTGTTAAAACTATTATTATATCCACTCTGCAGAAGGAAAAAAATTGAGTAGAATTCCCTTTGTAAATTACTGTTCTTCTGCCCTTTTCTGATAAGCTCTTTGCGTATGCCCTTATGATAAGTGGTGCAACTATCCTGTGCACAAATTAAGGCTCTACATATGTGAATTTATTTGAAAACCTCCTCTTTGAAGTGGCAACCTTAGGCTTAGGGAGAAATTCACACCTCTTTTCAGAAGAGACTGTCTCTCAGCAATGTACCATTTAAAATTTTCTTTCAGCAATTACTAAAGATCGTATAATTATTACTTTCAAATGCAAGTTGCAGTCTTTAGGTGTAAATATGTCTTTGGAAACCAGTAACTTACTTCAAGAGTCAGATACAGGTTTTCAGCTGGGATTTGAACATTTCTTCTTTAGTCTTATTCTCTCCTGTTCTCCCAAAGATAAGCAGTCTGTTTCTCTAGAACAGATATATATATATATATATATGCTGCCAAATATTGACTTCAAAGGTGTGAGTCTGCAGTCCGTCTAGTGAAGATAACCTGTCATGCATGTTTTCTGTGACTTAGTTGACACTGATTAGGTTTTCTATTCATCTTTCACAGGATTTTGACAGTTCTAAACTTGAGAAAGCATCTAGCCTAAGGGCAGAAGAATGGGACTGTAGATCATATGCATTCTTAGATGAAGTGCTACAAAGTATTTCAGACAGCAAGGATTAGTGTAACCAATATACTTTTATTGCAGAAATTGTGTGAATTCTTCTGAGAAAAGAGCCAGTCCAAAGCCATGCTCTCTGCCATCAATCTTAAAGTTATTTTAAAGGCCACATCAGATAATTGTTTTGATATTTTTGCTTACCCAGATTCTTGGCATTGAAATGTGGTTATTTTATTCTGAGCTTCTCATTTTGACTTTAACTGTTTGTTAAACATGGGTTCTCATGAGCATTCATTTTAAATGTCTATGTGAATTTATTTGGGATCTGACTATTACAGTCATGATAATTATTTGTTACAGGTTGTTGTTCCAGTCAGGATCTCAGCCTGTATATATCATGTGTGCTTTACATATCACAGAATCATTGAAGGTTGATTAAGGTTGGAAGGACCACTAAGATCATCTTGTCCTACCACCAGTGACCACTCATTCTATGAAACATTTACCCTTTTCTTGACCATCTCCCAAGATGGTGACTCTGCCACCTCCCTGGGCATCCTGTGCCAATGCTGCACCACTCTTCTGAGAAGAAATTTTTCCTGGTATTCAACCCGAACCTTCCCTGGTGCAACTTAAGACCATTCTCTCTTGTCTTATCACTGTTACCTGGAAAGAAGAGGCTCACCCCCCCACTTTGCCACAACCTCCTTTCAGGTCATTGTAGAGAGTGGTAAGATTTCTCCTGAGCTTCTTTTCAGACCAAATAACCCCAGTTCCCTCAGCTGCTCCTCATCAGACTCGTGCTCCAGACCCCTCACAGCTCCGCTGCCCTTCTCTGGACACACTCCAGGGCCTCCATGTCTTCTGGTAGTGAGGGGCCCACAGCTGAACACAGCACTCGCTGCAGCCTCACCAGAGCTGAGTACAGAGGATGGTCACCTCCCTGCTCCTGCTGGTGGCACTATTACTGATATTTCTAATACAAACAAGGATGCCGTTGGCCTTCTTGGTCGCCTGGGCTTATATGAATTGCAAGAAACAATCTCTGTGCTTTACTTAGTCTTAGGTGACCATTCTCCTGTCTGCGCAGTTCCCTTAGGCCATCACTGTACATGAGACACAGGTGAGGCCCACAAGTGAGACCTGAACAATCCCTGTAAAGTGTTGAGGGCCCCTTTATTAAATGGAATTCCATGTCTAAGTACATGCAGTATCTCAGAGCCTTTATTGAGCAGTGATGACCTACCACAATATGTTAGTCTCACAATCCAGCCAGCTAATACAATGAATGTTTTAATTACGTTTAAACAGTACAGCAGGATAGAAATTAACCGGTGTGTTCCAAATAACTCTACCTGTAGATTAAATCATCCAGAGAATATAAACTGCAATTAGTGTTGATCTCTAAAAATGAGTCTTCTGTGGAAAGCTGAATAAGACATTAAGGCAGAATCACCTACCTTCATTACCAAGGCATCCAAGAAGGAGAAATGGCAAACTTAAGAGAAAGACTGATTCCGATATTCCTACTTTGCATGAGGAAAAACATGCAGTAGGTGTTTGCTTTGTGTCAGGAGCTCAAACCGTGATAAAAATCCATACAGATATCACAAATACCAGAGAAGGTCAGTGGTTTTGGTACAGGATCAAGTGCCCACAGCTGAGGAAGGATTGGCACGTTGTCAACCCCAAACCTAGAATTCGTAAATGCTCAGCATTTGAGTGCTCGGTCGTATTGCTCTGCAGAATGCCTGAGGTAACAATCTACATACAGGTTAGTTCTGAGGTTCTTTGGGAAAAAGAGCAAATGAAAAAATCACAAGCATCCCAAAATTCACCATCTCCTGTGTAGGTGGTTTAGTAGTGACATTCCTACAAGATCTGTTATATGTAAGGTTCTAATATGACATACATGCATGGCTTTTAATTTGTGTTTGAATCAGTGTGCCAGAAAGTGAGATGCTGATGGCACCAGTGAGAGTCAGGCAGAGCCAGCAGGTGCTGTACAAATGTGCCTGAATTTGGCTCTACCAGTGAAGCCCTGTGCTAATAAACTATGCCTGTTACAAGGCTATGTTCTTCTGCAAGGATTGCACTTTTGATAGGTATTCCAGTTTTGTGATGATGTAAAATACTCTGTTGTTGCCAAGATTAATATTTAAATTTCATTGTCACCTATGGCTGAAGCCGGGATTTGAACCCCAAAGTTATTTCCAAGCAGGTTCCGTAGTTCAGTCTCTCAGTTTACAATCAGTAAACCATTAAAGCTTCCACAGACCATTCTGAGACAGGATCTCTGCAGGCTGACATGCTGTTTGTGTTAAATCCTGCAGCGATCTTTCTGCATCCTCTGGTCAGTACAATAGCCTTTCTTTTCTCACAGTTCAAGAGGAAGGCATTAGCAACGTACACGATAGTGTGTGAAGAAATAACACAGTATGAGTCAGTCTTTTTGTAAGGGAAACAGGATCACACTGTAGCAGAGTGCATTAATAAAATTGTCAGGCAGCTATTAAAATAGCTTAAAATCATCTGAAATTTTATAGGTGTCTGAAAAGGCCGAATGGCACTTGTCTTCGCTCATAAAAGGAACATCTGTTAGTTTCTGAAAGACTTGTATAAGTGTTTAATGGTTAGACTACAGTACTTAGCTCATCCTAGGGTTATTCCACAAATGCAATACATTTTCTCTTTGAAAAGGTCCCTGTGGAGACTCTGTCTGCTTAAGATTTTCTGTTCCTGATTCGTGGTGTTTCCATCTTTTCTGCTGCAGAAGCTTTGAAGTTTCATTGAGAAAGAATCCTGCTTGTTAGCTATAGCTGATAGAAGTGCTGGGGTGTGTTGTCCTCTCTCTGGTGATGCAATTGTATCACCTGTGTGTGAAGCTACAGCACTGAACACTGAATTGCAGTTTATCTAGGTGAAGAGCCAAAGAAAGTAAACATGTAGGATATTAGGAAAAAAAAAAAACCACAAGTTTTTAACCACAATTGGAGATTTTGCTGATAACGAGGAGGGGATCAAGGAAAGAGGTGGCACTTCATCTAGCTGTAGGTGTCCCTGTCCATTGCAGGGAAGCTGGACTAGATGACCTTTAAGGATCTCTTCCAAATCAAATGATTCTATGTGTGATGTGTTGATTCTGAGGATCTAGGAAGAAAACAGTTCTTTCCACACTTGTCAGATAAGTTTTCAGGTTAGAAGACCTTTTCTATTCCTTTTTTTCCTGATTGCTTTGCCATGATATTCCATTACTGAGGAGGGAATATGTAAGAAAGTTGACCTCCGTAGAAGAGCTCCAGTGGGGAGAGTTTATTATAAGGATCAGCATGTGCACATTCTAGTTTATGGGTTTTAATGTGGCAAGGGACATAATCAGAAAGTTCTGATTATGAATTGCTGCCAAAATAGAATAGCTGCAGTTTCTGAAACATCTGTAGTTCTTTTTTAGCTGAATGGTTCTTTGTTTTCTGCCACCAGGCAGAAATATTCTGAGGTTAAGGGTCAACAGTGTATAAAAATTGCGTGTAACTCATGGTAGGGAAAATTCTAAAACGAAGGAAAAAGAGGAAAAAGGTGTGGATTCTTTGTTTTTCCATTTTCATTTCTAAGGGACACCCTTTGGTCATGTTTCCAAGTTGTTTCCTGTGAGGGCAAGGGATGTTTTAATTAAAAAGGAAAGCTGATACTATTTTGTCATCCTTTGGTTCCTCAACTGGAGGTTTCAGAAGATAAACCACCCCATGTTACAAGATTTGCAATAGAATCTTGTTGGCAGCACTGAAATCTGAGGGCTCTTTTCTACCTTCTCAACATCAATCTAGTGCTTTTTCTGCATTATTTTTCTCCATTTTTTGTTAAGCTGCCACTCATTCTACAGCTGTCTTTTTCAGCTTAGATGCTATGATGTATCAAACACCCAAACTAAACATTGTATGACTCACCCAGTGTTGAAGAAAAAGAAATAAAAAACAAGCAGTTTCTGTCTCCTCTGAACTCTTTCTTCGGAATTTAGAGAGACATTAATTCTATGAATCTCAAGTACTCCAGCTGTGGAGAATAGACCTAGAGCTTTCCAAATTGCCTTGCAAATCTGTTAAGGGAAGGCTGGGCAGAGCAAGCCATGATGGGAGCAGAGTGCATGTCCCACATCAGGAGGTAGAAAATCTACCCTCTCTCTCAGTAACAGACTCATACATTTGTTACCTCTGGCTCAACAATTCACAACTTTGCTTTTTGTCATTGTTGAAGGCTATTCAGAAAAGTGCACTCTTCGCCCTGCCCTTTGGATGCTACTCCCCTTGGCTGGAGCACACAAATCAAGTCCACGTACTGCTTGCTCTCCCTGGCAAGTCACTGTTGCATGAGGTAGCTAGCTGACAGTAAGGCAGAGCAAGTGTATGAGCAGGTAGTGAATATGGAGGAGTGACAATGTATCTGTTATCCCAGTGACGATTCACCTCTGCACGTATGGAGAAAAGCCAAGCCCATGAGACGCATGAGTCCTTCACCTAAGAAGTGAAATTTACTTTAAGGTTTGTTAGTTGTATTAGCAATACAAATAAAAAAAAATTAAAAAATGAATGGATAGGTTTGCATGCCTGAGGCCCTCATTCTAATTACATGCAATCTATCAAGCACACATGCATTGTAATAACATGATATTCTGTTCTCTCCTTCCTGAACCAGGCATATTCTCTGAGCCTGCCTTGTTCTGCGTTAACAGTCTGTTTTTTTTTTAAGGACCTATGGCCCCATTTCCAATTACAAAGCTTTCATCTGAGGTTTCACTTTCTTAGTTTCATGCTGCAAATCATGACTCTAATACAGGCAGCACAAGGATTTGCATAAAGTTTTGTAGGGAATTTCTGTCTCAGGCTCTAGAATGTATTGTCTATCAGTGGTATGACTGTCCCATCAACAAAGTGAGTGCATGGTATTGCTGTTTGCACAACCAGGGAAGAGGGAAAAGAGCTTACAGAACTAAATCTGTTTATTGCGTAGTTGAAGTAAGGCAGCCTACAAATGCACCATGTACAGAAACATAGTTCCAAGGAAAAGCAACAATCAGTGCAATATTGGGGAATTAGTAGACGCCTCAGAAGTTCCTCCTTTTTTAGGCAGTTTAGAGAATCAGAGTAATCTGAACCCCTTATTTTAACCCCCAAGCAAAAGAAGTAGGCATGTGTTCTAAGGACCATCTCACTCCACATCACCTGATGTCTTTTTAATTCTCAAGCTTGCTCTACTCCATACTCTTTGCAGTAATCTCTAGTTTGCATTCAGCGTAGGCCACGCTGTTCAATTAAACGAATGAGTTTTTTGGCACCTCTGACACTTTCCTCAAAGTAAATCATTTCTGTGCTTTGGGATAATGCTAAAAACAAAGATTTTTGTCCTTGCCCTTGCAGAAACATACTAAAAGGTGATTGATAAGCTTGAGAGTAAAACTCAGAGACCAACTGTGTCCATAGCTTCTCTGTATTTTTATTTTATTATGTTTCCCAAATTTAGTGGCAACAAAATTCATATTTTGGGCTTAAATTTCATGTATGGTACATCTGTAAAGCTCTTATGTCCGTGTTGGGAAATGTGGTATTTTTTTTTTTTCTTTTTTATTTAGCAACTGGGGAAGCTGTCAAATTTATGCTGTTCTGATGTACCAGGAGAATTTCTGGATGGGTATATGGGTGGAAGTGTAGTGAGGAACATTTTGTAACATTCAGTTGTGCCATTGGCAAATAGGCCAGACTGTGAACCATGTAAAGTTTGAGGACCAGCACATGCTTAGTGCTTCTGCCCTGCTGAGACACTGGTAAGTTTGAGCAGGATTGGAGCTCTATAGTAATATGAGTAATCGTAATAATTTTCTCTTACATGCTTGTCTTTGGCTTACTCTGTGCTTCCATTCTTCTAACAACAGAAACTGTGAGCCAATTTGTGTTCACACCAACCTACTGAAATGTACACCCCCCCTGAAACCAGCTGAGGTTCTCAACTTCATTAATTCACGATCTTACCATATCTTCCTGCAAATGGTTGTATTTTATAGACAGTAATAATGTTTCCTTCCTGCATGCCTCAGGATATGGTTATTGTAGGTGCCAAGTGTCATCTGTAGGACTGTCGACAGGCCTTTTGTCAACCTACTTCAGAGAGAGATTGGTACCAATTTTTATAGTATTTGGAGATTCAGGTACTTTCCCACACCACTGAGAAACGATGACATGAATACTGTTATGCTGGTATCCTAAAATCCTGTGAGTGCACATCTTGGCTGGTATAAACTGGCTTTATAAAACATTGGAGTGAACCGGATGATGCTGACTTACATCAGTAAATGATTCTAGCTCCTGTATCTCCCGATTTACATAAACTTTACAGCTGCTTTTATAGGCTAACTAAAAAAAGCTGGAATAGTCAGGGGAGCAGTCTTTAAATTCTTCTTCTCAATCACTTCTTTCAACTCTAGACTCCTGGTATGGGTCACAAGTAAAAAGAGCTGGGTGATCTCAGCCAGGTCTGATGTGCGTGAAGGCTGAATTGTGTAAGCAGGGAAGTTAAAGGACATGCCACTGAGTATGAGTTTTGAGGCACCTTAGAAGGAACAGGAGATGATGTTTGCATTACTGTTGGTAAAATTATCACAATCACGTGATTCTTTGAAATGTAAAAATGGAAGTGGTAAGTAAACAACAAAATAGCATGGAGATGAAAAGTAGGAGTGAATATATAGGATACTGAGAAGGAAGAAAACATAGGAAAAGAGAGAAGTAAAAACACATCCCAAGTTAGTCAAGATAGATTATCTTAAAACTTGGCTTAGATGAGCTTAAAATGTCGTAAATCACAGTACATATCTGTGAAGCTGTAGAGAAATAAATGTATGTGTCTAGAAATTTCTTGCATTTCCTTGGCAGCAGCATCTGACTATATGAAGAATCCTGCCAAGGAGATAATGAAGTATACATTAGCATTAAGGAGCTAACCCAGTATTTAAGTCAGTGCAATTTGGGTCTGACCCTCCTGTGAGGTGAGTGCTACAAGTATCACCCCATCTTGGCTGGGGTCATCAACTGGTCCTGCTGTCTTTGTTATTATACTTTTATTTGTTTTGCTTTATGGTGCAGGAGCTCTTCTTGTGGTTTAACACTTTCAGTTCTGGTTTACAGAAGAAAGTGGTTAAAAGTTTTTGCAAACCCACTGCCAAGGAGCCAAGTGGTTTTCTTTTTCCAAAAATGCTTTGTTCACTGTAACACCCAATCAAGTGTTTGTGTGGGGCAGGAGGGCTGAGAGTGATTTGTAAAATTGAGAACAGCAGTAATGAAGTCCCATTCTTAGGATTTTTATTTTTATTTTTTTTGCTTTGGCTTTATGCTATTGCTTTTAAAGGTTTAGTTGCCATAACAACCAAAAGCAGTCCTGTATTACCATAGAAACATGCTGTTGTGGGTGGCAGTTTTTATGAGAGTCTTCTTTTTTTCCTCTCTCCTCTTCACACAGTGTCTTTAACATTGGCCTTTTTGCTGATATATCGCATTACACTACAGGGGTTCCATAAGTGTCGGAATTATGTAATAAACAACAAAAAAATGAAGCAAATACTTAAATCCAAGAGGAAAATCTGGTTGTCTGGGAATAAAGGAAGAAGTAGCAGTAAATTCCTTTTCCTTAACTTGGAAGTCAAAAAAATTGAGCTTATTTCAGGGCTGGGTAATCAGTCTACACGAGTAAATACTGAGGCAAAAACATAGCAAAAGGGGAAGTAAGAATATGCACCAGAGACTTAGTATAAAAACAGCTTGTCATGACAGTTGTAGTTATCAAAAGACTGGACTACTTTAATGTGCCCTGCATGGGGCTGCTCCTTGAGACTCTTCAGAGGCCGAAGTGAGAACTGCTGAACCAGGCAGCCCTCTTACAAAGCGCTGCTTCATGCTGAGAGTCGGTTCCAGCTGCATACTGATAGCCTGATGGATTCGGATGATGGTCCTGACCTGTCAAGCCCTAAATTGTTTGGGATCCCTCTCTGTCAAGGACTTTCCCTTTTCCTGTGTGAGACCTTTCAATAGCTGTGCACTGCAAAATCTGCTGGGTTAATAAAAATTGGTAATAGAGCTTCCAAAAATCTGTGTCCCCATCTACTCCCTTACTTGGCTTTGCTAGAGCAGTAGACCACTGGAGTACGTCAGCACTCTTACTTGATAGATTACTGTGCATGTTTATTATCTGACTTCAGACTGAAGTCATGGGCCAGTTGCAGACTATATACTCTGTCCCAGCAAAGTGCAGCTGAAAAGACACTGGTACAGATTCATCATTTTATTACAAGCCACACGACTTGTTTGGGGAGACAGTGCAGAAGCATAGCCAGACAGCAGTGGAGATTGTTACTGATCAGGGTTGTTATGGGAAGGCATGACTCTTGTCAGTTCTCTCTAATCTGTTGCGTCTATTATGAGAGAACTTTTCCTTCCCTATAGTTATATTTTAAATACCATAGAACTTTCCTGATGGTATCTTGCAAGAGTCCCCCTTGTCAAGAGCAAGCAGGCAGCATAGAGTACCATGAAGTCCAGACGTGTTTTATGGTTACTGACTACAATGGCTACAATCCTAGACAAGTCTGCTATTGCTCTTATATGGCCTTCAGTTCTCCAGGTTCAATTCTGGATTTCTCAGCCCTGCTGGAAACTGCTGATTAGTGGGAAACAAATTTTCTTTCCCATTTTCTGAATATCTCCCTCTAACCTTTTCAGAGACATGATATGCTAAGATGCTTCTTATCCTTCAATTTATGATATTGGAAATCCCACCTATGATCTTGAAGTTTTTACATGAGAAAATTTCTGTGTAATAGAACAAAGATTTGTTGGACATAACTCTCCTCTTCCTCCTCAACTCCTTCCTCGAGTCAAGAAGTTTCCAGTAAGAAGTCAAAGGTTATTGTTCAGTACTGAAAATACTTCCTTCTTTTCCTTTACATCCTGATGACATTTTCACTTCTACCCCATGAAAAAGTTGTAGCCAAACTTCAGAGAGACTTTTATATCACCTTGAAATTAGTTCCTGTTGCAATATAATTACTGAAGACTGACCACCATGCAGTGTGATTTCTTCTCATTAATCTTACTAAGTAGCTACATTCAGTACAAATCCATGCTCAGAATGGTCCTTCCACTTCTAATTCAAAACGGGCTACCACAGCTGCTTCTTTCTGTCAGTCTTCCTGTAAACTCTGTAGTTGTAGTTGAGTTTTATAGCTGAATTAGAAGATACTTATTTTCTTAAGAGCTGAACTGTGCACAGGTGCTCAAAGCTAACATCTTTTCCACTTGTTTAATATTGAGGAAACTCACTGTTGAGCAAAGTACATGCATGAGTAGGTTCTTGAACAATAATGGGAAAACTGAATGATATACCCTGAACTTTTCAAAATTGCTGGCTAGTTACCTTCTACAGTACTAATTTTAAGGCAGCTGTTGCCTCTTATATAAGCTTCATTTTTAATGGAGCCGTAGATTGAAAAATAATCTTTACCAGTCTCATGACTGACATTTTTTTTCCTATATCACTTGACAGAGATTGATGTATGAGGCGAGCACAGGTAAAGAAGCAAGATTGCTGTCCTAGAATCATCTCAGGATTAGATCTAGATCTGGGATATGTATCTGTGCAGATGGAGACTTCATGGAGTTCTCCTTTTAAAGTGAAGCAAAGATGAGCAGGAGCTGCAGGTTGTAAAAAGCTCTCTTCTAGCCCTGTAACAAAAGAGAGGTGATTCTAACCCGGTTATTCATCTGGGAGTTTCAGAACACGTAACCAGCATTAGTTTGACCTAGCCAGTACACTCAGTACCATTTAAGCGTGGGCAACAAACACTGCACTTGAATATCAGCATCCTTCAATAGTGCTTCACATAGTGCTTCAGAGCTGAACTGTCATTACATTTGTGACAGCAATATTTGAGCTGCCTCATTTTTCACCTTTCTTACAGTCTGCAGCCCTTTTCCTGTCTTTCCCATTGCCGGGTGTTTTCTGTAGGGAATTGGAAACATTAGCAGCATGCACCTGAGGCACACCAGCAGTTCCTTGCTGGAGCACACGGTCTGAACTGGGGAGGCACACTTCACCACACAGATAGCCAGGTCTGTCCTTAACCTTGCCCCAAAAGGCACCAAAATTAAGAGGTACAGAGTCTTGTTTGTTCAGAAATAGAGTAAATATGGAACTAGAGACCTCGGCATAGGATCAAAATGTCATAGCCACGTAGTACTAAGTGCTAAGCTGGTACAAATTCACTGATTCATTTTTGTTCTAAAATGTTAATGGGTGAACTCTATTCTGAGAAACCTTACTCTGGATCACATGCCATCTGTCTTTCCATAGTAAGCTTAAAGTCAGCATAAACTGCAAGTCATGTGCTCTGGTTAATGCAATAGAAATGTCATTCTGTGCCCACATTTGATTATGTATCAGATTTGCTCTGCTGGGTGACTCAATCGCGAACAGATCCTGTATACTAATGAACATAGAGCCATCTCTGGAGCAAGGCTTGGACTAACTTGGTTGCTCTGGGGTACCTTCCTGTTCAACTGACTTTCACATTGAAGTCTGACGAGACTGCTAATTTCTCAGGCTGAAGCTTGAAAGGCAGAGTCTAAAGTGGAAGAAATTTGATTTTAGAGATCCCAAGCTCTGATTAGTCTTAATTTATCCCTTGGTAGAAGAGTAAGATGTTTAATCATTTCTCTAACAATATGTAAGGTCTCCAGGTTGTCAAAATTACGAACTAAAGATTGGGTTAGAAAATCTCTGGAAAGTGTGTGGAGACCTAGAGATCACCTTTCATTATTTTGGTCCTCTTGTGACCAGTGCTTGAAAAAGCAATGATAAAGTCTGAAGGAAGTTGCAACTAAAGTTCAAAGCAGAGACGGGAGAGCTGTAATATAAGGCTGAGGGCTTCAGAAAACAAATTTTTTAAAAAACAGAGCCATGCTTACATGTCCACCTCTGCAAAAATGCACTGAGGATATACTTCTTAAGACATCCAAAATAGCTAGCACTTTTTGTTCTTCTCTCCAAAGACTACCTCTGTCTAGCCTAGCTGTCAGGCAAAACATGACCTTGCTCCTGCAGTGTTGTAGCTCTGATGTGTTGTTCATAGTGAGTCCACTGCAAAAGGGACAAAGAGGAGGCACACTCTTCCAGACAAATCAGCATAAACGACTATCCCTGTTGCATTATTAGCCTGAAGCACCTTTATCAATTACCAATACCCCTTTCCTGCCTGGCAAGTGGGATTAGGATCTCTTAGCAATATATTGAAAGCAATTGAATATCATCCAGCAATTGCCATGAGTGAAGTTGTAAGTAATTAGTACTAATGATACTTATGAGAGAAAGCAGGTGTGGTTGAATTGCACCTTTCCCTTTTAGACACAGCATATATGCAAACTGAAAACGGTTGTTTAATTACGTGTTGGGGTTGTTGGAGAGTTTTCTTCGTGTATTTTCATGCTGTTCGTGAGGAAGTACACTGAGATGGCAGAATGCTGTAACCATTCCCCCTGAGGCTTAATGTAGTTGTGTAGATGCAGTGGGAAGGTGGGAAAAATACCATTTTTTCCACTACAGGATCTTGCAAGAATATGGTGCATTTTTCACTAAAAACCCAGTGTTATCAAAAGAGGTCTCAAGGGAGACATTTGTGAGATTAGGCCAAGATCCTTGTCTCGTTTACCACAGGCTGAAGCCAGAGTAACTCCATTATTTTCATATAAGTTATCGCTGGATTTATATTGGTGAAAAAGAGATGAGAACCCAGCTTTTAATTAGAAAACAGTACATATGTGTCACACAACTATTTTTTTTCTCTCTAAAATAGTAGGATTTAGTGAGTAGCAGAAGTCTTCCAGAAGTAATCTTACCATCAGTGCTCTGTGTAAGACCAGGAAAACAGTTGATCCAGATACGGGTTTTTTTCCTGAAAAATGAAACCCCGTGAAAATCTGTTAACATTTGAAAAATAATGAGGCAAACTTTCGGAAAATGTCAAACTCAGTTAGATCTGGTGATAAAGGGAAAATGGGATAGATTTGATTTAGCTCAGCATAGCAAAGGATTTGTCTGTCTACTCCTGAACTCCAGTTTCAGGGTTTCCTTTCTTTATTTCATACACCGTAACCCATGTTTTAAAGGCACGGCACAGTTCTTGCAAATGGGTTTTTCTGTATCAATGGCTATTGACGATTCCTCACTTGACAGACTGATGCGATGCCTTGTGAATCACAAGGAGGTTCGCCTACGTGGTGGCAAGACAAAGATCTGGATTTGTCTGGCTGTACACAGCTGTCAGAAGTGAGTTTCGGAGATTCAGTGTGGTGTAGATACTCTGCTGTGCCTGTCTGCTGTCAGCACATAGCTTCCTTGTGAGGAGACCAGAGCTTTTTCTCTTCACAGTCCCAGCAAGACTCAACATTAGAGCAAGGAGGGTTAACTCAAGCTGGGGACTCAGTGCCAGGGACCCTTACAAGTGCGACGAGAATCAGAGTCCTGTCTCTCAGGTCAGTGAAAGGCACAGCAAATCGTAGCTTTTCCTCCTTATTTTTTAATATAGTGCTTTCCACTCATTTCAATCCCATTCAGTATTTCTCTCTGTTTTGATTTCTGTTCTTCAAGCTTTTTCTGGAATTATGTTTTTTGTTATTTCCCCACTCTTGCTATTAGCCCTCTCAGTGTCTCTGTAGCTTTTCTGGTCCTCAGTGGTGTGTGCAATAGCTCTCAGCTTAATGACACCTATACTGCAAATTCAGGGTGCTTTTTACCCCTCTTTCACTGCTGGTAATGGGCTGTGTTCATTCAGACAGCTTCTGCTGAAGGGAATAGAGGAATTTTAACAGCCTGGTGTACCACAGGTCAGGATTTATGGACCTGGCCAGAGCTCCAAATGAGAAGCATATACAGCATCTGCACACACTTTCTGTAGCTGTGAAATAACTGAAGGGTTCTATTTTTATTTTAAATGCCTTTCCTCCGTCCCCTCTCTTTTTATTTTAAGGTTTGGTCCTCTCCTCAAAATTTTCCTGAGTCATGGGTTATTATTTTCATAGCCAGTCCAGCCGTTCCATTATGAATGCTTCTGCTTTTATGCTGAGCATCACTGCAAAGAACATCTCTCTGACCCACCTCCCCTGCTTGCTAAGTCAACTGCCTTTGAAGTACCTGTAATAAACTTGCTCTGATGGTAAAAAGAAAAGCCTCATTAGTTCCAGCCCATATTTGGGATGCACCTCTAAGGCATGCTCATTCTGCTTCTTTCTTTTTAATATTTAATTACTGATACACCTTACCTGACTCATGCAGACTTGTAGTGGTGAGATTTTTCCTGCATTTCTACCACCTCACTTAACTCCTCGCTGACAGCCTGGATGACATTTACATTACAGTCTTTGAAACCCCTGGCAGAAAATGTAGCAAAGGAAATGCCAGTGCAGTAGGCTGCGGTGGCTGGGAGGGGCAGGAATCTCTCTTAGTCAATTGTAGGGCCTACAGAAGGAAAAAGGCAGCATAGCTCCAAAAATGGGCAGCTGCTGATGGGGAAATGTTCTACCTGGTCTCCTGAAAAAGCCATACTGCAATGAAACCCAAATAAAAGCAATATCCAGGAGAGGGTAGCTCTGTTGCTCTTATCTCTTTTCCTTTTGGGTACTTCTATCCAAACTGCTATGTGACTTAAATGCCTTTGCGTTCCAGCCTCATTTAATCTGATCTCTGTATGCAAGTGTTGCACTTTGCTCACGTGGGGAATTTACTTTGAGTCTGGTCATTAGTACTTGATTTTACCTATCTGTACTCTAGCTAAAGTGGAGTGTGATTTGTTTATGCTTGTAACTAAAGAGCTGTTTCAAATGCTTGCCTGGGTTTGCCTAGTGCTTTGCATTGGTACAGCTACATTGCTAGTTAGAATTTGGGCATATCCTTACAGAATGCAGGTACTTCTAATGTGGAAAACAGAAATGGTATTTACCTTTAGACAGAAGGCAAGCAGTAGTAGTTATTTAACCAGTTGACAGAAACAGCATTCTAGTAGCAAAGAGGTTAGAAGATACTCTTTGTTTTGTTCTCTCTAGTTGAGTGGTTTCAGTTTATGTAGGGCTTTGTTTTGTCTTTGTGGGTTTTTTTTTACATGTCAAGTATAAAAAGCTCTGCCAGCTCGCTATCAGTATGTGACCAGTATCTCTATATCTTTATTATATCCTGGCTGGCTACATGAGCATTTGATGGTTACCCAAGAAATACAGAAAGATATTTTCAGCTACGCCAGAGAAAGTAGCTGCAGCTTCTGCGCATTAGAACCTAAAATCCCTAATGGGAAATAATATATGGAACTGAAATACTGAACTTGAGAGGTTAGCTCCTGAGACCTGCCTTGATGGGGATAGTTTACCATGCAGGAAATTGACATAAAAATCATAATGATAGGAAAAAAAGAAAGCATATAGTTCTTGTTTGTGGTCTGGCTCGTTGTTACATTCCCTCACTTTTCGTATCTGTCACAGGAGCAAAAAGCTGCTTTTGGGGAAAAAAAATAGTTGTGGAATATGCAATAGTAATAAAGAACCCCAAGGTATGGTGGGATTACTGTTTCCTGGCCTCACAAAGGAAAGAGGACATTGGACTGTGGAAACAGAGTTAATTCTCAGGAGTTTCATTTTTCAGATTCTTAGGAGTGTTTCCAGCTCCTGTATAAAGCACAACATGTTCAAGAAATTTTACAGTAGGGCCAAAGTTCTTTGGCAGATATTGCAGGGTCATTTTGATCCTCTAAACCCTTCTGCATTTAGCAGGGTGCTAGTAAGAGCAGTAGGTACTGCAGATCTTAAAATAGCTAAGAGGCAGCAATGAACAGCAGTAGCAATATTATGGGTATAATGCCACAGTTTCCCCAATGAATCACAAGGATCCAGGAATTAATAAAACAGGAAATGATTTTTTGTCTTTTAATTGCTAGGGTATCAAAGGTCTCTGTTACAAAATCCTACCTGGACACATTTCATCAGGGTAGGAGTTTTAGTACATATAGTTTTGGTATATGGAAATTGCAAGATAATGTATCAAACACATACCTTTGTGAACAATATCATCTCAAAACCAGCATTAGTGTTGTTTGGTATAATTTAGCCTCCACTACTGTTTTTGAAAATATCTTATTCCTCATTCAACACTTCTTTCCTCTGTGTTTAACACTGCATTGTAAACTCCACCAAAGATGTCAACAGCAGATTTCTTTACTCATTCAGAAGAGTCTTTTATAAGTCTAAACTGGGAATTCATCATGACCACAATTAGGTGAAGCTAAGAAACAAAGCTTAGTTTTCCTTTGATCTTTTCAGAGGAAGTTTGTTGATCCAAATCCTCCACTAGGATTGGAGTTGACTCAGTGCTGGTATGTCCTTGCAGGTCTAGCATGTTCCCTCTTCCAGTTAACTGTTAAGGATTTTCTATTGATGGTGTCCTCTGTGTGTGCTGTTCAAGGAAGCCACTTAGGTCAACTGAAACTGCCTTCTCCAACCTGCTCCCCAAGAAAAAAGTATGTTCCCCTTTAAGCTTGTATGTATTGGCACGTGGCATCAGGTAGGATTAGACAACTTGATGTGCCTGGTAGATAAGTCCTGTTAACCTGCCAGCTACCTAGCAGGAGATGAGTAACCTGCTGACTTTCCCTGGCAAGGGCCATGGGAAGCTGCTGAGGAAAGAAATCTAGCAATAAGAGGTGCAAATGTAATACTGATAGAATCAGCACTGGGTCTGGGGCCTTGGAAAAAAGGTCCTTTGCCCAATTTCCTTTCGAATTCCTAAATAAAGACCCTTTTCCAGAAAGAAGAGGCTACTCTGGCCAGTGGTCAGTGTTCACATTTGTTCTCCTTAGGAGTTGTCTCATTTTTATTCTCTATTTTCTACACACACTCTTTCCCCATCAGTGTAACGCTCACAAGCTATATACAGCTCAGTAAGAGGAGGAGAAATGCCAATGTAACTGGCTCTGGACTTCTCCCTTTTCCAGGCGCTGGAAATGAGTTAGAAAGAAGGACTCCATTACCAGCCTGCCAAAGCTGTAGCTCTTGGTTGAAGACTAGATTGTTTGATGATTAATGAAACGTGTTTAGCAGTCTCATTTCAGCTTTTAATGGTCTGTTATCTGCATTATGGCTTTAGCATACACTTCAATGTGATTGATAGCTTGCTCAGGACTAGGAAACAGGGTAAAGGACTGCTTTGAGGTGTATGAAGTGAACCAAGGGAGAAGTGAAAATAGCTCAATAGCTTCTGGAAGTACTGTGTGAATCCCTCAGGATACATCTGTGGGGGCCAACACAAGCACTTGTACTTTGGGTAGTAAAGCACACTGGCAAAATACTTTGTTTGGCCTGTCTAGTCTTGATGAGAGGTGGCAGAAATTCTGCATTAACACAGTTGAATGGCTTTTGCTAGTCAAACAAACTGAGACATCTCTCTGCAGATTTCCAGATTCATACACTTTCTCTGCATATCTCATCCTGTTTGGAGAACCATAATGCTCAACCTTTCTTCTCTGCACCAACAGTAGGGTAAACGTAGCTCCCTCTCAAGTCAATTGATTTCTTAAGTCTTAAGTTTAGTGGGAGGACTGCTGACATGCAGATTGGAATGTCATTTTGCCACTTGTTTTGCCAGCCGTGAGCCTGAAGGGAATATGTTGCAGGTGAGAGAACAACCTTCAGCAGTACCTAGCAAGCATCTACAATTTAAATTTAATGACCTTATTTAGTGAAGTGCTTAATCATAGGCTGAAGTGTAAAAGCTCATGAGTAGTCTCATTGACTCCAGCAAGGTTGAAATGATGATACACTGAGATGCAGCACTGAGATAGGGCCGATAATGTCTGAGTCTGTCCTGGCTAATAGATTTAGGGACAAGTGTTGGTCTCTTTCATCCTCCTCACTGAGCAGTGCCTGCCAAGTGTGGTCTTTCTCAGTGCAGAGAGGTGATGTACTTACTAACTTCCCATTAGCCCTTTGATGCTTAAATTTAAGGCAAAGTTAAAGATCCTTGAGTTCAGCATTGGGAGAAAGATGGAACAGTCAGCAGAATGTCACAGATGACCGTGATGAACTGCTGCTCCCCTCTGGCATGTGCTGTGGCAGATGATACATGCCTGAGGCAACAAAGTTCAATGATTCCTAGAAAAAAAAGTTCTTGGTCACAACTCATAAATTCTTAACACTAATATTGTTTTGTAACTAAACTTGAGCAGGTTAAAAGCATTTTTAGCCAGAAAGTGAAAATAACCGGGAACCTCCAGCTTCCAAAACACTGAGTTTTCATTTGCCCTCCTTAGCCCAGATTCTGATCTCTCGTGTGTCACCAATCATTAGTGTACTCTGTGCTTATGTTGATCAACTTATTTTTTGAACTTTAGGAATATGTCACCTCTGTGTCCATCTGAACATGCACCTATCAATTTGCTTGTCACCTCTCTACCTATTTGCTTCACATAAAAAATGTGAGCTTTGTCATCCATTTATTTATCTTCCTGGGAGTGCAGCAGTTCATGAATTATTCTGATCATTTAATGCATCTTAGCCCTGCATTTTGTGGGTATCTGTTCTTGGTAGCAATAAATCTGTCAATTTAATTGCTTTCTCTTTAGCCTAAAACTTTTTCTCATTAAGTCGATGAGTAATCATCTTGTATTATGAAGGATACTAGGGCGGAAGAGTTGTTACTGGTTCTCTTTGAGTTCTTTTATTTAATAAAATGAACTATCTAAAAAAGAATCCCTCCCCACTGTTTCCTAAATGGTATTACTTCCTCTTAGGCACATGGGAGTTTCAGCCTGTTTGCTTTTTAATTAAAAGTAAGTTTTCAGCTACCTCTTTCATCATCAGAATTTTCTGTCACCTTGAAATGAAGGCTTTGGCATTGTCTTTTAAATTATTGAGTCCTGGACAACTAGGGGAGTTCAGTTTAGAATATACATTAATCTTCTTAACTGCACTCATCAAACTGACTGTCCAGCCTGCTACAGTTTCAGTATTCCTGTTTCCTGTCCCTCTGTTTTTCTACCCACCCATTTATGTAAAACATGAATATTATCTTCTAGCATGCTCACTAATTACTGAATTAAGTATTTTTTGTGTCCTGGCGTGTTACAAAACATTTCCCAAGGTCGTGTCTGACATTAATAAGTTGGTATAGAGAGCTTTTCCTTTGCCACTTGTCTAACAGAACTTGGAGTTGAAAGCAATTGGGGGAGTTATGTCAGACCTCCTGGGAAAATATATGACTGTCTTTTTTTCTTTTCTTGCAATTCTCTGATTTGCTAAAGGCCTAAAAATTAACAGTTTGGGCAGAGGTGAAATAATTTGCAATCTTAACAGCTATTTCGATTGTCCTGTTGAAACAAGAAAAAGGGTTAGTGCTTGATGCATATTCATCTTCTTGGCATTTTGACAAACCTTGTTGCTCATGAAGTTGTTAGAAATCCACAGCAGAGTGGAGAAGAGCAGATCCACTGGTGTGGAACAACAGAGATCTGGGCTCTGCTTCCAGGCATTGCTGCAGTCAGACACAAGCACCTCAATGCCCTTGCAGTCCTTGGTCTTACTTGTGGCGAGCAAATCTACCATTTCCTTTCTCCTTCCCATTGTCCGTCTTGGCTGGTCATTACAAGTCATGTGTTTGTATAAAACCTAGCTCTACAGAGCACTGGCTAAGCTGCCTCTGTGCAAATATATTGTCTAGAAGAATAAATATTTCCCACACTGAGCCCTTTTTATGCTGGGAATGCACAGTTCCCTCTGATTTATCTTGCATTTAGTCTCAGTGGACTAATTGTACAAGATTTACCGTGAATACGTGAAGTAATAGCTGTCTGCTTTCATTGTGGTTGCTCAGATGGTAGTGTTTGTTTTCCTGAATGATATCTGTCAGACACCTTAGAGGGCAAATATTGTATAGAGGGCAAATATTCTATAAATTTTAACATTCAGTATCACAAAGGATTCTGGTTGTTTCTTTTCTTTCTTCCCAGAGGTCAGGGAGGCACTGGCACAGCTGCCCAGAGAAGCTGTGGTGCCCCATCCCTGGAGGTGTTCAAGGCCAGGTTGGATGGGGCCCTGGGCAGCCTGAGCTGGTGGATGGCAGCCCTGCCCATGGCAGGGGGTGGGACTAGATGATCTCTAAGGTCCCCTTTAACCTAAGCCATTCTGCACTTCTCACAAAGTACTGTTCCACAAAAACATGAAAAGAGAAGTACTCTTATAGCAAACAGGTTGGCAATTTACACATCCTGCTGTGCCATCCTGATATTACCTCAGAAATGATGGCTGAATCCCTTTGTATTTGGGAAGTTGGTAGTTTTAATTTAGGTTGCTTTTCTAAAGAACTGAACTTGGGCTGTTATGGATTAGAATTTGTAACGGACAGTTTCCCCAGTGGCAAAGCACCGCCTACACAACCGCATGCTTTTTGGAGCATGACTTGGCTGGAGGATTGCTTGCCAGAGGCCAGTTTTTGATCTGACAGCTTTTCTCACCAACTTGTCTGGAATGGGAAACTGAGAGATTGTTAATCACCAGCAAAGCCAAGAGCCAGTGTTTTTATGAGAAAATACGTGAAACACTTATTTCTTCTGCAGCATTAATGTAATGAGCCAAATTCTGACCTTCCAGAGTTCGGAATGTCTCCAGTTGATATAAAAGTACTTATACCTACCCGCCCTATCTCTACATTGGCTCCTTCAAGTCAGCATGTGTGAATGTAGGGCCTTCGTTCCCTGTCACAGTGTCTACATCACTGACTCCATTTTATCAGGAACCACGACAGCTTCCATTGCTGACATCCAGTAGCACCATGTTGAGGGCATTTTACCCATCTGTCCTTCAGAGCCAGCAGTACCGTGCTTTGGATACTTGATAGTGCTGAAGCTCACTGAAGTACCCTTGACGGGTAACATCTGAGTACACAAGTGCAGGAGAACGCATCCAATTTTAATCCATGCGTATATACCTGTGGTATTTTCATTGCTCAGGTTTGGTCAACGGTACAAACTGAAGTTGATAAATGTGAATAAAGCAGAGAAAAGAAAAAACTCCTTGTGCAAATGGACAAGGATCAGAGATTTTGTAGGGTAAAGAAACCTAGACATAACTTCATGATCAAAGCTGCTGTGACGTGACTGTAAAGTGGCATATTACACAGAATCACAGAATAACCCGGGTTGGAAGGGACCTCAAGGATCATGTACTTCCAACCCCCCTGCCTAGCAGGGCCACAAAACATACACATTCAGATCAGGTTGCCCAGGACCCCGTCCAACCTGGCCTTAAACACATCCAAGGACGGGGCATCCACAACCTCCCTGGGCAGCCCATTCCAGGGCCTAACCACTCTCCTTGTATAGAACTTCCCCCTAACATCCAACCTAAATCTTCCCTCCTTCAACTTCGATCCATTTCCCCTAGTCCTGCTGTTGTCAGCCCTTTTGAAGAGTTTACTCCCCTCGTGGGTGTAGGTTCCCTTCAGGTATTGATAGGCTGCAATGAGGTCACCCCGCAGCCTTCTCTTCTCCAGGCTGAACAAGCCCAACTCCCTCAGCCTGTCCTCATAGGGGAGGTGCTCCAGCCCCCTGATCATCTTAGTTGCCCTCCTCTGGACCCTTTCCAAAATCTCAATGTCTTTCTTGTACTGAGGGCTCCACACCTGCACACAGTACTCCAGATGGGGCCTCACAAGAGCCGAGTAGAGAGGGACGATCACCTCCCTGTCCCTGCTGACCACCCCTCTCCTGATGGAGCCCAGGATCCCATTTGCCTTTCGAGCTGATATTCTACAGAACAGTCTAATATAAACCAAATTAAAAAAATCATTGAACTAAGTTATGTATTGAACTGAGTCTGAGTCATCAAAGAATTTACTAACATATCCTGAAAACCTCAGCTACCCACAGTGCCCTTAAAAACCTTTTCACATGCTTCTACAGTTACCAGCTCCCAAACAAATGTAATGATACCATTTTGTTTTTTTGGGTTTTTTTTTTGTTTGTTTGTTTTTGTTTGTTTTTTTCCTTAGGATCTTCTCTTCCCTTAATTTCTGATTATCTAAGCCATAGCAAGTCTATATAAAAGAGGATTGGATTTTTTTTCCAATTTTACATCAAATATGATTCTCTTACTGGTCTCATTCAGGAATGTATCTCAATCTGTCACCATGGAAATCATTTGATGTCACAAATGTGAGACTGCAGAATCAGTTAATATGTCAGGCAGGTAGACCCAGACTAATTGCAAAGGAGAAAAATTAAATTTAACAAACACATGTATTGACAGTAAGTAATGATGGGAAAGGAAATTAAGCAGCAGCTCGTGATTGTTAAGTGGTCCAAGAGAAATGCATCAAACTTCTTTCAAAAGCTGCCAGAGGTATTTAAATCATTTTTGGATTATACTGTAAACATGTTCAGTGTCATATATCTTACAGTTTGTTTCAGACCTCCACTCTCTAATCCTTATGTAGAATTAAATTCAGTTCCATTAGTAGTTCCATAAGCTTATTTCTGTTATTTCCCCATTGGTACATTGATACAGTTGGAGACATTTATTCTGTTAGCTTCCTTCTCATTCACAGCAACTTACTGGCAGAGCATATCCAGAAATTATTGGAGTTATTAAAAGAAGCTTCTTTCTTTGTTAAATTTTAATCAGTGTTCATCTAGTTTCTGCTACAGTGTGCACACGTGCATATGTATAACTCTATGATCTAAACAAAGCTCATTGAATTTGCTGAATATTAGGTCATGGTCTTTACTGCACATATATTCACATAGACTTTCTATTTAATGACTGTTCAGATAGAGCATTTATTTCCTGTTTCTGCTGTTCTTGAGGACAGATAGCACAAATGCCTTTTCCCAAAATGTAGAATTAGGAGGAGATGAGCATAATAGAAACATATTTGTTTTATTTGGCTTTTTTTTCTTTTCGTCTTCTAAAAGTTATTTATTTCACCTTCCGTACATCAGAGGGAATAATAAAGTTTGTCTGAAGGCAGATTTTCCCTCCTAGCTGTAATTCAAAGGGACTGTGTCAAGATTTGTTAGTCCTAAAGGTCAATTCACAGTAGTTTGTTATTTGATAAATCTGTAATAATATTAGTCAAAATGATTTTTCTGTTTTATTGAAATAAAAGAAATTAAAAGAAAAACCCAAAAGGCTTGATTTGCTTTCTGCAATAAGCAGTAGACATCCAGCATGAAAAATGGCAACACCCTTATCTTCTGAACGGAGATACTAAGGATTTGCATTAATAAGCACTTCAGTTACTCCCCACTGGGCTTTCTTTCAGCCAGAATACTAGTCCAAACACCAAGAAATACCTTGAAGTCCTTCCATGCTAGTTGACGGTGCCTTGAAAATTAAGTCCAAATCCTTGCATTTTATCCACCAAGTAGATTATTTCATTCAGTTCTGCAGCCAAATGGAGGCAAATCAAGCTCACATGTTCATTTCTAAGAACAGTTAGCTAAACACAACTACAAAAGATGTTTTGGTAAAGCAAAGCAGTGTCTCCCAAAGAAAAGACACTGCTCGGCTGTAACTTCAGACGTTCTTCCTCCAGTTCATCAAAATCTTGGTTCTTCTGTCCTAGGCCAGCCTTGTCTCACTGTTGCTCACATAGGCAGTGAGAGAGGTCAGTTCATTCTGCACCTACTGACCTTAACAGGGCATCTCTTTCTGTAACGTTGCTTCTCCCCTCTGACACTGCAGAACATAACTCTCAGAAGGAAAAGCTATGTCTTTAATTCACTTGTCTCCCTTTGTCATTTTCAGGGATCAAAAATTGCAGAATTCGTTCTACGCATATCTTTTCTTAAGTAGTGAGCCTTTGCTTGCTTCCCAGTATTGTTTGTGTAGAACGAAAAATTGACAAGTCTTTTTTCACTCTCAGCAGACTGCTAATGTGCAGTGAGGTGCCTGACAGCTTTACTTTAAGGAGAGTTTTTGTGGGTAAGCCACTCAGACCTGTGAGGGACACTGCCTTTCTGGCCTGGAAAGCGTCCTTGTTCCAGAAACACATTTGCATAATGTTGTTATCTTGTTGGGTGGGAGAGAAGAGAGTGTATGCCAGGAGATAAATTTCAAGGTACGTTGATTTATCCTAATGCTCTTGCCAGTGAGTCACTGATGTTTTCATCATTCTGTTTTCAACTACGATCTCAATAATGGATTGTAAGAAGCAAATGGAAAGGGTGGGTTTCTTTTTTTCCTCTCTTGCTCAATTTTAAAAATTATTTTCTTGTATCATCCATACAAAGATGATTTAATTAAATACTTTAATCCAGACCACAAATAATTTATGTAGTGGTTGAGAGAGAGAAGGCCGGCTTTGCCTTGTCACAGAGCATTTATTTAATCCCGTCATACCTGTTTGATAATTACTCCCTCAGATCTGTCCTTGCATGAGCTATAAAATTAGCTTAGAGGACTTGAAGAGAAAGAGGAGGGGGGAATCCTTCAAATCAGTTAATATTTTATGACTGTTGTTGAGTCAGCCCTCATTCAGTCTTTCTGAGGGGTGAGTTTTCCCATCTGTTGTGAAATAACATTAATACTTCCCAGTTTCTAGAGCTGATCAAAATCTCACAATGATATAGTGACAATCTTTTCAAAACAGGCAGTGATCTCTTTTTAATGCCCTGGTGTCTTTAGTTGCATGTTACATAAATCTTCCTTCAGTGCATGCTTACTCACACATTTCTCTTCTTGCAGCGTTGATTTTATAAGCTTAAATAGGAAATTGTTTATTTTCCTTTTGTGGGAAGGCAGGAGCTAAGTTTGTCTTCACATGGTGATAACAAATGGAAGATTGCCTCAAAATCTGATCTTGCCACGCGGTTTGCTTTCTTGTGCAATTGCTGTGCCAAGCCTGAGTGGCAGAGTAGGAGCTTTACAGTCACAGGGTCACATCTTACTCTAGAAGAAACCAGCATTTCATGCATTGCAGAGTGAGTGTTGTGTTTGTTTATTCTTTGTTTCGAATGTGTATCTATCATTGAGAATCATCCCTTCATCTCTTATGCCAATTTATGAAGTACTATTGACAATCAATTTCTTATGGCATTTAACACAGAGAGAAAATCATACAAATCAAAAATAAAATAATCTTGTGAAAAACAAGTTAATTTCTCAAATCCCTGAGGACACGATAGGAAACAAGTGTAGGTCCAAGCTAAATGTAGCACTAATGAAGTCGGGAGTTAAGAAATGCTCCAGGGCGAGACTTAAGTCGTTCTAGCAGAAGGAAGATGGAAGTGGATAGATTAAAATAAAAGTTAATTGTGATGCATTTGAGAAAAGATCTGTACATAGATGATTTTACAAGAATTACTGGAGCTATTCATGTTATCATTTCTTTGTGCAAAGTAAGTCTTGGAGAGGTTTGTCTGTTTGTTTGGGATTATACAGCTGGATTTTATGGTGGGTATGATGTTGGTGCACTTCGAGGAGAGAATCCTGGAGAAAGATCAGTTGTGACTTTTAAAAGGGCAGAGATGGAAGCTAGAGTGAAATAGTGAAGGGAGACTGCCAGAAATCTACCAGGTTATGCAATCTGTCCTCAGTGCTAACAGGGGATTTACCTTTTTGAGAGTTGAGAACAGATTAACTGCAGAAGTCCCATTTACTTGATGCTTTTGGAGGCATAAACTGATGTCCTGACAATTTTGCCCAGAGTGATTTAAGAAATTTTTGTCATCATCTCTTCATTACTTCTCCATGAGCTGCATTAAAAGATTTTATGGGGACTTAAAGTCCTTCTCAGTCTCCGTATCACCATTATTGAGGACCAGTGAAGAGGGTTGCAGCTAATCCAGCAGGCTGCACTCTGAGGTGAGCAAGCTGGGCGGTAACACCAGCTATAGGGTGATAATTCCTCAGACTAATGTGTTTGCTTCTACATCATTTATGTGACTGTGATCTAAATGAATCCTCACAGTGTTAAATCCAATGGAAGCCAAGAATGTGTCTGAGTTTAGCCAGGTCTTACTGATCTTCACTACATACCGCCAAAATTGTCATCTACGTTGTCCTTTTTTTGACTTACTGCTTTTCTGATCCGCACATGCATATTAATTTGTTTCTATTTTTCAGTACTTGAAAGGCAATCCATTTTTAATTTGCCAAAGTATTAAATGTGTTTCTATTGTAATTTGTATTTATTACGGTGCTTAACAGATCTGCAGCATGACAGACAAAAAGGTGACACCAGTCTTCTGCTACGTGGAACTGTATGCCAATAAAGGGTGTGTCTTGTGATCATTTGGTGGGTGAGACATTTATTTTCTCTCCAAGGAAGACAGAGAATGAAGCCTTTTGTTTTGCAGTATCTTCTTTTGTGCAGAAAAGGCTTATCAGATTGCAGATAATTTCCTTCATCTTTCTTTTATCTTATCAAATCTATCTCATGCATTTTTCCCTCTTGAAGAACAAGTACGGTGTGTTATCTAACATCTGTGGTTAGGAAGGAGTTGGCCAAGTGCATTTTACAACTTTCAGGTTTCATCTTGTCCCATAATAGGTGGAGAGGAGAGTAAGTGAAGGGAAATTTATTTGACTTGCTATTCTTAATCTTTTGATTACAGAATTCAGTGAGACTGAACACTGAGTCAAAACTCATAACAGCATTTTACTGCTTTGTAAAAAAAATGTCACTGACACTTCATGTATTAGTAGAGATTAAGGGGATTAACTGACCCATAACTTCCTGCATGCTCTCCTGCAGTAGTTGCACAGCTGGTTTACAGCATTTTGAAGTCCTATGAGTTCTTAATGCTTTCGTGGACCTCGCTTTTTCTTCCTTTTTTTCCTTTTTTTTTTTTTTTTTTAATTGTGGAAGGGTGATATACCTTATCTAAATATTTTCAGTACTTTAGCTGGTCATTTTGATTCTTCTCTTTCGTATTGTTAAAGGAAAGCCTCTACTTTAAATTCTGCTCTAAAAAAAAAAAAAACACTTTAAAAAAGCAGAAATATTAGGTTCAGGTTTACTAAATGACACTTGTTAAAATTTAATTCTAAGTAGAGTTTAGGTACTTAGTTTACAAGGCAGTTTGCAAAGTTTTTCCCACCTGCTGTATGAACCTTGCTTTCAGCCACAACAAACTGCCAATTTAAATTCTCTTGCTGTGTGTGCTTACAGATGCTGTCATTTTGGTTAAGCCAGACAACTGCTGGCTATTTTTGGCCTAAATCCATTTCACATCTCGACTCTTCTGTACTGAAACTTTTGAAAGGACCAAATAAGCTGACATTATAATAGGAGAAGAGTATAAAGAAGTGGTTGTGGGGTGCTAGTGCTACATGTTATATAGGTTGCTCTGAAAGTAATGTCTGCTTTTTTTTTTTTTTTTCCATGGAAACTACAACAGATACAGAGAGCACAGTAACACTATTTGGTAGAGCAAATTCTCAGCTGCAAAACACTATTTTTTCAACCTAATCACCACCATTAGCTGTGCATATTTGCCAGCAAGGAGCAAAGAGCCTGCATGCTGCACTCGTAAAAGCCTGCACTAGCAGAGATGATCCTCTGTCACTGTCACCATTGCTGAAATGCACCACCCACCACCTCCCTGTGCTCACATCCACTGTTTGGTCTCCATAAACATTCACCAAGTGTCAGTGAATTATCAGTGGGTGCCATTTTCCACATAGAAGAGTTCAGTGACACACCTTTGCTTCATACTCACGTCATGCTTTTGTGTCAGATGTCATTTTGTCCAACTGCCCCTCTGCTGCCATCTGCTACATGGCAGCAGCTTGTAATGTGATATTGGTGGGAAGGTTCAACCTCTACTGCCTTACCACCAACAGCCGCCTCGGACATCACTGGACAACATGAAAAAAGGAGGTATTGCATTCACAACAGTCCTCATACATACAAAATAGGAGAGAAAGCATACTGCCAGGAGAAGGAGGGCTCTTATTTAGCCTGTATCTGAAACATCTGGCTGCAGGCAGCTTTTCGGTGAGGCCATGCTGAAGTGCACCAGGAATGCAAAATTAACAAGGCTAGAAAGAGAGGGAGAATAAGCAGGAAGGATCATAACCCTGTCAATCCACTGAAGAGGATACTTCTCTAACATGGAAAGTTCTGGATTTTATTTCAGAAAATGCTTTTACTTTTTGTATTTTTCTCTTTATTTCCTAGGAGAGCAAAGGTTGGAGTGCTTTTGCTAACCATCACTGTTTCAGTACTCTCTTAACCTCTACCGGGTCAATTTGAGGACGGGCAGGTTGGGTTTGGGAGCTTTATGAACTCTCACACAAATGTAATTTTACTTCTTTCTGGCGTTCTGCTTTTCTGTACATTTATTTATGTGGCTACTAGGAACTCAGAGTTCTTTTCTGCCTTTCAATTGATGGAACCACTTGTAACTGCTGAGTGTCAGTAAACACACTTCTGAGGTTTCTCTAAGGATATTTGCTACAGGGCTAAAGAGAACAGGCTCAGTTGAATACATATGTGCATGTTCTCCCTGTTTTGTAAGCACAATGTAGAGTATTTCCTTAAAACTATATGCCAGAAAGTTCAGTAGTTCATAGCCTTCTCTTCTGATCTTATTCTCTCCTCCCGTAGCTGAAAACAGCAGTCAACACAAAAGTTGAATCCTAGGGAACAGAGCTTATCTCAAAGTGCCTGTGTAAGAAGCCTGAGTGACACTTTTTCACAGGTCTCTGCAGATGACACATGAGGCAGACTGCAGTTCAACCAAATGAAAAGTCCTTCAGCTTCCGGGAAGAGAACCACAGAGACTTTTCTAAACATTCAGACTAGTAGGCTTTTGCACTCTTGTTGCTTTCTTCCCGTATAACATCAACATTATCCAGAGAGCAAACTCCCAGTAATGAAGTCTGGGTCTCTCCCCATCTGTCTCGCTAAATGCCACTTGGAACAAGCGCCTTTTCATTTGACAATAAAATCAATGAGTGAAATATTAGAGGCTTGAATGATATGATGTGCAGAATACATTATGGGAGTTGTTGTGTTTCAGTGGACAGCAAGTCTTGCCCTTTTTTCCCGTTATCATCAACATATCCACTTAATGAATCTGACACCTGCATATCTCTCACCTCTGCTTTAAGGTTTTAACTCCTTTGTGCCACTTTAAAGTCTCACTTACTGAGAGCTTTGGAACAAAATTTTGCACTACTGTGAACTATTGGGCTAATGTTTGTTATGTCTTCATTAAAACTGGACCTGCACTAACTAGATAATTAAACAACAAAAAGAGTAGAGAGCTTAAGTTAATTTTCATAACACTCACCTTTATCCCTTCTCATGGTTGATACAGCTTTCCTTCTCTTTGCTCTGAGGTTCTTCAGAATCACAGAATCACAAGAAACAGGAAAAAAGGGAAATGTCAGCGCTGAGGTGGACTAAAGTTAAAAACCCTAACATGTCTGGAACTGTCCAGAAAAATTGATTTGCAAAAGTCTGAAGAATGTTTTTGTTTTTCCATATTGTTTTGTCCAAGCCTTATTGGATTCTCCATCAGGAATATTAACCACTTCATTGTCATTGTAGCAAAACGTGTCGTAGATGTAGTAAATTACTGAAATCTGAGAAAAAGTAACTAATGGTTACTAGCAGTCCATGAGACCTATGCTACTATTCACCCTTGGAGTTCAAGGTGCTGTGTGAGATTCACAATTTCATTTTTGTCAGTCTTGACTCTGTTGTATTCAACAGAGTTATTACATACCAGCAAAACCAAGTCAGTACTATATATGATTTCAGGTTGAGTGTGCAAGTAAACACATTTTCAGTAACAGAACATATCAACCACTTTGCCCTGTAAATCTCTTTCTCTCCTGGGTGTGGGTTAAAAGACAGAAAAGAACATAGAGAACGAATTTAAGAACAATTGTCTGTGCACTTATTAGGCGTTTGCAGTGCTCCATCTCTTGCAGTAAAAATAACTTTGAACACTGCTGGGATAAAGTCTTCCACTGTTCTCTAAGATGTTCTTATGTGCCCATCTGCTGTTTATCCTCACTGTAGAATCATACCTACCTAGAGAGGTTGAAGCTCATCATAGAGGTGACCCAGCAGAGATTGCACAGCCAGTCAACATGAGAACAAGCAGATCCCAAGTATCTTGAGGTCATCACTAAAGCATGAGGCTTCTTGTGCAGCTTTGTTGTATCAAGCAGAAACAGCCCTTCTTCTGTACGCTGAAGATGCAAAACAGGAGGTGGTTGTTTGATATCAGAACTCTCTATCAGCACTTCCCTGATATAGGACTAATTGTGTGCAGTCATTAGATATGAGCAAATGTTTACTGTGTCATCCTACCATCTGATACTCCTGATGCATAAATCATTCTTAGCTACAGCCTATCTTGAAGTCTAATTAACAGGATAAGGTGAGCTCCTTACATAAACAAACCAATTATCAGTGTAGTCAGTACCATTAAAAGCAGTGGTAGGAAGAGCTAGGGAGGTAGCAGCACCTTCCTGCAGTTTGTGTCTGCTGAAGGCTCCTGAGTTTTGAACTGGAGAAATTTGCATAGGCTGGTAAAGCCACATAGCCAAAGGGAAAGTGCAGAGCTTGTTTATTTTTTACCAGAACTAAACCCAACAAAGGGGAAAAATAATGTCAACACAGTTGGATTTTAACACCACTTCCACTAACTTGACACCCTTTTTCACATCACGTGTGTGACTATAGCACTTTTCTGTTATGTATGGTGCTATGTTTTGTGTCTTTTGGTTTTTGTGCGTGTGTTTCTGTTTGTTTGTTTTGTCAACAGAAAACAATCCTTTTAATTTTGTTCATATTGAAATTTTTTTCTGTCTCTGCTTCTACATTCCAGGAGCTCTCTGACACTCAAAGTCCTTACCATACCTCCCAGTGTCTTGCTTAAAAACATTCCTGGTGTGTCCATTGATTTAGAAGATTCATTCTTTTAAAATAAAAAGAAGAGAGGTTAGTATTTTGAACTGCCAAAGAGGATATGAAGTTGGAAAAGCAGATTCTCAATATTAGAAAGCTCTTACCCTCTGTCTCTAAGTCATTGTTAATAAACAACAGATTAGTATTCCAGCAACCTCAGATATCAATTACCGAAACCTGATAGGTGTAGTGAAGCAGTGATGTTATTCCAATTTTATAGAGAGAAAGAAATGTTGCTCCATTACCATGTGCCTTGTTTTGTTCTCTTTTTTTTTCTCTACAAGAGTTACTAATAAAAGGAACGGCATAAGAATTAGGTTATTGATTACATATTACAATCTGCTGCTCATATCCCCATTACTGAGATGCATTTCACAGAAGGAGTTCGTGCCAATCAATATATGCATCTCAGGAACTTCCCCCTTTGTAAAATTGATACAGTTACGACAGCCATGGTGCGTGAACAGTTACTTTCATGCTTTTCACACTCTTTTTCAAAGCACTTTTGCCGCATTATTTTAGGCAGGGAAAAAAAAAAAAAAAAAAAAGATGTATCATTGGTTAAGGGATCACATATTCTTGCATAACACAATTCTATGTCATTGTTTTAATAGCTTGTGTACTCCTGAAACACTGGGCACAGTAATTTTACGTCTTTTCTCTCAGACCTCTGCTTGAATATTAGAACTAGGAGGTTGGAATTGATTGTCCTTATTGTTCATAAGGACATTTTGCTGCTTTCAAAGGAAGAAATTTTCAATTTTATAAAAATGTAGGGTTTCATATCGAATGAATTCAAAATTAAAAGGGAGACTGTGACAGGGGAAAAGCAGTAAAGGGACAATCTTCAAGCTGCCATTGGTGTGAATGAAAAGCAAGGCGTGTAGTCAGGGCAGCGGGTACAGACCCTGACCTCCTACAATCTGGTTAGAATACTCATCAGCTGGAAATGGGTTCATGTCAAGTCTCCTATTGCTGTTAATTAGATGGCATTGCTGCTGCTGGGACATTCTACTCCATTACCAGTGACACAGAAGGTCAGTGAAGTGAAGAAAGATAAGATTAGCAGCACATGAAGCTGGTTTGGGCATCTTATGGTCAAGCCTAATTTCACAACTATTTCTGTGATTGGGCACAATCACAAATTCAAACTCCATACTAGAGCTCTGCTCCTGGCAACGTTTTGCACATACCCTTAGTAGGTAGGTATCCTTTAGATAGGGCAGCTAGAAAATAAAAACAAAAATATCGGTATGTGTCCAAATCATAATATCTTCAAAATACTTTTTTGTGTCAGCTTTTGTCGACGCAGGAGCCCTGATGTTATATGCACACAAGGCCTTGTAATTGCTACAGAGAACCTCAAAAGTCTTTGTTCCAAAGTGAATGGTTTTCTCCACACTCTATTGTGCACAGCTGCTTAGAATCCACTTCCCAGAAATGCTGCAGTTGTTAGCATTCCAAACATTAATGATAGATTTCCTAACTTTGCTGTAGTTTGCTGAACTCTTCACTGTCCTCTTCGTTGTCTAACAATTTCCTTGGAGTAGAGGAGGTGAACAGAAGCCTAATACATTCTCATATTTCAATTGATTTCAGTCTTTCATCTTTCCTTATGAAGATGAATCACAGATTTAGCTCTTTACTCCAGTCTTTCTCAATACAATTCTGCATATTTGATCACCATTTGTGTATGATTTTGCTTTTTGAACCCTCCCTCCTACCACCTACAGAACACTTGAAATGTTTCTTTTGTAAGAGACTCTTGCAGAGTTATTCTTCTCTGGCCCAAGTCACTGTAACTTCTGTATCCCTGACCATATCACCACCTTTGAATACATTCAGAAGGCAGCTGATGCCATTGCCTTAGATTTTTGTTCCAGCACTGACAGGGCCATTATTCCTTTCTCTAATTCCTTTCTCCTTCACTCACACAACCTTGCCCAACATGTGTTTCCCAGCTCTCCATGTACTGCATCTACTTCTGCTTCACCTAACTACCTCCTTTTTTTCAGTCTATTCGATGCCTGTCTCTTCCTCTCCTGGTATGCTATCCAGTGTGCTATTCCCTTGCAACCATGGTCTCCTCCCCTGAGCCTGACCTGCAGTACCTTCACTGAGTTTCTCAAGAGAATTGTTCCTTACTAATTGCAGTTTTCTCAATGAGAAACCAGTCCACTAAGAAAGGCAAATGGCTGTTGGGAAACACCAGAACACCAGTGTACTCAGTGGAAGCAGGATGCCAAATAAAAAAGGTAAATTTGAGTGAGAATTTCCCTGAAATTTGACGTTTTGATATGCAAAAGATAAGCTCTTAGGTGTAAAGACTGTCTCTCCCTCAACATCCTTGTGTGCATATATACAGACAGTGGTGTGGCCTCACCTTGCGTACTGCGTGCAGTTTTGGGCACCACAGTACAAAAAGGACATAAACTATTTGGGAGTGTCCAAAGGAGGGCTGTGAAGATAGCACAAGGTATAGAAGACCAGGTGTATGAGGAGCAGCTGAAGTCCCTGGGTTTGCTCAGCACCGAGCAGAGGAGCTGAGGGGTGGCCTGATGGCGGCTGCAGCTCCTTGAAGTGGAGCTCCTTGAGGGGCAGCGCTGAGCTCTGCTCTGTGTGACAGCGACAGGGCCCGAGGGAACGGCATGGAGCTGTCAGGGGAGGGCAGCTGGGGTTCAGGGACAGGGTCTGCACCAGAGGGTGGTGGGCGTGGAACAGAACGCCCAGGGCTGTGGGCATGGCCCCTAGTGAAGGAGTCCAAGAAGCTTTGGACACCACTCACAGGCATAGGCTCTGATTTTTGGGTGGTCCTGTGTGGAGCCAGGAGTTGCACTCATTGATCCTTATGGGTCTCTTCCAATTAAGAATTTTCTTTGGTTCTATGACATGTATGCATGTATATGTGTGTAAATAGAGAGATGTGCATATATATAATGGCAGTCTGCCATTGTTTATCTTGGGAGGTGGTATCGATCTGCCTGAGGGTAGGGAGGCCCTGCAGAGGGGTCTAGATAAGCTGGATCACTGGGCCGAGGTGAATGGGATGAGGTTTAACAAGGCCAAATGTCGGGTCCTGCACTTTGGCCACAACAACCCCGTGCAGCGCTACAGGCTTGGGGATGAGTGGTTGGATGACTGTGAAGAGGAAAGGGACCTGGGGGTGTTGGTTGATGCTGGGCTGAACATGAGCCGACAGTGTGCCCAGGTGGCCAAGAAGGCCAACGGCATCCTGGCCTGCATTAGAAATGGTGTGGCCAGCAGGAGCAGGGAGGTGATCATCCCCCTGTACTCAGCACTGGTGAGGCCGCACCTCGAGTCCTGTGTTCAGTTTTGGGCCCCTCACTACAAGAAAGACATCGAGGCCCTGGAACGTGTCCAGAGAAGGGCAACGAAACTGGTGAGGGGTCTGGAGCACAAGTCTTATGAGGAGCAGCTGAGGGAGCTGGGATTGTTCAGTCTGGAGAAGAGGAGGCTCAGGGGAGACCTCATTGCTCTCTATAACTTCCTGAAGGGAGGTTGTGATGAAAAAGGGTCTGGCCTCTTTTCCCAGGCAAATGGTAAGACCCGAGGAAACGGCCAGAAGTTGTACCAGAGGAGGTTTAGGTTGGGTATTAGGAGAAACTTTTTCTCTCAGAGGGTGGTCAGGCACTGGAATGGCTGCCCAGGGAGGTGGTGGAGTCGCTGTCCCTGGTAGTGTTCAAGAGGCGCCTGGATGAGGAGCTACGAGATATGGGTTAGAGCTTGTGGTACTAATAGGAATGGGAGGGTGGTTGGACTAGATGATCTTGCAGGTCGTTTCCAACCTTGCGATTCTATGATTCTATGTGTGTGTGCACATACAGTGCATTTGTGTGTTGTATGTATGCATGCATATGAAAAAATGAACAGTGGAGGTAGAAGTAACCAGTTCTGTGGAACCAAAAGCACAATGTATCCCACTCTGTAAAGGCATATGAGGAAATGCCAACTGTTTTTTTTTTCTGGGGTCGGGCAGACCTGGCTACAGTGCACAAAGAAAATTTAATGTGCATATTTTAATGTGGATTTGTCGTAAAATTTCCAAGGACTTTTTAGAGGTAAGTTCAGAGAGTTATTGTGCTAGAAATACGTTTCCAGAAGTAACTTGGGGATTCTGTGATGTGAGAAAACAAGAGTCTTTTTTTTAGGGATGGAAGAGGGCATGCAAATAAAATAGAACAGTGAGTATGGAAACAGGAAGAAACATGAATTGATAATAGACAGAGCAAGAATAGCGCAGGTCATCACATGAGTGATGTAGTAGTAGTAGGATGAGGAGCTTGAGACTGGCAGTGATCTTTAGAGGCAGATGAGATATCTGGCAGAAGAAGTGGAAGATTTTAGAAGCCACATACCTTGTATCAACTAGTGCAGGATCAGGGACCAGAAGGCCATAGAGGAAGGGTCCATCACTCAGGCAAGACTGACATGAAGTGCAACTCATTCAGCTGGTATAAATTAGCGTAACTACACTAATTTCACTGAAGACACGCAGATTTATACCAGCAAAGCACGTGTCCTCACAGATCTTACGATCATTTCAGAAAAGTAGTGTGTCTTACGGACATATTTAAAGGATAAAACAAATCAGGAGAAGGATGGAGAAGGAAAGTAGAGGGAAAGGATATTAATGAAAGATTTTAACTCTGATTCAAAATAACCCAGCTTCATTGTACTATTATATATTCTGATAGTCCTGACAATCCTCATCAGACTTAGTACTGGGCAATTTGGAAATATGCTAGCATTTTGAATATGTACCTTTTCCCTCTTCCCTCCTTATACCTTTTTATTCTCTATGTCTGTGTCCCATTTTGGGAGAACTAATTGCAGTTCTCCTGATTTCAGCCAGACTTGAATCTTGAAGTCTCACTGAATCCTTCTTCTGTTTTTTTTTTTTTCTCGGCTTATGCTGAAGGCATGCATTGCTGCAGTCGTAGTACTTGGCTGCAGCTCCAGCATTCATGTCTGTATTAAATTCCTAATGACCTAAACCATGACCGTTGAAGTATTTAAAAGTAGTAAGACAGAGTTCTGCTCTGTTCTGCTTTAAAAACCTCCACAGTGTAGTATTTGTTGTTTTTTTTGTATTTGTAAGCACTAAAAATACTTTACACTTGCTTTTCCTTTTTAAGGCCACTACCAAATACCACTAAACTGTGATAATACAACAGCTGTGCTGAAATGGACTTTTCTTATCACCTCATCTTTTAGTCATGGGTGATCGAAGGTGGCATTCCACCCTGCCCATCCCTTTAAGATGCCTTTCTGGAAACAGCCTAATGTCCTGAGCACTGAAGGGGCAGCTCACTCAGAATATCTGCAGTGGAGCCATCGCTCTAACTATGCTTGCAGAGTAGTCACGTGAAAGACATGGTAATGACTAAGACAAGAAAAAATGTTTTTAACTGAAGAAGTAACAGAAAGTATATATATATATATATATATATATATATATGTATGTTCTATATAAATAGAAAAAATAATTGTAATATTTATTATATTTTTTGGTATTTTTACTGCTGTTTGTAATAGCGAAATAACTGAAGGCCAAAGCTGAGCTTAAGGTCGATTGTACAGAAGATTCCACAGAAGATGAAATTCTCTAAGATCAGGAAAGTCATGAAGAGAAGAGAAGGAAAAGGTTGTTCTTGCTCTTTTCCACTGTGGAAACTATTGGTCACCAGATGAAACAAGCAGAAACCACATTCAATATAATCAGAACCTGCTACTTCACATGAGTCATGCCATGGGAAATGAAGGTGCACTGCTGAGCAGTGCCAACATCCAGCTGCCCTGTGCTGTGCTCCTCACTACTGGTGAAGGGACAGTACTGTGCTCAATGGAGCTTCAGCCTGGTTGCATGCAGTTGCTGTTGTGGTTTCAGTACAAAATAACAGTTATTACCTCAGAGCGCTTATACTGCGATATGTGAGACAGGCAAAGTGAGAGAGGGATTACTGTTACCACCGTTATTATTAACGGAGAATTGAGCAGGAGGCTGTTATGTGACTTGTGCAGTGTCACCCAGGAAATCAGTATCAGGACTGAAATGAGATCTTGAGTTCCCTTCAACTCCTGAATTGCAGGAACATGCTTTCACCTCTGTTAGCCACCAAAAATCTGTGAAGTGTAAACTGAATCAAAGGCATTGAGTTGACAGGCTCAGAAGTATCTGTTTTTTTCCATGGAAACTTCTTTCCAGGCACAGTTAAGCGTTAGCAAGGAGAGATGCTCTTCCTATCAGGTGAGCTGTCTGGGAGCCGTACTGTGCAAAACACCCATCCAAGCAGCTGCCTTCTACAGAAGCCCAGTCCCAAAGCCAGACTGTGCTGCCTCAAAAGGGGCAACCTGGCTGTGATTCTGCCTGCTCAGTGCCTTGACAGCATGGCCACGCCAGAATCATACAACCATTTGAGTTGAGAAGGACCTTTAAAGGTCATCTGATCCAACTCCCGTGCAATGAATGGGGACATCTACAGTTAGATCAGAGTGCTCAGAATCCCTCCATCCTGACTGGGTGTATCCAGGGACAGGCCATCCACCACCTCTCTGTCAACCTGTGCCAGTGCGTCACCACCCTTATTGTAAAAACCTTCTGCCATATATCCTGTCTAAATCTCCCCTCTTGTAGTTTGAAACCATTTCCCCCTGTTCTGTCCCAGCAGACCCTGCTGAAGAGTCTGTCCCCTTCTTCCTTATAGCCTTGTTTTCTGTTGTCTGGATGTTGGTGATGTATAAATAAGAAAGACAGCTTCATTTTCATAAGCTAACATGTGCCTGGAGTAACAGAGAGGGAGAGAAGTGCACTTAATCATAACTGCAGGGCCAGAGCAGAAAACAATGACAGAGCTTTTGCTGTTAGTCACGGTATTTTATTATAATAATTCTTAGGAAGAAGAAACAGACAGCTGAACAATTCAGATTTATTATGGTAGCCACCGTGTTCTCATTTGCTGAAGAAATAGTTCAAGTAACTCCTTCGTGCTTCCTTATTACAAAAGGCCACAGTGGCAAGGAGCATTGATTGGTCTTTCCCCTCCAAAAGTCTGAATTCAGAATGTAGTGTGATTGGAGGCAAGATGAGAATGGGGAAAGTTTCTGTTTGATGTTATACATCACTTTGGCCTGTGCCTCAACTTGATAACTGTATGATGCATTTAACAAAACAAAATGACTGCTGATGCTCAGACTTGCTAGTCAGAGTGCCATAAAAAATACAGATACTAAAAAAAAAAAACAAATCAGGTGACAATTTTGAATGAAATCTTTCTATTTGCTCAAAATTTGAAAGGACACAACTTTATGATTTTGTGGAGGCTTTGGATGTTTTAAGCTTATAGAATGTGATAGACGGGGTATATATTGGACATTGTATATTTGTATATAATGTATCTGTATTATGTGTCGCAGTGGTAATATTGAAATGAGTGGGGTTGTACATTTAGAAGTGGTTATTTTGATATCTTTAGATCAAAATGTTTTGGCATCTCTTTCCCAGAGTATATTTCTGAATTTCACTTTGTTTTACTGATTGAGAACAAAGAAAATGTTTGGAGCCATCAACCAAACCATGCAACCAAAGTTCTGTTTTTCTGATCACTTCTGCCGTAAGTCAGTCATGGAGACGTAAAGGGAAAAACACATACATTCTTCTTTGGCAGAGACAGCAACACTGTTCCAGGCTAGAGAAAATAGGAATATAACAAGACAAAATACTAAATGTTTCTTTATAACTTTCTACAAGCTCATCTGCTCATCTGTTTCATCTGCCCGGTAGATCTTTAGACACCAGGAAGGTTAACAAGAGCCAGACAAGCAATATAACATCTGCCCTAGGAGAGTACCTGAACATGTGTGGATTCCCAGACCAATGCAAAATCAAATTTAAAAGTGTTAGGTATCACATCTTATTTTGTATTTATAGCAAGCTAAAAGGGCATGTGCAGGCAGTTATGTCAGCTCAGTTGATGCAGCATTAAGTGACGTTATCTGATCTGTGTATCTAAGCCCCAAAGCTCACATGATGTCAATTGCTGCCCTCATCCACGTGCCGTATCAAACCTCCAAGAATACTGAGAGCAGGATTTGTTGTGGCGTCTTCAAAAGTAAAGGGGAATAGGGAAGGAAACCATAAAGCTACTATAAATATGTGTGAACGTAATCTCCTAAGTCTTTTCTCTTTATCTTATCATGAGAAATAATCAAGAAGTAAGAATTTCAGGAGTACATTGTCAGAACTGAGATTTTGAACTAGTAGGTGGGAAAGCAAAACCATTAACAAGCAGCAAGGTTTGTTCATTTCCTATTATTCATCAGTTTGAAGGCTGAGCTGTCTGACTTGTTGGGAAATGCATGGGGCTAAAATAATGAAAGCAGATTGTTGCTCCCTGGTAAGGAAGTTCGGTATCTGCCACTTGCAAATGGAATTCAAACATTTCTTTTGATGTTAATGGTGCTATCCTGCAAAGGATCTGTGGACTGCTGAGTTGTGAAATGTGCTGTTAGAATATAAGCAGGGTCACTCTCTTCCTACTAGTTGTTACAATCCATTGCAGCCCAAATGCACCTGCATTCTTTTGTTTTTCTCATCCTTTGCTAGCCATTATAGTTCCTTATTTTGATTTATTCTACCTCATATGTAGGGGAGTGGTTATAAAGATCATGCAACCTTCCAGCGTGGTATCAACAAATGTTAGTATAAATTGTGCCCTTAAGCCTTTTTTAGCTAAGATTTGTATGAATCAGTTGAGACCCCTTCCCTGTTTCCTTTCAATATATGGCTCATGGGGCCTTATTTGTGTTCAGCATGTTCTGGGTGTCCTACAGTTGAGATGCAGCAGTTTATTTGTATTGAGAAAGAACATATCTTCTATGCATCAGTTGCTTTGGATGTATCTATCTCTAATTTGTAATTCAGCTCATTCTCTTACGCGCTGCACTCTGTTAGTATTACCAGTTTTAAGTAGCACCAGTGGGGTGAGAATGTATGGTATTCTTTATCTTCTCCACTAGACTTTCCATTTCCTTAAAAAACTCATGAAGGAGTTTAATGTGAAAAACAAAATATGAAATATGCATTGCAAAAGGAGAGACAGAATCAGAAAATGAGGGCTGGTATGTTATGATTAGGATAGAGCAGGTTGATCCTGAGCAGTGGTATAGAGTGAGCCTGGTAATCTCTCAAGGTTATTTCTAGATTGATTTCCGTTCACTCCTTGAAGGCTTTTGCAATGTGCAGTTTTCATTTATTTGTTATATGCACTGGCCACTCACTGCTGCTCACCCTCTGAAACAGAATTTGAGACACGAGGCTTACTGACATTCCACTGCATTAGGTACCACAGGAGACTATCCCAATCATCTGGCCTACACCAATGTCTTCCCAGCTGATTCTTCTTCTTCCTTGCTTCTCAACCCAGTCGTGTCTTAGACCATACTGAATTTTTAATGGTGCAGCTGTGGTCCCACATAGCCAGCATAGGTTGGTTGATAAATGGCTGCTTTCAACGTGCTGCTGTGACCATGCACTCAGTTATGTGAGCGTAGCTGGGATTTGAAAATGTGCTTTCAGACACGATGTTTAATTGTTTCTAAAAAGGTTGCAAAACCATTTTCAGTCTTAGTCATGGTGCTCTCTCCAATACACCATTCCCCTTCCTTCCTTTAACTGGATCCAAACGCAGTCTTCCCCTTCCCTCTGTCCTCCATCACCAGAGCATCATTTCAGTCACTTGTCTTATTTACATTTTATGCAGCACATTTCAGAATAGATAATTAAGTCCTTATCTATACAAACATTCACTTTTCAGTTGATTTTTAAGCAGTGCAAACCTTCTAGACACATTTGATTTAAAGCACGTTTTACCCTAGCTGAAGCCAGCTGCTAATCAATGTAAGCTGAACCAAAATAAGTCCATTTAAAACTGAAATCATAATTCTTATGCTGTATTCCACATAGGTTTACCTAAATGACTTTTAAATTAATCTCTTAAATTAAAGCAGTGCAACTTACGTAGGTAAACCCTTAGAATCCAGTTTTTTCCTGAGCTAAAGGAATCTCTTTTGTGACTGAAAAAAAAAAAACCACCCTGGAATGAGGCAGGGAGAGCATGGGAAGAGAGTAATTTGTTATACTGAGCCCTGTTCTTCTATTATGTTATCTCCATCAGAGTATAAACAGATCTTCATATTAGATGATCGTTTTACCAACACTTACTTCTCACTAGGAGGATTCTCCATCATTGTGTTCCAAAATCAAGCAGCATTCATATTTGTCTGGGTGATATATTTTTGTCAGCATGACAAAGGTTCCCACAGTGTTTAATTACTCAGACTAGCCAGGGGAGAAGGAAAGAAATGAGCCGTGCTGAGTTTGCTGTGCCAGGATTGCTTTCTGTTATATAAGCAGGCATCTTCCTAATGCATGAAAGGAAGGCAGCTTCAGAATTGCTGTCTGCTGTTGCCACTGCCTGTCCCTCTTCAGATTTTGTGTGTGCTTTCCATTGGCTGAGTGACTTTTCTCTAATGATCCCCTTGCAATGTGCTCATTTCCAGGGCAGCAGGTTCTTGGCTTAGTGGAGAACCAGAGTGACTGGTATTTGGGCAACCTTTGGAAGAACCATCGACCCTGGCCAGCGCTTGGGAGGGGCTACAACACAGGTACTCCCTGAGGGTTTTCTTTGAGTTAACATTTGCTTTGTGCGTGGAATCAGTCCTCTGGTGCAGAGTATGAGATGCAGTAGCTCACATCTCCTTTCATAACCTGCTGCAAGATTTGCCATTGAAAGCAGTAAAAATGATGCAGTGTGGTGCGTTTTGAAGTTTCTGCTCGTGTGCTACTCTGAGGGGAATATGTTCCCTCTCTAAATGATCTTGAGGGATATTGTATGGCATACTTGGTGAAAGGACAGCCTTTCAGCTGTCTGACACATCCTTAGCACTTCTGCAACATTTCTGTCTGTGGTGAAGCGTATATAGTCACAGCAAGACAGAAAGAACAGGAATGAGGCCTCCTGTTCTGTAGAGAGGTAAATGGTATCACAAAATGTCAACCCAATAAAGATATAACTCCTGCAGGATGGCAACAGGGTCATAATTGTCCTAATAAAATGCAAACTACTGGCCATCAATTTCTGGTGCCATGAGAAAGGAATAAAGGCACTAGATCAGAGAATGTATTAACTTACAAGAGACAGGTCTTCTCACTGATTTGTGTTTGGTGTGTGAGAAAACATACCAGGTGCATAAGGAACACACACTTATATCTAAATCATTTTGATGCTAGACTTTACATGCTGTTGCAGAGAGTTAGGTCCTCCTCTATTTGTAATAAAAGGGCAGAACAGATGGTGAAGCCTCTGTTTGGAAAAGATGAGTCCATTTAAATATCCATGCACTATCAGAAAATGATTTACCATAATAGTGGTTTTGCTTTGCAGAAATGTATTGGATTGAATTAAACAGACTTACTAGAAAAAGGATTACATGCAGTTCTAGCTGGGTCATCTGTATTTCTGTAGTCGTTTGTATATTTGAGGGAATCATGCCTGTTTTTGTGAATTGGTATTTCAGCCTCTGCAAGGCATCTCTCTCAGTGAAAATGTTCAAGTGTAGCCTGACAGAATATGGGCTGATAGGGATATAAGATTTTGGCAGAAGTTGTTTGTTTCCTGGTTCTTTGCTTGCCAAAACAGACTGCGTATGTGAAGGTTTGGTCTGCTCCCACTCCAAACACATTAGACAGAACTAAATTTCATGGATTTGTCCTGGAGTCTGAAAGCTTCTGTTATACAAAACCAAACTAGTCAATGTCAAATGTTCAGTGTTACACCACAAAGCAATATGTTTTGCTCTACTGAGAGATGACCACCTCATATAGCTCCTTTCTTTCTGCTGCATTTTCACTTTTTCCTTTCTGCCATTTTAATGCTGTCCAAGAGAAATGTGGCACATCCATATAACGTTAGGCTGAGCCAGAAATGTTATGTAGTATCTGAAATGCAATTATTCAAATATAAATGTTGAAAAGCTTTAGGTTTAGGTTACTAACCTAAATGCTTTACCAAATGTCAGTGTATCACAAAATACTCCCTCTAAAAGCAAAAATAGCTGAATGTCGATAGCCTTTCACACACACTGTGTGTGTTAATTTGCAGTGTTTGTAAATACAGAGTTGCCAGGCCAAAGGTAATCCTGCCCATGATTTTAGACTGCTTGCAGTTTTGTTCTCCAGACAATTCACGTGCGGTTATATAATTGACAGGTGACTGTAATAAGTGGAATGACATTTTTTCAAGTACATGGAACAAGAGGTCACTGAGGGAAACAGTGCCATGTATGAGAGATAGCAAGTGGTGTTACTGACAGAATCATCATCATTTACTATAATTTTTTTTTAATTGAATTCATTTTTTGCCTCAGTAATCTAGCAGAGATTAGAGGTATAAATCTCTCAGGGTAGAAGAAAAAGAAACTGGAGCTTGTTTGATGTGTTCAGCAAATGAAAATAATTGACACTGATGACAGCACTGTGGACAGGTGTATTCAGAAAGCTAAAGGGAGGGGTGTAAAGCTAGTCAATAACTCTTAAGCAAAAAACTCAAAAAAGACAATGGGCCCAATGGGGATGACTTAGATATACAGGTGTGCAGAATCATGCTTGTGAACAGTGAAAGGGCCCCAAAGCGTGGAGTATTTAATGAGTTAAGTGGAGATGGATGAGAGGGAAGCCATCAGATGGACTTTGCTCTTGTGAGAATGTTTATTACAGTCCGAAGGAAAAGACCCAGCCCTGCCACATTTGATGCAGGATCATCTGTCATAGTCAGAATTCTTCCACTGCTTTCTCCCTATTCCTAAAGTAAATAGTTCATCACTTACTTCTACTTTTCTACACTGAAGCCACTCTGGCCGATATACAGGCTAGGAGTCCCAGAAGACAGGTACATTAAAGCTAAAGGTGTTTTTGTTCCTTCTCTACCAGCTCTTTAAACCCAGTAAGCGTTTGCATTTTTCTGTTCCTCTGTTCGCAAACCAGATCTCCAGACACCCAATACAGATTTTCAAGGAAAGATTTTTGATTGGTTGGTTTTTATTATTGTTTCACATTTGCACATTTACTTTTGTCCATGATAATGCTGTGTTAGAAAAAAACCAACCAAACTCAAAAGTCAATTCAGAGACAACTGAATTTGTGTTTAAAATGTTTTTATTTAGACCCATCCTTTATCTGAGATAGCATTCACTTTGTTGGGCCATTTTGAAATCACACTCATAGAATCATTAAAGTTGGAAAAGACCTGTAGGATCACCTGGTCCAACCACCAGCCCACCTCCACCATGCCCACTGACCACAGTGCCACATCCACATGGTTCTGGAACACCTCCAGGGATGGTGACTGCACCACCTCCATGGGCAGCCTGTGCCACTGCAGCACCACCTTTTCTGAGAAGAATTTTTTCCTGATACCCATCCTGACCTCCCTTGGTGCAACTTGAGGCCATTACCTCTCATCCTATTGCTGTTACCTGGCAGAAGAGGCCAACCCCCACCTCACTACAGTCTCCTTTCAGGTCACTGTAGAAGCAATGAGGTCTCCCCTGCGCCGGACTGAACAAATCCAGCTCTTTCCAGCCACTCCCCATAAGACTCGTGCTCCAGACCCTTTAAATACTCTTCCTTCTGTATCACAAAATGCGGATTTTTTCCTATACTTCATTGATCGAAACTCAGTAATCTACTTAATCAAATATGTTTTATATGTTGTCCACTCTATTTTGTTGATTACACTGAAATTAACTTGCAGTAAGATTATTCATACATTAGTTAAATCAAACTCTTCACGTTATCTGTGTTGTCATTCACTGACTACACTGTGCTTCCAATAGTATTGCCTCAGCTGCAGGAGGATTTTTCTCTTTACAGATGTTAAACTGACAGCTCCAGAATTGCTCTGTATGGCTTGATGTTCGTTTCTGGAGTAGCAGTCATCTTAGTCCTCAGAAAAATACCTTGTCAAAGAAATTCTCAGCATAAAAGCTTTTAGTGCTTTGTCTGCATTATACTTTCCATCATGGGGGAAGCATAGCTTTTAATAGCAGTTTCTTGGAACTCCATTGTCATGATTTCAAGCCGCTTTCCCAGCTGGCATACATCACCCCTTGGCTTCCCTGCCTCTCTGCAGCAGGGCCAATTTACAGCAGCTGAGAATCGCACCCTGAGCCCTCTCAGATGGAAAGAGTGGATCAGACTAAATTGCATGAGGCAATGTATTCAGGGCAGTTTTCAAGACCTGTGAGAATTTAGTCTCTTGACAAAAAATGTCCACTATTATTGAGATAGCTCAGAATTCATTCTCTATCATGCCACAGCATGAGAACCATTTCTCAGAGTGACCCTTTCATCTGTGGGTTTGTTAAGTTCTTATTGAAATAGACACAATGAAAATTGGTGCCAAAACAGAACAGGATGAACAGCAGTAAACTGAGGAAAGGACAAGCACCTAAAAGGCTGGGACAGGGCTGCAGGGGGAGGTTGTCAGAAAAGCTAAAGAGCCTCAGGTTCAATCTCTTTTCTGTGTTGTTGTTTCAGTTATCACTGGAAATGTAGCGCTGCTGCTTCTGCTGCAGTTTTCAAATCCAAAGTTTCCTCTTCCTTTCTGTCTCAGAGTCGGAAAGTCTCACCTTGCTCTGAATCGTGAACTGATTAGGGACATCACTACCTAGGAATATGAGCCTCTTTATCCTGAGACAGCCCAATTCTGAAATCAGGGTGCCAGGAAGTTTTTGCAGAAACTTCAGCCCAAGGGATTTCAGACTCCTGAACTACAGAAGTCCATCCTAAAGATTTGAGGCTCGTCTAAAAACGCTGCCTTGGTGGAACTGTGAGGTGCTGTAAGGAGGAGTCTTACAGCTTGAGCTGAAGATAGCTCCCACGCTGAGGAATGTCACATTACAGATTTGTGGATTGAGAACAGAAGGCAACGGCTAGCACCTAACAATTACCTGCCTACATGTGCATCGTGCGTTATTGCTTCCATGTTTGTAATGACTGGAAGAAAGCTAGAATGAATCTTTCCTTATTTGTTAGCCTGAAGAGAGGACATATGAAGGATGAATTGCAAGTGGAAGCATATGTTATGTCATTTTTGCATAATATTTAACAACTACAGAGAATAAAGGCAAGTGTAGGGCAGATTGTTTATATAAGACTAGATGAGATCACATCTAACACTGCTTTTTGATGATACTGTGCATCTTCAGTGCAGAAAGCAAACGAGTAATAAAGCAATGCAGAGCAGGTATGAGGAGGGTCATGACAGTCTGTGAACCTGGGCTGGAAATGCAGTAACTGCTTTCACGTACCCTTCTACTCATGGCAGTGGTATCATAATGGATCTGATCCTAGAAATTGCTGAGCACTTTCAATTAATTAAGCATTTCTTTCTTTTTTTTTTTTTTTTTTCTCCAAAAACCCTCACTATTAATGCTTAAGTAGTTATTTCTGTCTAATTCTGGCTAGCCAGAAGTAGTTCTATACCAAGATGTCAGAATTCTGTGAGAACCACTTGGATATGGCAGTGATTTGCCAATTATGTTCCATAAATTCTGATTAAGATTAGTCCTTTTCTCCATGTGGTGCAGACAGAAATGTAATGGTTGTTTAAGGGATGAGATTTTTCCAAATTGTCTTGGTGAACAAGTCAAGAGAACTCACGGGTTATTGAAATTTGCAGTGCTTGCCATCAGGACCTGACTTAGATTAGCCATGCTCTAAAGCCATTACATTATTCCTGCCTCCCATTACCATGCCTTGTAGCAGTAATTCAGGAACTGATGTAATTAGATTTGATTCTAAATACAGGAGCCTTTAAAAACAGATGCAAAATACATTTTGATGCTTAAAAAAAAAAAAAAAAAAAAAAAAAAACAGAAAAAAAGAAAAAATAATTCCAACAGCAGTGTCAAGGCAAAAAAAGGTAACACTCTCATCACCTACTCAGATTCAAACTGTAGCAGTTTTTTATTAGATTATTTCTTCTTTAAGACACTATGAGTTCATTCAGTAAGTGCTGTTGTCAGTAGAAGGCGTACTTGGATGCATATGCTTTACAATGCACAAAAAATGCATTTGATGTACAGTATCAAACACATTGTTATACTTGCAGTAGTTTAGGAAGTGACAACATACTGTTGCTGCTAGGTGCGAGAGGAAATCTCATCTGTTTCTGTCAGTGGTGGGAATCTTAAAATGATAATTCAGATTTTGAAGACTACATCCTGATTGCTGCTGTCTATATAGTCTGTAGCTTACACTTAAAAATAAACTATCTAAAAGCTGACTACCTTCAAAGAACAGCTTGTTTTTCAGTCTAACAGTTTCTAAAGCATGTGATATACTGAGAACTTGTTTACAGCATGCTTGACATTTCTGAAACATGGGTCAATATGTATTTGATTTTGAAAATGGTGTCTCTTGTTTGAAGGGCCTGTCTACGTAATAATGGCATTGCTGTGATTGAATTAGTCTTCTGTTCATTACATTCTCTGAGATACATCCTCTGCTTCTTGGCAATTGAATCTATCAGGCCTTTTGTTTGAAACAGTGACAACTTTCGCCTCCTCAGAAACCTATGATAAAGAAACAACAGCATTCAATCTATATCAGACTCTAGTTTCCATTATGCTGAATGTCGTATATACTTTTAGTTGATTAAATGATCTAAGTTTGGGGCTTTTTACTGCTCTGACCCAGATTCATAATGTATATTTCGGTGTCATGTACATAAATATATTTATGTACGATCACAAACTAATCCATTTAAGGAATATTTTTGAAACATGGTACTTCTAGCTCAATAGGGGTTCTTTATGTGAACACACACAGCCTGATGAGTAAATATGTTATCCAGCACTCTGAAATGCCCTGTCTTTATTGCAGAGAGACAATCATTAGCTGATGAAATTTAAATTTAAGATCTGCACATAAAAGCTTAGTAGAGGAGCCTAAACTAAGAACAAAGTCTTCTATTACATAGTGGGAGAACCCCATACACATGCATAGTATTAGTAAAACCAGTACTTTTCTTCTGAAGTGCAAGTTCACTTTCTCATAAAGTTGTGTAAAGACTGTTCTTTTCTGTAGATACAGAAACAGAGGTTTTAGCCAAAGGACTCCATCAGTTGGACTCCATCTTTGGATTCTTATTGGGTAGTGTGGTGCTTGTCACAGAAAGTAGCAGGGTAACTAAGATATCTACACTCGTGTGTAGAGAGTGCCAACAAAAAAAAAAAAAAACAGTTGAATGTGTTTGCAGTCTCTTAGTGGCTACAGGCTACAGAAATTGCTGTGCTTTAACCATTTTAGCGATTAAGCAAGCTAGCTTCAGGACAAATCCATACTTCAAAAAAAAAAATCTTCAGTATGTGAGGAAATCGAGCAGCTTTATTTGCAGAGGTTCCAAGGAAAAAAAAGAGTGCGAAACTGAGTTAACAGAAAGATTTTAGAAGCATCAGATCATTTGTTTCTTTCCATCCTTGTCCTTCTTCTGTCTCTATGTTCAGCCACATTTTGGCTTTAATTTTTCTTACTTTAGGTCCTCAACCGTCCCTTTTCTGCCTGTCTTTGTTAAGGCAGGCCTGGGGGAGGACGGGAGCACTGCAATACACTATGCAAACACAGGAGCACTGCAATACCCTATGCAAACAGATTGTTCTCAAGGCTTTAGCAGAGGTGATGAAAAGAGAAGCTTTCCCAAATAGGATCATAGAATCACAGGTAACTTGGATCAGGCAGGATCCTTTTCCACAAGGTCTCACTACTGGCTCTTGTTCTACTTGCTATCCAGCAGGACTCCTGGAGCTTCTGGAGCTTCTATCCTCTTAGCCCGCAGCCCGTACTATCCATTCAGGAAGAATCCTGTACAGGATGTTTTTTGTTAAACTATAAGAAATTTAGCTTAGGCTTTGCGTACTGCCTGTCAAGGTCCCTCTGAATACCAGCCCTGTTTCCAGAGTATTGACTCCAATTTGGTATCATGTGTGAATTTGTTTAAGATGCGTTTGGTCTCATCTCCAGCTCACTAATTAATGTGTTAAACAATATCAGGTCCAGTATCAACTCTTGTGGAATACTACTTGCAACTGGTCGTCACCTGAATGTTTTATTGCTGAACACAATTGCTGAAAACAACTCCTTTAGGCTTGGAGTCCCAATTAATTTCTACTCAGCTCATAGTCTGCCTATCTGAGCCATACTTCACCACTTTGGCTACAAGCATGTTAAAAAGCTCTGCATTCATTTTCTCTTGAAACTAATGCATTGCTGTACCTCTGTTGTGAACCTAATCCTGTCTCTCTTCTGTTGGAATTGAAGTGATAGGACAAGAAAAATGAGCTGCAGCTAACCTTTAGCTGAAATCATTGCAATAAAGTACATGGTTAATCTTAGCAGCATGTTCATTCTGTGCTGCTGCCTTCCTTCCCCTAATCCAGTTCTTAGGACATTTTATTTATCCCGAATCTAATCCAGTCAATAAAATGTCCATTAAGAGAAAAAATGTGATTGCTTTTGAATGCAAAATCCCAAATTCGTTGTCATCTAACTGAGTGAATAACTAGGAGGCTGTTCAGTCCAAGAGCCACATTTTTACCTCCTGCTCAGAACACCTGACCATAGATACCATAAACTGTTGACCATGAAAGGTTGAAAGTGGTTCACAGTCATTGTACCTATCCCTATAATTAAGCTTGTGGACTGTTGTTAATATTAGAAGCCCGCCAAGATAATCATCGCTTGTGCAGGACACATTTTTCCTCTTTTCCTGTTTCTGCCCAAAGTAGAAACACTGTAAAATTTTGGACGTTTCAACAAGTGTTATATATGATGCTTTGGAGAGCATACCAATACTCATATACCCTTTAAAGGTAGATGATTTGTTGGTGGGCAGTCCAAGATTAGCTTTGAAAGATGTTCTTGCTTTCATCAGAAAAAAAAATGCTTGCAAATATCTTCATTTTTTAGTCGTGGAAATAAACTTTCTGTGTGATCCCATTTTCCAAACATATCTACACATAATTGTAATGCTCGCTCTCACTTCTGTGTTTTAATGTAATGGCACGTAGAGTCACACTCAGAAAAAAATGGAAGATACATGAAAATCAATCCAGGATGGATAATCAGCTGAACATTAGCTTCAGGTGTAATACAGTTGTCAAAATACTTGTTGTGAACTCTGAACAGGGACATTTCAAGTACAAGTACAAGATTTTTATTTTTTTGTAATTGAGCACAGGCTTTTTCTTCTTACATACTGAATGTCTGCACTGCCAGGTAATTCAGCTCCTTAGTTCACTCTTCAGTCTTGTCTTTCTGATCATCTGCAGGGTACAGAAATTAGTTGGCACCCTGTTTCTCTTAGGTACCAACCTGGCTTCCTTCAGGAAAAGAATAAATACTGAGTGTAATTTGGTTCTAGTTCACTCCAGGGAATACTTTTGGTAGGTTGAATGGATAGGTTGAATGCATATACTGTGGCTCCTGTTTCTAGCCCATCAACACCGCATCAGAAGACGTCACGCTAATATTCCCGCATGCCCTGGTGCCACATTCACCGATCCATACAACAGAGACCCTCAGTTCCATGCTAAAAACTCTGATCTAGAAAACTGCAACACGGTTCTCACATTATGTAGGACACTGGGAAATGGAGACACAAAATAACAGTTGTGTCTGAGAGCTGAAGGAACGGGAACTAGATCTTTAAAGCCAAGGTCATATGAATGTAGCCAGCTTCCTCTGAAAAGGCCTTGACTCTGAACATTGTATGTGTGTGTACACTCCATAGTTCTTGACCTTGAAGTGAATGTGTTTTAAAATGTAGGTTTAACCACTTGCCCCAGCCTAATCCCCACAAGTCAAAGAGGGACACTTTATATCAACACTATAAATCAACAAAGTTCAAAGTAAATTTTGGAAAACTTATGGCTTCAGGAACTCATCTGGGAAAGAGTCAAGGGATAGCTGTATCATAACTTATTAGTGTCTGCAGGAAAAAACGACATTTGCTAATAGAGGGCTTGCCAATTCAGCATAGGTTCAGCAAGATCAAATGGCTGCAAGATTGAAGACATGTTCAAATTAGAAATCAAGGATGTATCTTTCATCAGGTTAATTATGCACTGGAATAAGTTGTCATAGTTTGTGACAGATTATCCATTATTGGAAATTTTAAATCAAGACTGAATGCTTTTCTAGAAGTTATGTTCTAATTAAAGTACAAATTGATTATGAAAAATCCTGTGGTCTCTGTTGTGTAATAGGTAAGAATTATCCTTTCCAACTTCATCACTGAAACATGTATTTAAATAGGATTTTTTTCTTCTTGATTGAAGTCACCTAAACACTCAAGCAAACGAAATCACAGGTAATCTGCAGTGTAAGAGCCTACTGCAATTTTAATATTGGAGAGAGGAAAAGTTCTTCAAAACTTTGTAAAAATTTTCCACATTTCTCCCATGTAATTTTTTTTTTAGGTCTCAGGAGTCAAAGTGCTTTACGTAAGATGCATACCTGACCATCATTCTGTTAATGTTAGCTTTTGGAACCTCCATCACAACCCCCTGATATGCAAAGAGATACACACTGAGTCGCTGTTAGGTGATTCTTCTTCATGGCAATAATGTGAGATTCTTACATCCTGGGACAACTGTCCAGTGTTCCATTTAAATTGATCGTTGCCCTTGTGCTGCAGCATACAGAGGCTGAAACCTCCTTTTGCTCATCTGATGTTAAAATGTATTAACTGAGATTTGCAACTTCTGGATTTTTTCTGAACAAAAGCTGCCCCAATCATTTTTTAAATTGAATTTAAGGTGTGTATTATTATTATGGGTTGTTTTTTATTTTTTTTTCTCTTGGAAACCATATCTCTGGTTTACCAACTGAAAAGTCCCTGGAATTTTTGCTTTCCACTGCCTTTATAACATAACCTCTGCTCTCTATATGCTCACAAGGGTAGTGAAACTTAAAGGCTGTAATAAAACTGTAGTGCTTTCTAAAGCCCGTGTAAGGAGCTTCATCACAGGTGGTTATCATCTACTACTCCTTGCATGGGGTTCAGAAAACACGTGGAAACAAGGAAGGTGATATCATTGCTGTCGTCCATAGGGCACAAATCAGACAGAGTAGATGACAACTCTTCCTTCCCTTTCTGGTTTTGCTAATATTTGTTCTTTTGCCAGCCATACTGTATTCTCTTCTAAAATTTAGGAAAAGTTGATCAGCAATTTGTGCATGGAAAATGTATGACTTTGTACAGCGTTGGCTCTGTGCGAAAGAAGGCTGATAAGTTTACAGTGCTTACATATCTGTATCATATTGCTCAGGAAAAGTAACATCTACACGATAAGGAAACATTCAGTGAACCAGGAAATTCTGAGCTGTAGTCAGTAGCTCTGTAAGAAGGTGGGATCATTTCCAGTATATTCTACACCTTCACTTTGCCTAAGGAAAAGCATCATACTTTGGAAAAAGGGGAAAAAGAAAAAAGAAAAAAGAAAAAAGTATTCCATTTCATTAAGTGGTCATCAGCAAGTATAAAAAAAAATGTTTATAATGCTTCAAGAGGAACCAGTTCCCAACAGGGTGAGTGCACTAAATTTCCAAATGCACTTTACCACAGCTTCGCTTTCAATACTTGTGCTGAGAAAACAAGGGCTATTGCATTCTGTCACCAAGCCCAGAGGGACACCCACTTTCCATTTCAAAACTGCTTCTCAACCCTGTTCTGTTTTCTGAGAGAAATTTGCAAATGTGGAGTCATTGTTTATTCTCAATTAACGCATTGTGTATCGCTGCAAGTTTTTATTAGATGTGAAAGGCTTTCTTTGAGAATAAGGTTGGTGCACGTAAGTGCTTATTAAGTTACGTGGTAGGGTACCATAAAATTGTGATAAGAATGAGAGTCCTTTGGTCATTCTGTGTTAAAAGATACAGACATAAACTGTAGTTTTATTATGGCTACTCAAATTTTAAGCAGCAGTTAAATAAATTGTATAGAAAGTAACGTAATCTGTTATTTCTACCTTAAGTGGTTAAGCAGTGATTTTCATCCACACAGAGACTTAAAATGAAGATTTAGAGGCATGTGCAGTTACCATTATGGTATCTGTTTATGCTGAAATATGTGGAATTACAGCTTCAATTTCATTTTTAGTCCCTAGCAGGTATAAACTTGTGTTTCTGTATTTATTCTTGATACTGTGAATGGAAAGCAGAGGCTACCAATCAGTGCTGTAGAGGACTGACCCAGCGTATTGCAAATCTAGTCCTTAGCAAAACCAGCAGTTTGGACCTTAATCCAGCAAAGACTTAGTCGTATTGCTAGCATTGCACCCTGTGGCCACTTCCAACTATTTCAGGTACAGTAAACTGTAATTAAAAGAACAAGAGGTAAGCCTTTAAGTTGCACCAGAGGAGATTCAGGCTGGATATTAGGAGAAATTTCTTCTCAGAAAGAGTGGTTGCAGTGGCACAGGCTGCTCAGGGAGGTGGTGCAGTCACCGTCCAAGGAGGTGTTGCAGAGCCGTGTGGATGTGGCACTGAGGACATGGTCAGTGGGCATGGTGGGGATGGGCTAAGAGTTGGACCAGGTGATCAGTGCTCTTTTTTCTAGCCTGAATGATTACAGGATTCTGTGATTCTTGCTGATTTACTAAGGAATTGGCACTGTTACAGCACTTCATATGGGATGGCAGAAATGCGAACTTCTTCCTTACCACCTAAGGTTGAACTGTGTGGTACCAAACGTATTTCATATTATGTGGCAGCTTGCTGTTGTTTGTACTGCCTTAAATCTCTGGAACAGTTCATTTTGTAGTAAATTTCCATGTCACCCTTTTCTAACATTATTTCTCGAATAGTCTAAGTTTTAATAGCTTGGTGTTCTGTCTTCGGTATGCTGGTTAGAAGTTGTAAAATCCTAGTAATCATTCTAAAACTCACTGATGCTTTGTATTTTAGAAGCAACAATGTACTGTTGTCTACTGGCTATCTAGATGGTTCACTGTTTAGGCACAGTTATGAGATGAATGTTAAAAGCATTACAAGGACAAACAGTGATGCTACTCACTCAATATGGCATTGCCTAAACAGCTCACAGAAGTATCCTGTTCCACCTGAAAGAAATGGGCAAGGCAGTGCTCACAGATTTCTTAGTGGCTATAATCCTTTTCTCCCCACAACAATATTTTCTCAGCCACTTTAAAATGGCCATTTTAATAAATTGATTGCATTTGAAAGCTTGTCAAGTTTCACCGTAACCTCTGTGAGTGATTCTGCTCTATCTTAAAACATTGTTTGTTACTTCTTACTCTACTGTAAACTCCTTTGTGAATTTCAGGAAAAAACATAGTCTGTGTTCCCGAAGCAAGAGGTGAGGCTGCTTGAGAGCACTCCAAGGGAAATTGCTGATGCTTCTGAAAACTTTCAATTTACTGTTTGGAAAAATAAAATGAAGCATTTTGTCCTGGAGCAGATTAAGACACACACGCGCACACAAAAGAAGCATGGAAACACGCAGGGAAATGGTTGCATGATCACAGCATTGGAGAAACAAAAAAATTGATTCCAAGTAAATTAAGAAAGGACAGAAAAATCAGATGATACCAAAACTTTGGTTAAGCCCAAAGTAAAACATTCAATTTTCCATTCATTTCCAACAAGTTTTTTAATTTGTGTTGCTATTGAAGGGAAGAATATTTTAGAATGAGTTGTTTCACATATGTGCAAAATAAAAAATTGTAGTATTTCCAAAATGGTGTGTTTCAGTCCAAAGATGTTCATGCAGAAGTTTTGCCCTGTTGTGTCCACATTATTCACCAGATTCCCTTTTTCAGTTTAAGGTTGTTTGGTGGTTTTTTTTTCTGTAGTGTGTTTCGAAAATACCTATTTGAAATAACTCCATTTTTAATTTGTTTTAGCGATTCAGAATCTGTCGTGTTTTGGTAGTTCAAACAAAATCTCATCAAGATGGGGAAGAAAATGTCATTCAAGTAAAAACTGAACATGTAGATGTCTTCCATATGTTTAGTGTTAGTGCATTTTTTTCAAGAACTCTTTGAGTCATTTGCACCTCTATATATGCCTGAAGTATCACCTCTTGATCAGGAATCTGGGGTGTTCTGTGACCAATCAGTTTGTTTCATACTCATGAGACATTTGGTTTGCCACTTTTCTCTCTGTATTTGCTGCCAAGCTTTCGCTTTGTTTTTCTTAGGTAGGTTAGGGCAGGAGAATGCTGCACTCATCAAAAGATGTGAAGTCCCTCTGCCTGGGGCCAGATGTTCATAAAATATTCCTTTGATTTTTTTTTTTACCTCCTGTCTCTTCCCACCAGTCCAGCAGCTGAGAGTAAGTCCCTTTTCCCCCTATGTTCAGCAGCATGTCAACTTGAATTTGGTCTGAGATTTCAGTCAATTTGACTCTCAGAGTAGGGGCTCCTGAGGCAAATATTTCCCTTTCCATGTTTCATGCACTTTGCCTGCACAGTAATTGCACAGATTGGAGTTAGTTCATTTGCTACATTTGCTTTTGGTAACAGAACAATACAGAAGTAAAACTGGTGTGCTCTGTACTGAAGAAAAGGTACTTTTCCCTTTGCATGAACAATTGAAAAGTTTCTAGCACACCTGTTTTTTCCTTTCTATTGCACTTATTAATTTGGGTGAACAGTATGAAATTTCTTCTTCGGAAAATAATGATCTTATTCTCACTAATGCTAATTAGTAAATATCTGAACGTGCTACAAATGTTCACCTGTAGTTACTTTTACAGCAGCAGTAAATTAGAATTCTACAGTGCAAGAAGCCCAGAACAAAGAGTGCACAAAGGTGTTACAGCCAGACTTTCAGATGAATTAAAATAGAAATGACATCCAAATTAGTCTGGACAATGGACCATTTAAAGCTTGTGTATATTTTCAATAGCCCCAATTGCATCGTGACTTCTCTTACATATATGCCAGTTTTCCACCCCGTCTACCTCTTTTTTTCTCAGCTGCTCCTGTGATAGCCCCTCAGGACAGCATAATCTCTTTAGCTGCAGCACCATTATCTGCTGCTGGAATAAGAGTGGAAGATTAAAAAAAAAAAAAAGAGAATACTGCACATATTAAAACATTTCCCCTTTTGCTCCCCAGATTGGTGACTGAAAGAAGTTGAGAAAAAAGCTGTTAACAAAAGAGTGTTTTACTGTTCATAAAATACAAAATCTATTACTCTAGAGTTAACTGAATCTTACAATTATTCTTTATTTTCCTTTGTTATATTTCACTGTTGAAACAAAGTTGGCAGTTTTTGCTAACTGGAAAAAATACACTGCCAGAGAAGAGCTTATCCCACTTAGTTTATTGCTGCAGTGCAAAGAGTCTGCTTCACACTGATCTGGAATTGCAGACAGTGCACAGTGGCTCTCCTAGGAACTAACTCATGCACACTGCGCGTTCCAAATAGGCTTCAGTTATGCTGGAGAGATGACAGACACACTGGCAGGAGTGCATTACAGCATGTTCTGACAATATGTCCCTTTCCAATCCAACAGCTGGAAGTAGGAAGGTTGACTGAAGCTGAAAGGGGATCCCTCCAGTTGTTCCAGCACCTTTAGAAACCAGGTGGACTCAATAGGAAAAAGAACTAAAGTAGACCACAAGTTTCATTACTAGAAGAGGTTTTCTTTTTGTTCATAATAGTATCACTTTTCCTATGAAAGAATTTGCCATGCCATGGTAACTGAAGACAGAAAAGAACCAGAACCTCCTTTGTTCCGGTGCAGGATCATTCCATCTGTATTTGCTAATCTTTGTTTAGTCTAGTTTTTAAGGACTGAAAGTGAAGTAATGCATTTTATCTGCCATTTTTAGGTTGTTCCACCACAAAGGATTTATGAGATTTTTTTCCTAAATATTCAGACTACGTTTCCAGTCTCATTCTCATCACTTTTAGTTTTATCATCTTAGATTCCATCAGGCAGCTTTTCGTAGTGCCTGCTTCTTGGCATTTCTTATTCTTCTAATTTTTATTTTATTTATTTATTTTTAAGACCTCTGGTTTCACATCACTTGCAGGTGTCGTTGCTGTTCTGTTCACTCCTTCCTTCCATTAATGAAGATGTGCAACAGCACAGGGCCTATCATTGCTCCTACTAGGTACATCCTGTCAACCTGGTAGGCCACTGAACTCTTTCTCCATGGCCCTTCAGCTCATTCACCATGACAGTGCTCTTATCTAAGTCTTTCTGAATTAATTTTTCAAGTAAGATTTTCTGAGTCTGTGTAGGAAATGTTTTGCTGATGCTTCAGTCCAGTCTCATGGCTTCTGCTGTTTTCCTTTTTTCCACACAAGGGATTCTGTCCAAGCAAAAAACAACTGAGCTAGCTCAAAATGCATTTTGAGCTATCGGTTTTCCCCCTCCAGGTGTAACTTTGCAATCTGTAGCTCCTTCCTGCCTTAACAACAAACACTCTCAAAGGCTAGCTTGCAGTGTACATTGTTTACCACGATAAAGGCCAGATTTCACCCCACACACATCGAGTAAAATGTTGTATATAAGTGACAATTTTCTTTTTGCCTCAGCATAATCTTGGTTTCAGGTCAGGTAGGAACTCATTTAAACAAAGGGATTTTGCAGGAAACAGATCTCTGGTCAGTGTGAAGATGGCAGAAATGAGCTCATACTAGATAAATCAGAATTTTCTTTACCTACTCCCTGGCAGGTGGTGATTTCACAGAATACCCTCTTAGAGCCTGTAGCTTCTCAGATCAAGTGGGGAGTATCACTTCTCACTGAAGGGATGTCCATTTCTTTTTTTTTTTTTTTTTTTTTTTTTACAGCACTGTCTAATTCCCTTTGGAATGACAAAGCTGGCATGAAGTTAACGTCCATCATATGAATCACCTATACAGGTTCATTTTGTCAGGAGTAGTCCCAGTGCTAATTACATCATAATGAAATCAGGCTTTAGCAGTTAAGAAGACTGATAGAAATATGACATCCTTCTCTCATTCCTCTCACATTTCATTACTCTGGCTACTTTGTCTTCTAAAAGTCTGTGTAACCTAGCATTTCTTTGTACACCATTTCTCTGCTGCCTCAAGGATTCAAGATAACTTTTCCTTAATTATGTGTTGAAACATGAAGAATTTTTTTTTAGTTCTATGTTGGTATAGAGTGAAGTCTGCAGTCTGCACAGATAGAACCCTGCTCTTGTCCTTGTTTTAACTGTCATGAGGAACACATACATAAATGGAAATAGCTTTGACTAGAATATGGTATCCTGTCCTCTCTTGTTCTCTGCACTGTTTTCCTTCAGGGGTTATCTTGCTCCTTCTGGATAAGTTACGGAAGATGAAATGGGAGCAGATGTGGAGACTCACAGCCGAGAGGGAGTTAATGAGCATGCTGTCCACTTCACTGGCTGACCAGGTGAGTGGGGCATTGCAAAGTGGTGGTGTGACCATGGCTACTCCATGGGTTGCTGTTGAAGGTATAAAGGGGACAGGAGATGAGGTATGGGAAAAGGAGAGAAAAATATTGTGCCTGCAGTCGCCATTTGTTGAATGATTGTTCCGGGGAAAATGTGGAGGAGAAGAATAGAGATTTACTCATAAGGTTTCTCATACTATAGTGACATTTTTACCTCCTGTACACTGATGATTCATAAGATGGACAATTGGGGTTTTCAAGCTTTAATTTTCCTTTCTTCTTTCTTTGACGTAAAACCCTCCAGACATTAGAAGCCCAGACATACTATGTCTTTTCCTACTGGTTTTGTCTAAGCAGATCGTAGTTCTGATAGTCTCTAGATATTTCTTTACTGTTTCTGGCAGATGAGTCCCATAGGTCTTTAATGTACTCCTGGCTGTAACACCCCTGTGAAGGAAAAAGTGCTGCTGTCACCCTGCCATAAATGAGAAGCTGAGGCTGAGAGAAGAAATAGCACACCTACACACAGAAATGCGTATTTACTCTCTTTGTGCTTCCTGCCAACTCCACATATTAAATCCAGAAGCCCTGTTAATGTAGTGCTGGACCTGTACCAATAAGTCCCGCTCAGCAGCTTGAATATTTTAACTCAATACAGCGTCATATGTAGATATTTCTACTGCTTCTGAGCTACATCTGCTCATGATCAGTCACTGCTAAGTAGGCATGGTGCTTATTGTACACACAGAGATATATGTATGTTTACAATATCCCTACAGGTTGATAAGAAAAAGCTAGTGAAGTTCATGCAAATGATTCCTGTGATTTCATTGTGTTTCCAGTCAGGTCCTGAATCACCAGTATCTGTATAGCTAATATGTTTTTGGGGCTGAATTTCGCAGAAAGGACCAAGGTTGTTTACATCCCAACCTAATGCTTAACTACAAGATTGCCATTGTGTCTTTTCTTCTCCAGCTGGATAGCTGCATAAAGTGGTCCTTTTGGCACACATTATTCTGCAGGTCTTTCCTACATGCCTTTTCAGTCAAATACGTGGAATAGTTGTTGCAACAATAAAGGATTAGCTAAAATCCCACATAATAATTCTTACTGAATCAGTGACACCTCCAGGATCACTTTCATTCCCTTTGTGTGATACAGTACTCACTAACAGCAGGCAGTTTGACATTTACGGTGTATTACACTCCCTAGTGACTAGAAGAGGAGCCATGTCTCTTGCTTGCAGTACACAGCACATGTACTGAAAACTTTGCTGGAGTCCAGAGAGAGCTTGTTCCTCTAGTTCAGATCTACCTGTCACTGCTTAGGTTGATAAGATGTTTCAAGGAAAAAGAATCATGAGGTAGGTTTTACATGACCGCTTGCATTTCTGTCTATGTGGGGGAGAAAGTCAGTTCAGAGGGAACAACCACCTTACTGTAAAAACAACATACACAACTTTTTCTTGGTTTCTTTCTACTAGGATATCTTCAATGCAGTCATCAAACAAAACCCCTTCCTTGTCTACCAGCTTCCCTGTTTCTGGAATGTGCAGCTGTCTGATCACACCCGTTCCGAGCAGTGCTACAGAGATGTGTCTGACCTGAAGGTATGTTTTACAAGAGTTTGGATGGGTGGGATCGTTCAGAATATAGAATAAAGAACACCACTGTGATGGAAAGACAAAGCCTTTCATGGAAGGGAAACAAGAATATACAGCTTATGAGGGCACCCAAACAAGGATGGTAATCGTCACCTTAGCTTTGTGAGTTTTGAATGCTTAGAATAGTAAAGGTTGGATGCTACTTCAGGGTTTTGTAAGTTGTAGAGTGATCACTCCACACCCTGTGGAGTGATAGCAGAAGCGTTCAATATGAACTCCAGATACTGGATGAATACAGAGAAGCAATCTCCCTGGACGCACTAATTCCAAAAGCTGGACTTTCCAAGAGACAAAAGATATACCCTGTGGTGTAATTGGCCTATCAAAGATGGTTATTACTGTCTGAGTTTCATAGATAAAGTCAATCATCTATTATTGTATGGCCCACAGAAGACAGTTTTTAAAAGTAGATTGGTATATTAATCAGTAAATGTTTTATGATTGGTCTTTGTAGGTCAGTATTGACATAGAGACTTAAAGCTTTGTGATCTAATGCCTTGTAACAAGATGCTGGTTGAAATCCTAATCCTATGCTCATGTTCAGAATCATGTATGGGAGCAACTGCCAGGTGTATAACATCAATTGCTTGAAATGAAAGAAAAGAGATGCGTTGGCAGTGAAAACATTTTCTGAAAGATGTTTTAGAAAAATGCACTTCCTTTATGGGAGTTGCACAGTATTTTTCTGTGAATTAGGGTCTTATATTAAATAATATAATTATCTGTGACAGCCAGAGTGGAGTTCAGCACCAGGTTAAGATGCATATATTTACATTAGAAAAAGATATTGACACTAATTACTGAGGCGTCGTTCAATTGCTTAATGCAGTTTGAGTCACCATAGATATTCTTCCATCTCTGTGGGACTGGCAGATACAGCACAGGCATACAAGAGACAGAAGTCCTTCTGGCAAAGCAGCTGTTAGACAGGCAGGATAATCATAAGGTGCTTCTGTGTTACTAGACATTTGTATGGAGGCAATTGAACTGTGCTATCCATCAAGGTTGTTGGAGAGTGCTTCAGCTCACCTCAGTGTAGCCATCTGATCATTAATGAGGCAAATCACTCTTTAGACTTCAGTGATTATATTGACTAATTCCCATCAGCTGTGGGACATCCAGCTCATGTGTAACATTTGCATGTAATCTTTTAACAGAAGTTTATTAAAAATAAAGTGAATCCTTTCTTCATTATTAAGAAAATTGTTTACCGATACAATTTGGGCTTGATTGTTTATTTACTGTATTTATTTATTGCATCACACTATCAGTTCCATTGCAGCATAGGCAGTGAAGTCTGAGATGCAAAATATCCTCTGCTGGCCTGAGTTACTTAACTCAGCAAGGGGTGCAGACACACAAGCAATTTCTTCAGCTGAATTGAACTTATTCACACCACTGAAATTAGTCATATCCTGTAAGTGCTGTGCTGAATTGAGGCTAAAATTCTTTGCTTTAGGAGAGAGGTAGAGCCTTTTGTAATGCATGCAAGTCCCACTGATTTCAGTGAAGCTGTCCCCGTACTCAGCTGTTATAGAAGTGGCCATCAGTCGGTACTGTTCAACTGTGATACGCATTTTTTTATGGTATGAAGAACTTTAAGGTTGTGAATTTGCATTATGAAATTTAATAGATTTCTAGTTCTAAAACAAATTGGGCTGTTTTGGTATGCAGTCTTCTCAAATAAACAACAAATGTCTTTAGTCCACGTTAGAAAATTTGCTCTTAATATCAGCAAATTTAATCAGTTTCCACAGTATTGATTCTAAATAGCATGACACAATGTATTTGGTACATCTTGTATTTCACGGTAAGTCTGGAGTTGAAAACAAGGTAGGAAAAACCTCCAGAGGAAGAGAGAGAGAAAGACAGATTGTAAAGTCTGTACTTGAGGATTAAGAAGAATAGCGTAGGAAAGACGGAAGTGCAGGGAGAGGTTTGTATTCTAAGGCAAAACTGGCCCAGTCAAGTATTCTTCAATCAGATCAGGCTCTATTCCTCATGTCAGACTGAAAAGGCACTCATTTAATTCCATCTGTTCTCAAAGCCCATGGGATTCAAGGATTTGTCTTCTGCACACAGCATTGTGTTAAATAAACTTGGACCCCCAGGGCTGGCTCTTCAAGTGCACACACTCTTCCTTGCTGCTACACAAACCAGGCTGGCCAGCATGCTTTTTAGAGGTCTATGAAGCACTTGAATATTTCATGGTATATAAAGAGAATTCCAGTCATTTTTTTCTTTCTTTTAAGATAGTCTTCCTTAAGCTGAATCAGTATCAATTTTAACTTTTTTTTTTCAATTCTCTTATGTTCATGAAGGTCAGATGTTTGACTACTGCTGAACTCTACTTTCTTGCTGCAGTTCGGCAGCATATACAAATCTGGAAGAACTTGAATGTGGAAGTCTTTCAGAGGAGGCATAAGAGGAACAGAAATTGCTAATCAAGTTTTGCATTGTTAGCAATGACTAATTTAAAATCCATCTAAATCAACATTAAAATCAGATCACTTTAGTATTTTTGTTTGTCTAAATGCTTCTTTACCTCCTTTGTCACACTGTATAGTTCTAGACAGTGTACTATATACAAACAGGCTGAAATCTGTGGGCTTTGTTCTTCTGTCTGTCACATAAAGAACCACAACTTATATGAAAAAAAAAGGAATTATGCATTTAGAAACGTTCCTTTCTTCTCTCTGAGGGCAGGCACCCGTTTGAAGTTGCTTTGCTTCAGTGTGTGGCAACCCTCCCCACAGCAGAGGATTGGAACTAGATGATCTTTGATGGCCCTTCTAACCCAAATCATTCTATGACTGTATGAATAGAAAACAAGAGGAGGTTAAGAAGAAGCAGGTTTCATTTAATTCTTCTTGCCATGCAAACCAGCTTCAGTCTCTGAAGGTCAGAGATGTCTGGTTTTGCATGGCATTTGTTATGCCCTGGGAGAAAGACTTTGGAGTTGCTACTGAAGACTGGCCAAAAGATACATGTAGGCATCCACTGTCAGTGTTACTTCGTTTATCTCAGCTCCTCACTTGGTCTGCAGTAGCCCACAGTGCCAATGGACAAACACGTGCACGGCTGGACAGCAGCGATCTGTCCGGAACTGAGTTTCATTTATGCATTACTTTTTCTGGATTGGCCCATCTTTGCTTTCCTTTTTGATTAATAGTTTTTTCCTGTCTGTAAGGAAATCTCAATTACTGTGATTTGGCACAAACCAAATAGCAAGAAAAATCCTATGAAAGACGGTAATGAATTGTGATGCCTCTGACAATGAATCATGACCTCATTGAATGAGTCAGTCATCAAGTCTGGTTGTCAAGGATACAGATGCAGATACACACACATAACGGGGTAATTCGCAATCACAAAAATTGGAGGCTGGGAGTATATTAAATTATTAGAATTTACTCCCCGCAAGATAGGTAAGTGCTTTAAATCCTGTTGATTGCTTTTGAAGACAGTTTTAAACACAACTGATAACAAATTAGCAGGTAGATATAAAATTAACCTCATAAATGCCCCTCTCTGAAAGTATTTCATATGATTTACTGTGCCTTTCCTGGGTACATATGCTGTACTAGAGCAACTTTATGACATTGCCTACAAAACTTTACACAGTTTCTTGTCCATAACCCAAATACATCACTTCTGATCTGCCTCAAACATGACCTATTGAACCTCCCTATGTTCCAGTCTCTGAGCCACCCCCCATGCTGTCCAAGCACCTCAGCACTGATCTGCAGCAGCTCTGGCATTCTGCTGTCTTGCACCTTTTAATGCCAGCCAAGAAAGAGCTACACTGAGAGGAGCAAAGGGCCAAGAGGGGTAAATAGCCATGCTTTGTATGAACACTGTAGTCAGTAGGGTGATGCTGCTCTGCCAAACAAGGAGCACTGGCATACTGTGGAAGTACGTTTAAGGTGTTGCTGCAGTCAGGAGGCCTTTTATTAAGCATCGTTACAGGCGTTGGAGGGAGAGCTGCAAACTCTGTGAGGGCAAACTGAGAATTCTGAAAACTATAATGCAAGGACAGTGCTTCTCAGGCAGCTTAGGCAGAAAGCCAGGAGGCAAAAAGTAATCCCTGGGACCATGGAAAGCAAATCAGGCAGGACAGGGATTTGAATCCCGCATCTGAAAACAGTGCCTACATCTCTGGGTTGCTGCTCAAAAATGAGTCTCTTCTATTTCTGTACTTTGGATATATCACTTTGGGAACCTCTGAAACCTCCCTGATGACATTTCTGTGAAGCATTTGACACTTTGTGGAAATATTATGTTGGAATTTTTGTGTGTGTGTGTTTTTTTGGTTTGTTTTTTGTTTTGTTTTTTTTTTAAATACAATGTTAATTTCCGATAAAAACGCAGTTTAGCTTTTCCAGGCATCTCTACTCCAGGCATTGGTTTAATAGGTATTGCTTGTTTGCAGTGTGGCTTGGGGCACATTCAAACAAAACTTTTCAACAGTGTGTACCTGAAACAAAAACCTATTGAGACAGTATTACAGTGATATATGTAAGTGTCTGTACTATGCAGAATTGCTTATCACTTCTGTTGATTTCAGTGGGAACTGTCTGGCTGCCTAAAAAAAGAATCTAGTTTTTGAGCAGGAAAGCCTTCCATCTACAGAAATCTCTTTTACTTATTTACCTAAATGGCAATGTGCTTGTGGGCTTAATTAATATCTATTCAGCACTTTGCAAAAATAAACCTCTTCAGGCTTAAATTTAGGCTTAATTTATTCTTTCTTTTCCCCCTTCAGCCTGGAAGGTAGGTACAAAGCTGGGGAAGGGCAGAGAAGGATATCTTGTGTTCTCTGGTGTCCTAAGAGCTGAAGAAGAGTATCAAGATCTGTCTCTGGATAAAAAAATGGAAGGGATTGTTATTGAGGAAACGTTTGGCCAAATATTTCTTTTGTAGATAGACGATGCTATGAGGGAAAAATGGATAAAGAACATTATAGGAATAATGTTACGTTGAGACTTATAGTCTAGTGCTTTGGATGTCAGATTGGAAAAGTTTGATGTCTCCGAAGAGAATAATGTGTCTGGAGAGTAAGGAATTTTTGCTGGGATTTCTTTTTTCAGTATATTTCAGTGCAGATAACTGACCTTGGAGCCTTCTCCTGTACTCTGTCATTGCATACCACCCCCAGTTATTTTCCATCTCGGATCCCACTGGCAGTCTATGAGGCAGCAATTGCATCATCATTTGAATGCTTTGAATCAGAACCTGGTAATAAATGGGAACTACCAGTTCAGCTTTGTGTTTTTCACTAAGTAACAAATGGATGGAAGTATTCCAGAGACTGGCTAAGTGAAATCAGTGAATGGTAACAGTTGTTGATTAACTAGTATTATATGAGTGGAAATGTAGATAGTGCCAAGTTGCTTAATGACAACTAACCAACTGTTAAATAGAAGTGGAACTTTAAGGTCTGATCTCTCAGTACTTAAATAGCTAAATGAAGATTAAAGAGTGTATTTTTCTTAGTTACTAGAGGCCTTGATCAGGGTAGGAAGGATGCACGGGACAGCCTGAGGGCTAGCGCAGTGCTTGAATTGTCCAGCCAGACAGTGGCAGGGGCACTTCACATGTTCCAGGTGCAGTTTTCTCTGTAAGCCAACAGAGGTTTGGAGTAGCTTGGAAACTAAGAGGGAAAACAGAAGAAGAAATAAATGCAGCATTACTGTGTTATTTGGTCTTAGAAAGGGGATGTTGTAGTAATGAGATTTTTAGTTTCTAGATTCACTTTCTCTTTTTAATGTTGGGATAACACTTACTCTGTCTGCAAATAAAGTGGATTCCTAGTTCGATTTTTTTCTTCTGATTTCCCCGTAGTCTCTTTCAAACTGATTTTTTTTTCTTCAATCAATTCACTGTTTCCTGCTGTAAAGTTTCTAACGTAACGACCTCAGCTTTACCTGAGCAGGCTGTTGTCTTTATCATGTCACTGATACCTGTGACAGCCCAACCAAGGATGTCTTGGCCTGTACAACTTGTGGTGTGGCTGATTGTATGGTGGACCAAACCTGACAGCTACAGATAGAGCTCAAGGTTATTTTGTGAGCTGACAGCAAAAAAAAAAAAAAAAAAAAAGAGAACATGGCCTTCAAATGTATTATTATATATCAATAGCTAAGAATATTATTACCTTCTGGAACCTGCTGTTCTTTTTGTGCTTTCATATAAGACATAATGTTTCTCTAATCAGATTACACTTGAGTAGTAGCCTGCTCTTTTACTAAACTTGTTTTCTGGTTTTTCTACCTCAGGTCATCCAGATGGTTGCATAGTTCCTTCATGTTCTTTAGCTGCATTGACATATTCTGTCTTTCTTGATTAAAAAATCTGCTTTTCTGGGCAGTCATCAGCTCCATTCAGCTTCCTTCAGTTCACTCCAAGCTCCCCTGACATCTGTATACATGTGACATCCTGACACTTTTCAAATCTGATCAGATCTGAACCACCAGCTAGGCCCCTGACACTTAGCAGATTTTGCACACGCAACAGACTTGGAAGCAGAGCAGTGAACAGACTCTGCACTGACAACTGTGATTGTCTGGCTTTGACATCATCCCCCACGCAACTTGGTAGAGGCATCAACATTGGAACTTGGCTATGATTTGACATGGTACGTAGTGATGGGAAATGTGTGCAGCACTGGGGAGCCTGTCCCAGAACATGAGGGCTGCTCAGAAAGTAATCCCTCCTATGTTTTGATGTTGGCCCACAATTCCAGATGCAGATGTTGGTGGTATGGCAGTAGAGGCTGAACTTTTCCAACAATATTCTGTTATGTTTTGTTGCCATTTGACAGATGGCAGCTGAGGGGCAGTCTGACAGAATGGTGTCTGACAGGGAAATCCATACGGAGCAAAGGTGTATCACTGAATCCCTCCATGGGGAAAAAGTGGCACCCACTGATGTTCATCAATGCTTGCTGAATGTTTATGGAGATCAAACAGTGCATGAGAGCACAGTGAGGGGTGAGTGGTGCATTTCAGCAGTGGCAGCAGTGACAGTGGGTCACCTCCACTTGTGCAGATTGTTACAAGCGAGGTACGCAGGCTCTTGTTCATCGCCGGTGAAAATGCATAGCTAATTGTGTGGCTGTTGAAAACTAGTGTTTTGTAACTGAGAATTTGTTCTATCAAATAGTGTTATTGTGCTCCTTGTACCTGTTGCAGTTTCCATGGAAATAAATAGGAGGTGTTACTTTTCAGAGTGACTTATTTACTTATTGAGTTTATCATCATTAGCTCTTTCTGTGCTCTCAATCTCTGATGAGAGTGGTTGGAGAGCTCAACAGGGCCACAGGGTGCTCATGAAGACAACCCAAAGAAAACTCTTATAAACTGTAAGCTTAAAAGGGAGAATAGACCAAAGATTATCTTAGCAAGCATTTTAGTTCATTTTCTAGCTTTTCAATGTTATTTGATCCACTCCTGAAGAGGTGCAAATTACCAGCAGACTGACAATTTCCTTTCAAGGTTTGTTTGAAAAAGTAAATCCTACTACTGTGCAAAACTGTCTAGCAGCCCATATAGGTTACGGGCTATAGGTTCATTCGGTCCTATGCTTACATTTTCCTGTTTCCCCAAAGTAGGATTCAATCCCTGAGATTTTTTGCATACGTGGTGTGTGTGTATTGCTGCATTTAAATATTGAATATTTAAAGTTCTTTTCAAAGAAGAGAGGTTTTGAACATGTCACCATGACTTTATGACTTATCCCAGCATGCTAGTTAAAGCTCATTTCGTTTCTGTATTGTTCACAAACATTGCAGCAGAATAGTTGACAATTAAGGTACAATTTTGAGTGTACATACAAATGTAAAAGTAGCAAAGAACATAGCATTACCTGAGAAATATATCTATACCAAGTATATTTTGTCCATATTTACATGTTGATGTATTGGTGGTAGGTGGATGATTGGACTACATGATCTTAGAGATCTATTCCGACCTTAATTATTCTATGATTCTATGATCATGATCTTGATTGAACATGTTCTTATAATAGAATAAATTGATGTGCCTGTTTCTGAAACAGTGTTGTTTCCCTATCATTTCCTTTCTGTTACTGTATGTATTGCATCCTAATAGCTTCAGTAGTGAAATCCTAGGAAGGGATCAAGCTTTCTGCATTGGGAAAAATTTTCATTTGTGTTGGCTGTATAGAGGAGAGCGCTGTGAGTTGGTTTTCTTTGTGTTACAAATACTTGGTAGAGAGGCTGTCTTATTTGCTGAAGTCAGTGCAGGCAGAATTCAGGTGACGTCCTGTTCTTTCCTCCTGCGGATCACTCATTCAGAAGCAGAGAGAGTGTTTTAAGAGGGCTCCCTGCTCCTGCCGAGCTGTTTTGCTGACACTGAGGGGAGCACGCTCACCTGCTCGGGGCTGCTCTGTGCTTCTGTGCCCACTGCCTCCCACAGCTGTGATGCACAGAGCAGAGCTGACCACCCCGCGGCTCTGTGGCTGTGTGAGTGATGCGGTGCCTCCATGCAATTAACTTAATGCGTTCAGAGAACCTCCAGAACTCCTCACTTGGAAATGTTCCCGAGGGAGATGGGTTTTTTTAATCTCTTTAGAAGTCATAGGAATAAAACTGAATACAAAGCACTTGCTTGGTTGGTGGTTTTTTTTTTTTTTTTTTTGGTGGGTTTTGTTTGTTGTGTGTTTTGTTGTTTTTTTTTTTCCCTTATGCCTAAAATACAGCCTCTATAAAATGAAAACATTCCTTCAAGGTACTTTTGGCTCCTTCATAGTTTTTCCTTAGGGTCCCATTTTTGTTCGCACTGTCAGAGCGCGCTGCAAAGTCGCCTGGTTGTAAATGGGAATTGGAGCCTTTATGTCAGCATTAGAGTTAAAACTAGGCCAGTGTGAGTGTCATCTCCCATTAAAAGAGCTTAAATACATGCTGGAAATAGGAATTCCAAGGGTGAAGCATTGTATTGCACCACTATATTATATGATGCAACTGAGATCAGCCTTGTTTAAATCAAGCAGTGGCGAGAAGGAAATCAGATTAGATTCAGTCCTTTTTGAAGGATGTACATGCATGCAGGAATTCATCTGAGGCTTTTTCTCCTCAGTATCTAATGACAGAAGAGCTTACCTGACCTGAAACAGTGAATCAGTTAGTCATATGGAAATCTGAGATTAATATTTAATACCAAAATCCACGTGTCCCTGTTCAAAGAGTCTCTTTCCTCTCTACCAGGTTTGTGGTAGACCTGTGACAGAGTTCATGCCATGCTGCATCATAACCTATACTGTACCCCAACTCATTTGTACAGGTTGTCATATGGAGAGCTCAAAAGAGAATCATCAAAATGTGGTAAAGCCTTCATGCTGAATAGACATTGTGGCTGAGGGAACGGGGATTTTTCAGTCTGGTGAAGAGGAGACTCAGGGGAGATCTTTTTGCTCTCTATAGTGATGTGAAAGGAGGTTATAGCGAGATGTGGGTTGGCCTCTTCTCCTAGGTAACTGTGATAGGATGAGAAGGAATGGCTTAAAGTTGTGCCAGGGGAGGTTCAATTTGGAGATTAGGAACAATTTCTTCTCAGGAGTGGTGCAGCATAGGCACGGGCTGTCTGGGGAGGTGATGAAGTCACTGTCCCTGGAGGTATTCAAGAAACATGTGGATGTGGCACTGAGAGACATGGTCTAGACTGGTATCAGGCATGACTAGATGGTTGGACTAGATGATCTTTGTGGTCTTTCCAACCATAATGATTGTATGATTCTGTGATTCTGTGATGTAGTTTTGGGATTGTTCTTTGATTTTAAGTGGGCTCTAAACTAAACGCACAAAAACCATGGGCAATGCCAATTTGTATTCTAACAGCAGGCTGCATTTTCTCTTTTTCTTTCTGAGGTGATTCACTGGAACTCACCAAAGAAGCTGCGGGTGAAAAACAAGCACGTGGAGTTTTTCCGCAACCTCTACCTGACATTCCTGGAATACGATGGGAACTTGCTGAGACGGGAACTCTTTGGCTGTCCCAGTGAGGCAGATGTTAACAGTGAAAACGTAAGTGGCACGTTGAGGGCTTGAAAGCTGTAAAGAGAGTTTCATACATAGCACAGGGTACGTGAAAATCTGGAGAATTGGCTGTGGGAGGTAGGGACTCGGGAGAATTGAGGTCAACGCTCAGATTCCAAGAGTGATGCTGTGCAAATCATTTAATCTCTCTGTGCCTCAGTCCCTTCCCCGTAAAACTGTCATATTAATCTTGCCTTTCCTCTGTTGTTTTTGTTTTGGTGGTATTTTTGGCTGCCATTTTTTTTTTTTTTAAATCCCCATCAAAGCTAAGTTCACAAATTGAAAATGAGGATTTGGACTCTTAATTCTATTAGGCAATTCTGCAAATCTCATCCTTAGACCTAAAACTTTCCAAGAGAAAGGATTGTTTCTTGCTGTGTTTGTTCAGCGTAAGACAATGTTGACTTTGGCTAGTAGATACTAATGCACAAATAATGAAGAGAAAATGAAAATATCAAGACTGCTGGGTTAGGTCTATGAGTTTTTGCTGTACTGTAAATTGTACTGTAACTGTAGAATGAGTTAATACTTCAGGGTACGCATAGGCAGTGAGGCTAGTGAGTTCTTTCTGCCCCAAATCTAACAAAGCACAGCAGCACTTAAGTGTATCTGCATAAAATTTGCAATCAGAACCTTTCAGATGAAACAAATCCTTTGAAAATGGTTGAAATCAAGGATGTTTACATACAGATGTTCTTAAGTATGTGTGTGCCTTAGTACATATAGTTCCAGTATAAAAAACTGTTATTTGAAACACTTATACACAGATGCATATGAACTCCTTGTGTATGATGTGGTCTGTGGAGATTTCTAGACCAAGTATCAATTTTGACTACGTAGCTGAAATACAAAAAAAAACCTGTATCATTTTATATTATCTTAAAGGAAAAAAAATACATAATTATCTAAAAAGTTAAAAATTCTCTATATAAAAATCAATAAAGCAAAGTCACTATCATGTACGCATTAGCAGTTCAGAGGTAATTAGCAATGTAGAATCATTGAAGCTCCATTTTGCCTGTGACCACAGGAGATGCCAGTCCTAGTTTTCTGTCGGTAGCACTCAGAGATTGGATGGATCTATTTTAGCCTAAGGCAAGGCTTCCCAGATACTCATTCAGCCTTCCCTCAGTCTTCTGAAAGAGGTGGGAAAATTATAAAAAATCTGAAGATAAACATTAACTCAAGGAGACTGAAACAGACAAAAGAGAGAAAGTGCACAGCAAGAGTGAAAACACACGGAGAAAGAAAATCCTCTGCAAGAGTGAGAGGCTTTTAGAGAATCAAGTGAACTGAATGTAATAAAAGATCATTAAGAGGCTGATGGCCAGAGACGTCAGGATACAGTAGATGGAGTAGAGGGTTGGAAAAGGGGAGTGAGACGTTGAAAATAAAGGCAATAAAACAAAACACATCTTCATCATGTTTTAAGTATGCAGGTTCAAATTATTCTGAATTTGCAGTTGTATGTGTTGGAAGAGCAAGAATTCAGTCACAGATTTGTTGCTGTATTTTCCAGAGCTCTGTAAGTCCTTAAACGTAGAATCATAGCATGGCTTGGGTTGGAAGGGCCCTAAAAGCACCCAGTACCAACTCCTCTGTCGTGGGTAGGGCTGCCACCCACCAGATCAGACTGCCCAAGGCCCCATCCAACTGAACCTTGAACACCTCCAGGGATGGGGCATCCACAGGTCATCTAGACAGCCTGTGTCAGTACCTTACCACCCTCTAAGTAAAGAATTTCTTCCTAACATCTAATCTAAATTTCCCCTCTTTTACTTGAAAGCCATTCCCCATTATCTTATTGCTTTCTGTTCAAAATGTCAATTCCTCTCCTGCTTATAAGCTTCCATCAAGTACTGGAAGGCCAAATTGAAGTTTTCCCAGAACCTTCTCTTCTCAGACTGAAAAAACCCAGCTCCTTCAGACCTTCATCATAGGAGAGGTGCTCCAGCACTTCTGATCATCTTCATGGTCCTACGCTGGACCTTTTCCAACAAACTCAAGCATGTCATCAACCACATAGACTTGTACATGCTCAGTCTCATGGCGTGGTCTCAGACTTCCTTCACTCTTACAGTGGAAGGTATTTTGCTCTCCTGACTCCTGCCTGGAGATTCAGGTACATGAGAAATACGAGAAGCCTGACTGCCACTGAAGACTCAGGCAAAGAGGTTGTTGTGTACCTTAGCCTTTCGATGTGAACTGTAGCCAGTTCTCTCTTCTCATTTTTTCAGGGGATTACACAGTCCTTGGTCTGTCTCTTCTGACCAATATATCTATAGGGTCCCTTCTTGTTATTTTACACATCCCTTACCAAGTTTCTTTCTGTCTTCACCTTGGCTTCCCTGACCCATCTCTGCATGTCCAGACAGTATCACTAGATTGTTTCCAGGATGCCCACCCCTGCTTCCACTTCATTCCAGATGATAAATTGTTGGGGAGCGATGCACACTGAATGTAAGTTCTTACTGCTGGAAATGGCTGTTAAAAAGTTTAAAATGGCTCATTTTACTGAACTTGTATCTGGTTGACAGACACTGGAAATGACTAACTCTTCAATCCTGCTTCTTATTCAAGACAAGTAGAATGCAATATGGTGTATGGTATGGCTTCTGTCTGAATAGGAAATGTAATTCATTCTTCCTCTTATAAATAAAAAAAAAAAAAAAAAAGAGGAGGATACTGGAAAAGATTGAGCTAGACGCACAAAAATATATGAGTCCTAACTTGCCAAGAGACACCAAAAAGTTAACAGCCTTCTATCAAAACAATGAGATATAGAAAATACCTAACTTTGGATAGCTTAAGAATAGTCACTTAGGAGAATACGTTGTTTTTAATCAGTTGCCCTTGATGTAAGCCCAGCTCAAAACTTGTCAATTTCCTTTTTTTTTTTTTGTAGAATACAAAAAGCAAGTTTTGGCTCTGATGTTATGAGACCCTAAGAACAAGATTATCATGAAAACTTCTCTCTCCCCCTCTCTCACTCTGCTGTAGTACACACAGTGTCACAGGTGTCCTATTAAAATACAGTGCATTCCCATGATGTATAGCAGGACAGTGTTCAGACGCAGAGCATCATGTAAGGTGAGCAGGGAGCCACTGTTTGTCATTCCTCATGGAACAAGGACTAGGGGACATGAAGTGGAAATAGCAAGTATCAGGTTCAAAACAAAGCAAGCTATTTCACCCAAGATGCAGTGAAGCTTTGAACAGGAAGTAATGTTGCTAAAAATACACCTGAATTCAAAAAGTGATTGTGGAAACAAAATCAGTCAGGAGCTGTTCAGCTTTGATGCGGGAAATTCTTACACCCAAGTGCAGGACTGGAGGAATATTCTGAGAAAGCATCACCATACACACACACTGCCTTTGTACTCCTCTCCAGGCAGCATGGCAGGAGACAGGATTCTGGGCTAGGTGTGGGCTACCTTTAGCCTGACAAGATGCAGATGTAGGGTTAGGACTCCTAAGAATTTAAAAAAAAAAAAAGGCTGTAATTCTTGCAAAATTCTTGCAAAAGAAATATGCTTAAGGTAGGAGTTGTTATTTGTGTTGCAGCTGTTATTTTTTTCTTTCTTCTCCAAATTGAAGCTAGCAACCTCAAAAGACACTAGGCTTTATTGTGCTAAGCATAGTATAAGTGTAAGCATTTGGGGCTGGAGCTCAGTGATCCTTAAGGTCCCTTCCAACCTAAGCCAAACTACAGTACTATGAAAAGTTGCTCCTTCATTTGGCTATGCTTCTCTGTGCTGTGAACCAGTGGTCAGAATGCTGAAATGCCTCTGCCAGTTTTGTAATCAGAGAGAATTACTTAAGCACTAAATCCACTGAGCCCTGCTGTGGAAGAAGCAGTGGCTTGTTAGGAGGCTGTCACTCAGAATCTGGCTGTGGCAGAATGTACCCTTAAGGTCTTGTTCCAATATGCCAGCCATTGCAGCTCTGCTGTTTAATATTTGTAATGATGTTTTATTTAGAGTGCAACCTGTAATTAAGGAATCTCATTTGTAATGCAAATATCTGGAAAATGTAAAAAGAAATGTGACAGTGGGCACCACTGGGCTGATTCTGTTGCTCTAAGGCCCTTTACACATAACTCTAAGGCCCCTTTACACTTCTCATCAGTACTAAGACGGCCTTAAAATGAGTGTAAATTATGTACTTTCCCTTTTTAAAGACTCTTTACAATGTCAGGGAGATGTAAAGAGGTATTAGTTGAAAAGGTAATCAGACATTACATTAATCTGTCACTCTTTACGTGGCTGTGTGCATGCATTTATGCTTGTATATACACGTCTGTATGTATTAATATAGATTAGTACTTTTTTTCTTTTTGTTTTTCTTTTTTTTTTTTTTATGTTTCCTAAGGAAGTATAGTGTCACACATTGAATTTTTAGATGTCTAAAATCAGTCTTTGGATCCCACACATCACAGCACTGATCTAATTGGGCGCTGATCTTCAGCTGCACCAAGCTGCACTGTTAGTAGGTTCCAAAAAGTTGCCAAAAAGTTGCAAATAGGAACGAACAGAACAGATAGAGCTTTGAAAATGAAATACTGGAGGCAAAGAAATACAAATTCAAAAACGGAGAGACTCGAGTCTTTTTTCTGTTTATATAAAAAGAGTTATATGTATGTCTATGTGTACATACATATTTTATCCTTTCACTAAAATAGTGAAGCTGAAAGGTGCTATGTGTTTCAGGGACACACTGCAGACGGGGGCCTGGCACGTGCTCCTCTCTGCAGAGCATCACTCTGAATCCCCTTCATTCAGTGTGTGCTAACATGGGATTACACAGAGCTGGCTCTTCTCTGCAAACTGGTATTACATTCACCTCTTTGCCTTGTATGCAGATTCTGGATGGGAAATTCAAATGTGAAATTCAGATTATGAACCAAATCCTCCTGTAAACACTGCCAATGACTCCAGTAGCCTTTGGAGTGAGTCCTCAGCCATTCCGTTCTGCATCTTCCGTGCTATTTCCCCTTCTTAGCCCTTTTTTACTTTGATGCAAGGGACAAGATTTTAGGGAAACCCTCTAAATTAAATGTTTTCTATTGGCTTTTAATGTAAAGCACAGCACATCATTCTAAAGAACCTACCACAGCATTTAAAGTACTTCAATGTGATCTTCTGCCTGCCATCTCTGTAGTTGTGCTATGAGATACATACTGTAAGCCTGATTTTAGCACAGGCACACACACTCAACCTTTTAGCATTCTCTTAAAACTCGTTTCCTGCAGACAGCTTCTCACCAGGTGCTTCTGCCACAGCATTAAATCTGAAGGTTGAATGAGGTGTCCCCCATTACTGAAGCCTGTGTCCTGATCCAAAACCTAGAGCAAGATCAGTGGGAGTCTTATCACTGATTTCACTCACTTTTGGAGAAAAAGAGTAGATTACTCTTAGAGAAGACTTAAAAAAAAATGATAATAATGAAGATTTGCTCCAGATTTCCTCCACTTTTTCATTTTTTTCATTCAGCAGCACAAAGGGACAGCATAAAAATTCTTATTCTCCCTGAAAACACTTGCTTAGGTGTATCAGTATTTCCTAAATGTCTTCTTAACTTACTTACTTTTTTGTATGAAACCACTGATTCTTAATAGTAGCAAATGGCTCTGCATGCAATCCAGTAATATCCATCAGAAGAGCAGGAGATTGATGTGCTACGTAGTTTAAACTCAACAATGTGCCACATAATTTACACTCAACTAATAAATTTAGTGATTTCTGAATGTCTAAAAAGGGCACATAAAGGGAGCTTCCAGGGCAGTAATTGGGTGCTGAACTTAAAATCAGACTCCTGCTGTTCCAAAGGCTGACTTTGTTCCTGCAGTATTTCTGCCTACTGCATCATTTGTGGGACTGGCATATAAAGGTACTGTTTTGTCATGTCATAGCCTTTCTCTAGTAATAGCAGGTGGTTTATGGCAGTTTTGACAGGAAATCCTAACTTGCCCAGCTGTGTTGTTTCTATTATTAAAACTGTTGTTATTATTAAATGCTGAGCTGGTAGCACATCCTTCTAGCTGCCTGAAACTTCCCGTTATACTGCTTTCAGCTGCTTACAGTATTGCTAGATGGGGGAATTGTGAACTATGTTTCTTTTTGACGTGCTTTTATGTCTCCCTTTTCCTTCTCCCAATTTTTAAAGTGAAGCATGGGGAAAAGCATTGGGGGTTGCACACAGTGCAAGTGCAGATGACTTCTTCATGGAACTACTCCATAGTTCAGAGAAAGAGCTGACATTTAGCAAGAGTGAACTTGGGGCCAAGAATGTGTCTTTTGCCAGGCTGCTGAAAATTTATGCAAATTATAAGGCTGAAAAATCCCCCTATAATATACGCACTCTCAGTTGTGCTTTGTTTGCTAAGTAGGAGGCTAAGATCTCTGGAGACTCCTTTGGAACATGCATGGATATGTCTGATCAGATTATAAATTTGTCAGTGCCACAGAACAATGCAGTACACTGCAAGTGAGGGACCAGAATGAAGATGGGCATATTCTGTGTTTCTTTCAGAACGCTTAGGATCAGGTTTTACCAAACAGTAGAGCTAAGAGCAGAAACCAGTGTGATCTCTGTTCTGAGAGAGATCCATTAACCTCACTGCTATCCAGGCAATATGAGGAGGAAAAAAAAGTAACTTTCACTTGTAAAAGGTTAAAATTCAGGTCAGAGGATCCTGTTGTGAGATATTGGCACACGCTGCCCAGAGAAGCTGTGGGTGCCCCATCCCTGGGGGCATTCAAGGCTAGGTTGGATGGGGCCCTGGACTGCCTGGGTGGGCTGAGTGGGCTTTAAGGGCCATTCCAACCTGAGCCATTTTGGGATTCTAGGATTCCATGAAAGGCTTAAAGAGTAGATTTACTGTAGACAGTAGTTCTGAGAGGGAGTACCAGGGACAGGAAGAGAAAAGGAGTGATGTGTGCCTCCAGGTGCAGTTTGCTGTCAAATTACTTGAACAAGGACTGTAGGGCTACAAGCAGGGCTGATATAGAATACATTTTGGAACTTGCCATAGAAGAAGAGGAGTCTGAGGAAACGTGAGACCAGCCTGTCAAGGCACTGTGGTGCAAGGGAGGGCTATAAACAGCTCTGCCAAGAATGGGTGTTGGGGACCTGGAGAAGAGAAATTCAGAGAACTACCCAGAGCTCACAGCTGCAGCTGAGAATACACAAAACTGTAGTTTGCATATGCCTAATTGTCATGTTATGCATGCCAGGAATTCTTTGGGTTCATGGGATCATTCATAGTAAAGGTAAGCCATTACTTCTGTTTAGCAATAAGATTGTCTATTTTATTTATTTGACAGCAAAATTCTTGTTAGGTAGGCTTGCTCAGACACTATACTTCTCTTTGTCCTAAGCACAGCTGTGTTTAATAGAAGGCTGAATTTGCCCCATAGCAAATGGTACAAAGTTTTATGACATGGGAAGAATAAAGGTTTCATTGACATGAGATTAGTCAGGTTTTTATTTCTAATTACTGGAGAAGCCAGAAGTACTTTATGTAGGTCATCCCAAACAATGCTCAGTAAGTGCTTTTTCCTCCTTACATCATCGTCTGTTTTTGTTGTTGTTGTTGTTGTTTATGCCATGCTAAAGGCAACAACTAATGCACGCACTTTAAAAGTGCTAAACGTTGCAACACAAATTTCCTACTGGTGGGAACTGGGGCAGCTACACAGGAGGAAATGAAACTGCTGCATTTTATAGCAAGATTGTAGTTTCATCCTTAGCTGGTGTTATTTTTCATCTCTCAGTGGCTAAGCTGAGCTGATTTTCTGCTGTGAATTTTAACTGCACACACCTGGGAGAAGGAAAGATGATCTGAAAGTTAGAAGTTTTCATCTAAGCAGCTCAGTTTCCTGTTGTGTTGGCATGATATTTACTGAGTTACTTAAGCCTCATGTATTCTCACCTCACCTTACCCTCTCTTATGACAGAGAGAGGTCTGCATGAGGGGATTCATTCTCTTCCCGAAGTCTAAATAGCCTTCCACACACAAAACATTTTTTGTTCAGCTTTTTCTTGAGCATCAGTAATCCCAAAGAAAATATTTCTGATCCTGGATGTTGAATTGGTCTAATTTGGGATGAAGTCCTTTAAGTTTTGGTGGGAAGTGAATTATTTCTGTGACATGAAAAAATGAAGCTTATCACTGATGCATTTTCACCAGGAGTAACTCATTTGTTGGTGAAAGATATGTGCTATGTGCCACGTATCATATGAGCCTACCGTCTGCCATGCAGAGGAAGCACCACCTCATCTCAAACAAGCACATTAGGCAGTTGGACTTAGTAAATGGTGAGGATTCGTGTTGGAGTTGAAAGCCTTCTGGCCTGAGATCTGATCCTCTGCCACAGCTGGTTGCCTCTTTGCTCTGGCCTCATGTATGCCATGGTGCTCTCTGCGTGTTGCCATTTTTATGTCAGAAACGAGTAACATCATGTGCTAATGAAAGCACTTGCTTTTTTCCTCTATGATATTTCCTTAGAGAACATCTACTGCATGTAGCCTGAAAAGAATATCGCCTTTCTACCACAAGAATGTTTCCTTGAGGTGAAACTTCTCACATGCTCAGTGGCAAGTAGCCTTCACATTGAAAATCTTGTAGAAAGAATGAAACTCATGCTAAGCAGGAACTTGCTTTTGAAAAAATGCATGCTGTTACTCTAAGAATGAAAAGTCTTCATTATATTAGGCATTTTCTTGTAAGTATAATGGAGAGACTCATAATTGGTATGCCATCTTTTTATCAAATCCAGCTGACATTAAGATCCTTATTTTGATGGCACACAGTGTTTAAATAAGTGTCTGTTTGCATAGATCTGTCAGATCGCCAGTATAAGCCCATTTTTTCATGAATGTATAATGTGGGAGGAAATCTTAAAGCAAGCTATGAGGTTTTTATCCATAAAGAATGGATCCACACAATGTACATGTTGTAGGTAAGATTGTATCAGTGGAGAAATGTTATGTGATCACATAACTGAAAAACAATATGAGGTAGCTTGTAAAGAGGTAACTTTGAAGTTATGTATGCATCTCTTAGACAGTTCCTTCTATTTTGAATGTTGTGCATCCTTAACGTTTTCCATTTAAAATGTGTCTGTAAACATGGCATACAACTGTGTGTAGTAGGTATTTATAGACTGTCTCTCTTCACAGTAAAGACGTTGTAGCCTTTATCTGTGTGCATGACACTGGGAGTATGTGAATGTATAGGCAGAGTAAGTGAAGACTGACAAAGCATTGGTAAAACAGATAAGCTAGATGCACTGAAAGTCTTTCCGTAAGAAAGGAAGTGCTTGTATTCCCACTTCAGTAGTATGAACTTGAAGTACAAGAGTATTCCAATATGGGGTTTGTTGAAGACCTGGATATTTTACCCTGTATTTTCTTTAAGTCTCACACCTCAATATATGAGGTGCTTGCACAGCAATAACAAGAGTTTTGGCTTGGCTTAAAGGAGAAAAGAGTTAAAGAAAAAAAAATTAGAAGAGTTGCCATTAAGTAGCTTCAGTCTTGCAGAGACAACGAGGCAAGAACGGGTGGGAAATTTTCCTTTCCTGCTCTTACCTCCAAGAAAGTCATGCCAGAGAGCAATAAAAGAGCAATACTGCCTAAAAGAATGATGAAACTGATACCTTTGCACCTGCACAAGTAGCGTAAGTACAAAAGAAAGAGATGCCCAAAAGAAAGGTTTTTGGTTTATTTTGCTGTGACTCCAAAGGAAAGGTTTGGGATTTGTTGGGCTGTGACTTGTTTTATGCTGTGCAATCATTTGTTACACTAATAAGCATGAAGCACACATGTGCAGTGCGCATATTTTGCTCTACGGCATTCTTTCCACTTTGTACTGTTGTCAATCATCAGGCAAGAGGCATATTCAAGTAACGAGCTGTCCAGTTTTAAGGATCTGATGTTAAGGTCAATGGAGGAAAGAAAGGGTGAGATATTTGGTTATTTCTTCAACCTCAGAAACTGGCAGCACTATTCCATTATAGCTGTAAATATTTCTCTTAAAAATAACAAAACCCACAACAAAATCGTCCTTGAACTAGATTGAATAAAAGGAAAAAAATGAGGATTTAAAAATGAACATTTTAGGGCATGGCTAACTTCCCTAGTGCTTTGATATTGTCTTAATCATTTAAATTTAAACCTCCTTGATAATTCTGGTAATACATATACATGTGTATATATATGTGTGTATGTATATATATATTTCTTTATAGGCATTTTTGTGAAAAAAATTATTTTTAAAAAATTCATTTAAAAAATGAATTTAAATGAGTTTAATTTTAATTAAATTTAAATTAAATGAGTTTAATTCATATATTGTTTGAATGTTCTTTTGGAAATGAAGTACAGGTTCAGTTATGATCTGTAAAGCAGAATGAATGGAACTCCAGCAATAAAGTTAATGAATTCCTGATTTCTGTTCCACCAAAAGATCTTGATTTCAGTAGTTTTGCCTGCGTGAAGATTTGTCAAGATTCAAACTCTCATCTTTCTAAAAGCAGTCTCTCCTGAGAGGCATTGTAAGATCTATGCAGAACAATAGCAAGAAAGAGTGAGATCCTGATCCAAAACTCATTGAAATCAAAGATGATGTTCCCATTATTCAAAAGAAGATTAAAGAGTGATATACAGAAAGATGCTGGGAATTATTCCATCAGCCTTCACAGGAAAACATTCCGTTCTCACATTATTGTTGATGGCAGCCATCATGCTTATAGTTCCAAGAACAGCAGCTCTTGTTCTTAGCACAGCATTAGAACAAGAAACACCTGCATTTTCCAATGTTTTTTCTTAATGATACTGTTGTAAACTATTGCTTTAAACCTTCTGAACAGATCTTTAAATCTAAATAAATGTCTGTAATTCATAATATGTTTGTTGCGTGAAACAGCTTTGAAATCCGCCGTGGTTTTATCAAAACTTGTGAAAATCTGAAATGGATATTCATCTTAATTTACTCTTTACTGACAAATAGGTAATCGTATCCTTCTTAGAGAATGCTTTTAAGAAATACAGTGTAAAAAATGATACCTTTACTAATAACCTGTATTTCAGAGCAACGCAAACAAAACTCTATTTGATGTGTCAACACCATATGTATAATTTTCATCTGTGCTGCATTTTGTAGAACTTTTAAGAGCAGGCATGACTGATTTTTCCTTTCAAATGAATGCATTTTAAGTAATCTACCCAGATGTTTGGCTTTAAATAATGTAGTTCAGTGATGGAATTGGTCAGCTGCTGAGACATTTGGTCAGTTTTTCTCTTCCTCCTTTTCCCATAGCTAAACTTTTATTCTTTTAAAGCTACATGACTACATGACTCAGGATTGAATTGCTTTCTTTTGCCTATTTTGACTTTGAAGTGTCTTGATTTTCAAGAAAACCAAGAAATACGTGCTCTCTGGTAATCTGACATCCTTTCAGTTTCACAAACCAGGTATCTAGAACCACAAATCCTGTGCTTAATTCTGGCTCTTCTGCAGTTGAAAGATTATTTTCATTGCAAAATTATACTGATGCAGATATGTACGTCTCAATAAACTGACTAATGTTCAGTTTGTTACTTTTCCAGCTGTCTGTCCATGCCCCTAGCAACACTTAGCATTCTCCAGCAGAGGCAGCAGAATGGGAATTGCTTAGTCCAGGGTACAAACTTAATCTGCTGCTGAGTCTTCTCTACTGGAGCTTTATGTCTACAAGTAGTTTAAAATACTGCTTCACAGAAGGAATGGCCTTATGCATCGTATTGGAACATTTGCTCTGAAACTTGGTGGTATTAAATGTTGTGATTGTTCACTGTTTCATTGCTAGTCTGGATGTTGGAAGTCTATAATATGTATGATGTATGCAATACATAGACCATAATACTGTGGACTGTCTGCCTCATTACTTAAAAGACCTTTCTTCTTATCTCATGTCCATTGACTGGAAGGAGTGAGGCTTGGGAAAATATGATATGTATGTGGAATTCAAATTGCACTCCTCATTGCCTCATGCTACAGATTTCCAACCTCTTTATTCTCTCTGACTCTCAAGAGAAATTGTAAAGATCTTACCTTTATGTCTACTCTTACTTTACAGCTCCAGAAACAGTTGTCTGAGCTGGATGAGGATGATTTGTGCTATGAATTTCGTCGAGAACGTTTCACTGTCCATCGCACTCATTTGTATTTTTTACACTATGAATACGAGCCTGCTTCGGACAATACTGATGTAACACTGGTGGCTCAGCTTTCAATGGACAGGTAAGGAAAATCTTATTTGGAAGCATGACACAATCTTTTCTGACAGCACTGTGACAGTTTGGTCTAGATCAGCCAGCTCAGTAGTACTTTGAATTGCCGGTCTCTTGTTTCTTCCTGCTTTTCAGTTCAAATCTGTTCTAAACTTTGTAGTTGCTGCTATCAGAGTGGGTTATAAAATCATGGAAAAACACCTGGCTTATAAGCAGGCAACTACTATTTCACTTAGAGGAGCACATGCAGAATGCTGTAAGACCCATGAATACCACCACTGGTACGCTAGTAGAAGGTCAACACTATTCCAGGAGGGTCAGAGAAATTCATATCAACAAATATTTGCAGCCTGTTTTAAAAATAAACACGAACAGAAGAGGGCTGTTCTGTTTCAGCAGTGCCTCAGCACATTGTACTGTGATGTGCATCAGTGTCTGTTCTATTGATTTTTAATTGAGGAAACATTTCTTAAGTGTTCAGAAACCTTTGAGTACAAAACTAAAGAAATAAATTAAACCAGACCCTGAGCGAGTGCCACAATAAATTAGTAGAAGCTGGTCTGTGCACATGGTATATTTTCCCCCCAGAATTTAATTCAAAAGAATGAGCTGGGGCTTGGTGCTGATTCACTGGCACTGATGCAAAGTATGAGCATCTGTTTCTCTTTCTGGATCCTCACTGGGGCACATGTTTTTATTGATAGACAGAACCACACATTTTTATTCAGGAAGAACAGCCCTCTTGATACTGTGCAGGAAAAATCTTCCCTGCTTCTTTGGTGTGTTGCTATAAATTATTGATTTGAGCTGGAAATACTCTCTTTCAGCTAAAATCAATAAATAATATCATACCAAAGAGCTGTTTAGCTGCTTTGTTTTCTTTCACATCTTTCAGTTACTGCTTCATTTTTCGTACCTTCTTTAGACCACTTTTATTAAACTCCTCCGGCGCAGCTGTAGACAGTTAAGAATAGTGTCTCAGATGTAAGATGGCATGTACATAAACAATGTGCTATATGCCATGCTCTTGCTTAGTTCTTTCAGATGATCAGCCAACATAAGGAAAGGCAGAAAAGTAACTCCCCATGTCTCCAGTTCTCATCCTGCTGGAGCTGAGGCTGATAGTACTGTTGTGACAGGCTTCTCTTTGTGCTATAGGCTTGAGGAGTGGAAGGCAGTGGAGCAGCTTAGGAGCTAACATTAATGTCTGTAGATGGAGGCTTTGAGAGAGAATTCATTCAGTGTTGTCGTTGTTGGTTAATTGTCACTTTTGTACTGATGTGACAAGTTTGGTCTTATAATGGCTTGTTCCTATCACTGGCTTCATATGCAGCTTTCAAGTACTTGGCTAGGCAGCCTTGCTATAAGGCATGGAATGTATCTAGAAATCAGTAATCAGAGTGGGAGTTAAAAAATGTGAGATGAGGATGTGGGCAAGAAAGACAGAATTAGCATTAGGCTGCTTGAGGTTGGGGTCAAAATAACTTGTAAATTGGTTTGAATATGCTTAAGAGGAAGAATCAAAACAAAGAATCTCACAAAATGTGATTTCCAGTGAAATACCCTTGGCTGAAACAGACCTTAAAAAATTTAACAACTAAATGATGACCTCATTTATTATACAATGTAGGAGTTTATTTTCTCTAGAGAACACATTCCTCAAGAAACGTAACAACAAAGAAAGAACTTGGTGAGCTTAGAAACTTGTATTTCTTAGTTTTATGGTCAAAAGAGACAATTCTAACAACTTACAGAGTGCAGGTTGTGTAGCATCACTCAGCAGTCCCTGTATCAAGCTCGTAGAAGTGGAGCCTGTTATTGAGAAAGACACAGCAAAATGGAGTGTTCTGAAGGGCACTGAGCTGTCCAGCTTCAAATTTATACCAGCAAAGCCCAGTTTCCATTTAACTATCATGGAAAGCTTTGCAGGCATCATCAGGTGTGCCATTTAAGTAAGTTATGTATGCCATTTGTCCACTGCTTAGAGTCCTTGAAAGGTGTTTCGCTGCATTTCTTTCTAGCTATTATTTAATTTATAAAAGGTTCCCAAAATCTGAATGCTGATGAAATGGATCCTTCTGACTAACAGGTTTCCATGATGCTGGAGAAACGCAAAAAATGTATTTTTTTATGTATTTGTTACTAGTACAATCTAAAGCCTAAGGATTTCATATACCTTTTAGATCCTTTTTATTGATCTGTGTTTCTAATTCAGCTGTATGTTTCATGCTGATAATAACCTTTGTTTCAATAGTAGATAAAAAGAAAATAATGTACCATGTGTAGACTAGTAAATGTAATATCTCATATCTAAGACAGAATGATTATATTGTTGTGGATGTCATCAGAAACACAGAAAAAAGCTATTAATGTTAAATCAGAATTTGTGTTTGCTGGTATATCGTTCCTTTCTGCTGCAGTGCTTAGTGTGATAGTAGGAGGGGGAAATTCTTTTCTCTGATTACAATGATGCAGAAAACTTTTCTTATATACTGTATAAATATTAATAGGAAAAATCTAGTAATGTGGATATGAAACGTAGGAAAGATTATCATGTTGCATAGTCTACTCTTCTTAATTTTTAATAGAATATTGGCAAACCTGTCTCTCAAGGCAATTTTGTTTAAACTGCACAAAGTGATTAATCTATTTTGACCAGAATGGATACGATTTCCTTTATATATAAAGTCCTTTGTTGACATTTTCTTCAATAATATTGTAACTACTGGGAGTTCTTAAAAATATACACCGATACAAACTGTCTTAAAAATCATTTCATGGAATTTGAGGAGGTATTGCTAAAAATATATGCAAATTAATACTTTAAACGATATTTTTGTCTAAAGTGCTCTGTTGATATTCCATGACAGTGCTATGTCTCTCCTTCCTTCTCTGCTTGCTTCCTACTTATAGTAAACCATGAAACAATAAAACATTGCTATTGACATTTCATCTATTTGACCTTTCCCTGTCAGTGATTTTTTTTCCACTCAATACAAATGTTCATGGGGGTCAGTATTCCTTTGACTTACCATTCTTAAGGGCTTTTAAGATCTTAATGTCTTAAAAATAATTGGGAAAGGTTTCCATAAACAGGAGGTGACACGATTTCTGAGTCTGTAGGTGTTTGTCCTCCTCAAGATTTTTGAAGAGTAGTATATTAGGGTATGACAAAATCTTGACACAGAATGTGAATTGGGCACTAGGCACTGTTTTACGTATTTGCCTTGCGGATGTTTCTATCTGAGCTAAGGCCATCTTTGTCTCACCACTGTACGCAGAGGAGACATAAGCGTATCTAGGGCACAGTCCATCTGTCCAGAAGGAGACATAGACTTAGATAAGATGAATTGTGCTGCAGAAATATTTATTGCTTTCCACAGGATATAAAGTGACCCCAATCTGTCTCACTTAGATAGAGACAGCTGTATTTGATGAGATGAAAAAGAGTCCCAGACAGGGAGACAGCCTTTTCTTATTCTCACCCTTCCTCTTTCAGGCTCCAGATGCTTGAAGCCATCTGCAAACACTGGGAAGGTCCAATCAGCCTGGCACTCTATCTTTCTGATGCAGAAGCCCAGCAATTTCTGCGTTACGCCCAGGGCTCAGAAGTACTCATGAGCCGCCACAATGTCGGCTACCACATTGTGTACAAGGAGGGCCAGTTCTATCCAGTGAATCTTCTGAGGAATGTGGCCATGAAGCACATCAGCACACCATACATGTTTCTGTCTGACATTGACTTCTTGCCCATGTATGGACTCTACGAGTACCTCAGGTAAATGGGAAGTGGAGGATAGCCTTCCACTGCCACACACTTTTTCTGTCCTTGTCACTCCACTCTTCTCACACATTCCCAAAATTATGCTATTTGAGCAGATCTGAAAAAAGCAGCTTGTAGATGTTTAAAGTGGGACAATGCCCAGCAAAGCAAAATCATTTTTAGACTAGAGGAAGAGGTTGTAAGTGGAAGTGACACAATATAGTTACAAAAGAAAAGCTAAGATCTTATGTGAGCCTCGTTAGCCACCAGAGTCACTCCCTTAGTGCAGCAGAAGAATCAATTTGAAAATTGAACTGGACTGAGGATCATTAAATGTACAGTAGCATCCAGTGTTAGCAGAGATGTGAACTGGGCAGTTTCCTCAAGCATCGCAAGTTCTTGATGTCATTGACAAAAAAAACATGCAAAACATGAATGAAGTTGTTGCCCCTGTGACATGCTCTTTATCTAGTTCCATAGCTTAAAAACACAATGAGGGTCTAAGCATCTCAGGAATATGACTGTAATGCCAGCACCTGTCGAGGCAAAATAATTAGCATAAAGAAACTGGGAAGAGTAAACTCAGTATGTACTGTATGACAATAAATGTGAGCAAGTTGGGCTGAGCAAACTGCAGACCTCTGATCCATGAACAGAGCTATTTTTAATGAAGACCTTTTTCCCCTACTGAGGCTGATCATCTGAGACCAAAGCATAGAGCAAGGAGGACACCCTGTGGCCAGACAGAAGGATTTCAGATCCTTAATCCTTAACCAGTTTTGCTTTTCATCTCTCTCTGAGTTTGGTTAAACTTGACCACAGTGCTACAGTGAGGGTCTGTATGTAGGTGAGCCCCTCCAGTACACAGGCCTGGGGTGCTGGGGCATAAAGGGAAATCTGTTTCCCTGTGTAGTAAATTTACAGAGCAATCCCTTTGTTTTAGTATCGCAGCTATTGACAGCGGCATGTAGTACCAAAAATAAAACTTGTCCCTCCTTGATGCTCCGCAGTGCACCAATGGAAGCCAGCACTGAAGGAGGAAGGGGACAAAATGGTATGCCACAATGTACTTAATACGTTACAGCCATAGAAATAGTTCTCTTATGGTGACAGTGTATCACAGGACTAAATGCACAGTGATACCACGCACTGGTTTTGTTCAGAAGATGGATTGGCACTGACCATTGTCACAGCTGAGATCTTACATTACTCTACAAGTCCTTTGTGAAACCTACATCAGCCTCTCTGTTGTTTGGGAATATCAAAATTGCCGGTCTGCTACTACCAGCTATTTAAAAGGGAACTGAATTTTTGTGTGTGTGGACTAGAATCTTTTGTTGCTTTTTCAATAATGATTTTTCTCAGTAAAATAGCAGGGAGATGCAATGAGATTATTTTAAATACGGCTGTGTTGTATCTTTCCACATTGATTGTTCCTGCTACCTCTGCAGGTAGTTGATCAGTGCCGTCAGTCTGAATGGCAGCAGCTGTTTGTTTGAGAGCTGTCACACGTTTCCATCTTCGCTTCCTCAGAGTGGGTAACCATAAGCAAATGGAGATACATGGTGTTTCAGGCACTGCTTTGTGCAGGACGTGCCAGACAAGTCCCTCTCGCTTGCAAATTTGTGGAGTCCCATCTATTGTGTCTCTGCAGAGTATGTATTCTCAGAGAAAAAGGAATTTTGAAAAAACATTTTCGACCTACTTTGAAGGTTCTGTGTGAATGATTACAGACAGTTTTGAAGAAGCTGGTTACCAGTCCCTCTAGGTGTCTGTTGATAGCACTTAGATTTGTGCTAATTGAGCTTTTTCACATCTACTAAGTAAGGTCATTTCAATGCTTTTAATCTCCATCAAAACCCCTTTTTGTCTTGTCTTACTGCGCTATAAAACGGAGAAGGGAAGAAATGTATCATTTAAAGATTTCCTGTTTACAGAACTCAGACATTTTTGTGGTCTGTGCTTTTGTCACTTTCAGTCATTAGTTACTGAGGTCATCTTGTCATTACTCTGGAGCTAAAGGCTTTTTCTGGTTGCAACAAGTAAGGTGTCTGGGTCATCCTAGAGGCTCATCTGACATAAAATAACTAGACAGGCTGCTTCTTTATGGTATCCATAGTTGTCATAGCTAGCACTAAAGTTCTTTCCTGATGCATTTGTATAAAATATGCCCTTTTCTTCCAGGGACACATTAGCATTAAATGAGAGCTCACATCCAAACTCTGTCCACAGGTTACAAACCTGTCCCTTGCAACATAAATGGAGAAGTATTTCTGGTTGATCTGTAGTATTTCAGGAGGAATCACAATCAATTATTTTTTTTTCTTTTTTTATTTTTTTTTTCTGAATTCAATGCAAACATTTTTGTGTCTGAACTTCCCTGTACTCTAGAAATGGGAATGATTCTATCTATCTGCCCACTTGAGGATGAGAGCTGTTTATTACTGTTTGGAAAGGACTGTGGAGATGCAAAGATTGAACTCAATGCTCTTCATTCAGCCTCTGAGGAGCCCTTGTGATTTAAAGTTCATTTCTTCCATGCTTTAGAAAAAACAGAGTTGATCGTTAAATTAAAAATTTAACCCAACCCTCAGTGTGTCAGAATGACATACATCAGGTCTGAACACAAAGGTGCCTGGGAAACGGTTTCCTGGACAACATTAGCAAAGAGAAAACCACTTCATGAAATCTTGTCTCCTTGTTTTAGGGTCTAGGGAAAAGTACAGATGGAGAAAAATGGCTGCAGGATTGATGTTACTGAAACCAACAGCCCTCACAAGTATAGTGCAGGAATTAAACTGTTTCCCCATTGCTGGTTTGTAAAATAATCAAACATATTCCTTCCATTATAGTCTACGTAATTTGCAACAGTTAACAGTGGAAATCTTGTATTCCAAGTACCACGAAACCAGTCAACCAGCAAATGGCACCTCTGCTTGAAACAGGAAAAATGCCACCACACAAAAAAAGAAAAATGGATTTGCTTCCAATAGGAAGAGGTTAGATTTTCAGCTGGCGGTTCAAGGAGCAGACCACCAGTTATGGATGTCAGAAGAAAATGGAAGACGTTTTCTTCTCTACCAATATCTCCCTCTCTTTGTCATAATTAACATGGTTTCTCTTGTCCTTTGTCATCCAGATTCCACACCTGGTTATCAACACTGATTCTTTCCTCACCTTATGTCAGTGCTTTGCATCATGTAGTCTGCATCCAAAGCAGACTGTTGCTCTCAGAGATCATGCTGCTGTCTCAGCTCCCAGCTCACTTTTGGTGAACCCATCCCCTTTGGCCTTAGCACTGTGTACCTCAGGTTCTCACATATCTTTTAAATATGTTTCTGCAAAGATTATCGTGTTATGGCATTTTACTCTTTCATCTCTGCTTTCTCTGTGTTTGATTGCATCTACTATAAGCACCTTGTTTTCAGACTTCTGCTTCTCTCTGCTTACCTTTCTTTTTGTACTCACCTTGGACTGTGCCAGTGATTTCAGCCTTGTGTATCAGTTTGTTCACTCTGCCCTTGGTTTTATTTGTAACGCTACTGTCATCTGCTGTTTCCAACATGAGATCTAAGGCCCAGTTCAGCCACTGACACCAGTACTAAATCTGCAGATGACAGGAGCAGGGAGCATACAGAGCAAATTATTGATATCCACATCATTTTAGGGCTTGTATCCCATATCTTAGAAAATGAGTCATGCTCAACACTGGTTGCAGCGCAGTTTGCTCTGCCTGACAGCCTCTGCTGTTACCCCTACTTGATAGCTACATCTGCTTTAGCTTTGTTCAACTTCAGACTGTGAACTTTGGTGGGCAGGATTGTCTCCTACTCCTTGAGCAATGCCAAGCACAGCTGGGACCTAGATTTTTGCATGGGACTTCAGAGCTCTCCATCAAAGAGACAGCAGCAGCCATAAATGGAAGCTGCTCTTTCCTTGCAGAGCCCAAAGGATGAGCATCACAGCAAACATTATCTGCTTCTTCCTCAAACTGAATCCTCAAAGCTGCACCGCTCAAGGCTGACAGATTGCACAGAGTCCGGAAAGCCTGAGATGTTGTCAGAGTAACTGTGTTAGCGTGCCCTGCTTGCAGAGAAGGTGTGAAGGGGAAGAAACATTAAAAGCATCATAAAGACCTTCCAGAATCAGTGGCACTGCTCAGTGATTCTGGAAGGTCATGGAGGCCGATCGTGAAGGAGTCATCTATTTACATGCAGGTATCTTAGCCATTAGTGATGGTGAGGGAGAAGGCAGGGAGGAAAGTAAAGTTACGGTAAGACATTGTTAAAATCCTTCAATTGTGAAAAGTTCAGTGAAATGTGGCAGAGGTTCTTTAAACAATGCAAACTATACAGTATGGCTCTCAGAACAGATTTCTTTTTCTAGAACAGGCCCATAGGGCAATATGAATTCTCTAAAATTCAGATATTATTAAATAGCCTACCTCTTTTCCTTTTTATCCGATGGCAGTAGAAATAAATTCTAGGTATTCTGGGTCCTAGGAAATTGTTTTGTTTGGTTTTCCTGGTATTATGACAGTGATCCAAATTCTTTCATCTTATAAGGCTGTAGAGAATTTCTTGCTTGTCAACATTGTCCTTGATTGCTTGTTGCAGTAACATAAAAGTCAGGACAGTGAATCCTGTTAAGAGGAACTGACTATGACAGGGAAAGAGAAGCATATTTCTCTTATGAAATATAAAGATAATGAAAGAAAAATTGAGACAGAGTTATTTCTGATGACAAGCATGCTAAGATTCAGTTGGGGAATGGAAAAGTAACTTCTCTTTCTTTTTCTTTAGGCTTTAGTTTGTTAGGAAAGAATTGATGGAATACCTCTGGCAGGCCGTGCGTATGACTGCCAAGCTATTATTCTCCTGCTGCAATTGTCCTAAGGCCTCTTTTGTGCAAAATACAGTCTGCATGTGTGCACACACCCTCTGAAACAGTCTTCACACTGCACAACTTGAAGCAAAAGAAGGCAGAAAGTGATGTGTTTCAGAGTACCCAGTGCACAGCTCTTCTCAGTAGCATAAATGAGCTTTGAGCTGAACGCTATCATGGGCATCATGATAGGATGGCTTATATTGGAGGGGACCAATCTATTTTCAATCCCTCTGCCGTGGAGTTGCCCATGGATTGCCAGCCATTAGATCAGGCTGCCCAAAGCCCCATCCAACATGACTTTGAGTGCCTCCAGGGGTGGGGCACCCACAGCTTCTCTGGGCAGCCTGTGCCAGTGCCTGACTTCTCTCTAAGTAATGAACTCCTCACATCTAACCTAAACTCTTTTAGGTTACTCTTTTAGTCTAAAGCTAGTCCTGTCACTATCAGACTATGTATAAAGTCAATCCCCCTCCTTCTTACAAGCTCCCTTCAAGTATTAGAAAGTCTCAGTGAAGTCTTCCCAGGGCCTCTTCCTCTCCAAGCTAAACAAACCCAACTCCCTCAACCATTCTTCATAGGAGAGCATGATGAGCAATCATCAAGAAACACTTCTGCTCATTTACCATGTCCTTTTGGCTTGCCTAGAACGAAGACTGACCTTCATGGCAGCCAGTATTCGTGAGGGTGGGTATCTGTTCCATAGGAGAGGAAAGAATAGTATACTCATAGGAAAGAATATGGGCCACAGTCACATTTGCAGTATCAAATGTTGAAATGCCAAAGAATTTTCTCAGTTTAACATTTTCCTGCTTGTATTTGTTGTTTGTCTTTGCCAGGAAGTCAGTCACCCAGCTGGACCTGGCTAACACCAAGAAAGCTCTGATCATACCAGCTTTTGAGACCCTACGCTACCGCCTCTCCTTCCCCAAGTCAAAAGCAGAGCTGCTGTCTATGTTGGACATGGGAACCCTCTTCACATTCAGGTAATAGAAAGTACTGTCATTGAACCTTTGTTCATTACCTCTGAAGATTGTTTTTACTTTCTGTGAATATTTGATTTTTCTTTTTTTCTGTCAGCTATCTAGCTCCATTAAGAAACATATTGGATTTTTTTCCCTTTTCATAGAGAAGCGGTGAACAGTCATATGTGGACATATTCCATCTGTAAGCTCAGCATTTTGTCTAGTATTATACTCCTCTACTGAAAGGCTTCAGATGTTAAATTGAATTTGTTTTATTTTCATCATTTTTTATTGCTCTATGAAATCAGGCGCAACCATTACACTCATGTGCATGTAATTTGCTTCTTGGCTGCCAAATACTATCTGGATAACTGTGTCCCTCATGTGACCAAAAATAATTTCTCTCTGCTTATCGGTTCACTTCCTCACTGACTGATTGGAAAAACAAATACAGGCTTGCCGTGTGCTCTTATGAAGTATGAAATAGCTGCTTAAATAGCTGCAGTTTCACAATATGGAGGTAAAAGTCAACTCTGACTAGAGTTGAGAAGTGAAGAGCACCTAAATTTGGAGCTCCTCTCTGAAACAGACTCCTTTTTTGGCTGTGAACAACTCACTTCTATTATCTGCCAGACTCTTCAGTTTTAAAATACAGCTACCAGGGGTTAACTGTCTCATGGGTGTGTGGTAAGGTCTGATTAGCAGACAATTGTAAAGGTTCATAGTGATAGCAACAGTACAATATGGCCTTAAGATACTGCACAGAGAGGGGTCTTAGGAGCCTGTGTTCTTGTCCCAGCTCCGCTCCTGCCCCGCTGAGAGATGATCCATGAATCAGTTCTCTTTCTTGTATCTTTGTTCTCCATCTCTGAAATGCAGGTAACAATGTTCACCTCTCCTTTATTCAGTATTTCAAGATCTAGAGAAAAGAACTATGAAAACGCTAAGTATGCTCTGCATGGCCAGCAGAGCTCTTTATCACCTCTCCATCCTTTCCTTGCAATTCTTCCATTCATTGCATTATGCACATCTCTCATCACAGCAGCCACCCTTCTTTCACGTTGCTTTACGCAGATGCCAGAGTAAACAGCCTGTGTGAGCCTGGAACACACAATTCTGACCCTCCATCTACAAGAAATTACTTTGAAATAGAAGCTCAAGATGACTGAGATATTAGGAAGTCATGCCTCTCTCTTGAAAATTACTTGAGGGTAATGACAGACCAAGCATTTTTCTGTCTTCTATGGCTGTTGGTTTTTTTGGTTTTTTTTTTTTTTTTGGTTTTTTTTTTGTTTTTTTAATATATGCAAAAGGACAATATATTTGTTGACAGAAAATATTTGCTTCTCCCATAATTGAAAGAAAAAATCCTTCCAGTGGAAAGTAACATCCTCGGGATTTACAGTTGTTACATTCTACCAGCAGACAAATTTTAAGCCTGTGCAGCAGTGGTCTTCCACTACAGATTTCATTGTCAAGCTGTACAGCATGTTGGCATGTTAGGTGCACAGCCACATTTGCAGGTCCCTTCTCAAGTCTCACACAAAAATCTCTTTAATGTTAGTGGGAGTTTTGCCAGGACAAGGTTAAATAAGAAGTGAAGGATGTGAGTTCTATTGCTGGTTTACATATTAATGTAGGACACATTTTACAGATGCTTCCCTAGTTTACTTTCTCTCATTTCATTGCTAAAATCTATCAATAGCCACAAAGCAGCTGTGATCTGGACTGAGAATTTCCACGTCCACCTTCAAGGTGCTTTAATAATGCTGCAATTCAAGGCTGAGCAGGTGGGAGGGAGCTGAGGAGGACTGCTGTGACAGTGATTGCTGAGAGTGCCTGCAGCATCCCAGTCCCTCACACCACACTATAGATTACGATCTTTCCTTGGCTGAAATTGCTTTTATCACCTCTTTTCCAAATTGTGACCTTTTCTACCTCTAGGCAGCTAAGAAATACAAAACAGCTCTCAATTACAGCCCCCAGTCAGCACCGAAAGAAAAAGGAAGACGTGAGCATCTATGGATGACTGGGTGTGCAGAGGATGGAAACCCTCTGCAGCGATGGGATGCTTTGTCACGGATTGCTGGCTTTGTGTGCAGGTGCTGGCAGTGACTATGCCTCATGAGGACATGCCTGCCTTGTGGTTGGGTGGTAGCTGATGAACCATGAATGTACTACCTACACAGCTATCAGGCTCAAGTAAAGCCACAGGTGATAGGAGATGCATTACACTGAGAAAACATAACCAACAATGACTGATTGACTAATTAACTGATTGCATCCACAATGCACAGTCCACCATCTCTGGGCAGCCTGTGCCAGTGCCTCACCATCCTCTGCGTAAAGAATTTCTTCCTTACATCTAACTTAGGTATCCCTTCTTTTAGTTTAGATCCTTATCCCCTCGTCCTCTCCTAAGAAGTCAGCCTCCCTCCTGTATATAAATCCCTTCAAGTACTGGAAGGCCATAATGAGGTCTCCCCAGAACCTTCTCCAGAGAAGGTGACTTTGTTGGAATTTTTCAAAATTTCTACTGTGCTTGAAAATGCCACGGTCACTATTTTCACTAAGACAAACTATTTCCAGGAGTCTGTGAGATTGAAAATGGCCTTAAAATTCAGTGTGTGTTTAAACCTTGAATGATAAGGATCTGAGTGGGAAAACTAGATGTACTCATTTGTCCTGCTGATGGAAGACCAGTACAGACAGTGAGCCATTTCCTACGTTTATATTATCTAAAACAAAATGTGTTGGAAATGGCACACTCTTTTGTGGTAGCTTCCCCTATAAGAACATCGTGCGATGATGTCTGCATATGCTCATTTTGCAGTACATTTCACGTGATGATTAGTCACTGGCTAAGACCTAGTTCCAGCAGATTGTACGTGTGCACATATATATATGTGGGCATGATACCTGGCACATACTCTTTGTGAATACATGCATGTAATCTTAGACTCTCACAATTCTAGCTTCTAGTCTTATTATTTCGCTATAAACAGCATGTACCTTATTTGACCATCCTATACTCATTTTCCTTTTTGTCCTGACCTCAGCCACTTCTATGTCTGCCTCTTTCCTTCCACTCACATCAGTTGCTCTGAAGAGACAAGTAGAAGGTCTCTGGTATTATTTTCTCTGTTATTATTTGGTCTATTCCTTTCTTTCTGTTTTCTTTTGTCTCTCCAATCTCACTTCCCTATTTTCTCTTCATTGTCTGTTCCCTGCAATTTTAGTTTTCCTGCTGGTCCATTCTCTCCTCCTACAAAGTTTATACCTTATCTAATGTGTATGCTTATATTAATTTCCCCAGAAAGGGGCAAAAGTAAGTGGTGCTTTTATGGTTAGTGCCCTGATCCCCCCACTGTGTTAATCAGTGAGAGAGCTTTGCTAGAAGAACAGCAGCATTTGCCTGACTCTCTTCAGGAATCTCTCAATTAACGAAAGTTTGCATGAAGCTTTGAAGATCCAAATCACATTGTGAGTGTTTAGTAGTCATTATTATTATCATCATCATTAATTTCAAAATGCCAGAGGTAAGATGTTAGAAGATACAGCATCTTCCACAATTCCATATCATTTTAAGCTCTGTATTATGATTGCATTTTGTCTGGTGTAGATAGCTGCCCATTAGTGGCTGCATGGGTTACAATGTCCTTTCCTGAAAAAGCCAAGAAAAGGAATGGGTTTCTCGGAGATGGTTCCAAAGGCCATTACAGACTGTAAGCTTCTTTTAAAATCCGGCACTGATTTCTAATAACTTCTGGTTAATTAATTCACTGTCAGTTGTTGTGGTTTTTTTTAATACAGAAGGGCTTTTTTTCCTGGTCCTCAAGGCAGATAGATGAAAGTGATTCAATCTGTGTGTAAGTTAGAAATGCAGCCTCCAAAGGACTGTAAGTTCCTTGGGACACCATTGCTGTCCTAGTAATTCCATCCTCCTGATCCACCCCTGAACAAGAAGTCAGTGAAGCTGGGCACTATTGTTTGTCTGTTGGTAAGCCATACCAACACACAGCCAAGTGGCAACTCTTAGGTTACAATTCTGTATCTCTGTTTTCAGCGATGGCTTGCAACACTGTTAGAATTTCCGGCTTGAGCCATTGCCTCAGGTCCCAATTCTGCAAATAGTTTAAGCTTAAATCTCTACACTTTGAGAACATGAGTCATCCTTGTGAATTTCGTGTACCCTGCATTACAAACTGGCAGGATGTTTGTTTTGCCCCTTCTGCTACACATCTCAGAAGACTGTAATACAGATGGCCTGCTATGCCTTTGTTTCATTATTTAATCTATGAGCCTGCAGAAAGAGCCTGTCTCATTGATTTTTGGGAAGGTGTAAGAAAAGTAAGTGGGCGAGAGAATCATTGACCCTGGCGCTAATGGGGTGGATTCAAGCTGTGCTTGGAAGGAGCCCGCTGCGGCCTAAAGAAAATTAACAAAGTATAAAAGAATCTTTTTCTGTAAATCAAATTGATTACCTTACTTAAGATCACATGGGCACTCCCTGCAATATAGAAAGTGCAGCAGAAAGCCCTTATGTGGTATTTTACTTATTAATTTAATTATGCACTTTGGCTTCTACCATAGAAATAACAGTAATTAATAAAACAGAACATCTATCCGGAGCTGCAGGTGTCTCTCATACAAATTATAAAATTACATATAAAGCAGATCGTGAATGTCACTGTGGTGTAGAAATAGCTAATTTTCAGGGTCTTAAGAGAGCTGCAGGATTTCACACTGATTTTAGAGCTCTGATACTGCCACTTGGTTGCTAGGAACAAGAAGCAGCACTTTGCAGTGTAGATGAACTGCCTGTATATTTTGTAATTGTTTCTCACATGAGCGTTAGGTAGTGTCTTCACACTACCCTTCACCAGCTAGATGTTTTTAGGCACTGAGCACATCGAAGCTGTGGGAAGTGTGCTGGAAATAGTCCTAGAAATTGCCTCTGATACGTCCTGAAGATGACGATGTGAACTGTAAGCTAACGTCCTTATTTTTGAGCCTTTTATCAAACAAGTAACATTTTGTAGCCTCGCCAAGATGCATCCTATTTAATTACTTCCCCCCGTCCATGCCGTTTATGTCTGCTTAAGGTATCACGTCTGGACAAAAGGGCATGCGCCAACCAACTTTGCCAAATGGCGAACAGCCACCACCCCGTACCGCGTGGAGTGGGAAGCAGACTTCGAGCCATACGTCGTCGTGAGGAAGGACTGCCCAGAGTATGACAGACGGTTTGTTGGATTTGGCTGGAACAAAGTAGCTCACATCATGGAGCTGGATGCACAGGTGAGGAGATGATGACTGCGTAACTCACCCAGGGTGCCGGGGGGCGGGCAGCAGGGTTGTTAAATGACATCCACCTTTTGCACTGCTGAAGTGCTCATCTGGCCTCATTAACTGCTTAGTGAGGGCTTTTTGAGCGGAGAATGTTCAGTTTAGTCTTTGTCAAGCATTAAAGAGAATTTCCATATCTAGTAGGTGGCAACCATGTCCATGGCAGAGGGATTGGAACTGGATTTTCTTCAAGGTCCCTTCGAACCTAAGCCATTCTGTGATTCCTTAGTTCATTTGACAGTGCTGCATAAGCTGTTGTCTGGAAGTAGCATGATGCCGCCTGCCCAGTACTTGCTACCAGCCCCATCACCTACTGTGGAATCTATATACATGACTGGAAGCTTCTCAGTTAAGTAGAGGTTGATAAGTCCCAGCTGCTAATTTAGAATTCAGAAGGCAATCCTAAATTGAATCCAAGGCAAGGACCTTCAATTTCTGGCCTGGATTTAGAGCGCATTTCTGCAAAGCCAAGGACTTCACATTTCTGAGATTCTGGCTACGTGACACACTCCAGAGGATCAAGGTATTTGATCCTTAGGCTACTTCCTCTTGGATCTGGCTTGGGCTGGTGCTTCTGGGCAGAATATATAATGATGCAGAGAAACCTCGAAAGCCCCAGACTGTCACCAGAGTTCTCAGAGCTGCCAAAGTCCCTGCCACAGTCCTAGATTTTTAGGCTGGAAGTGGTTATGGCTCCATGGGAGCTCTCCATGAAATGGCAGTTTGTGCTTCCCTGATGTTTTTGGTTGTGAAAATAACCAGTATGTTAAATAGCAGGGTCTGGATCATGGCATTTCCATTTATTTTGGTGGGTTTTGTTTGTTTGTTTTAAGTTTGCCTGCAGTTCCAGGTTTTGTGCTAGTAGCACTTCACATTGACTTAAAAACCATACTTTTTGGCCAGCTTTGCTAACTTCTGCTATCACAACGTGGACCTACAGCAAGTTATTGGGAGATTGTGTCTTTGGGGTGCAAGATACAGTGTTTTTCATGCAAGCGAGTATGTGGGTAGAATATTTTCTACTTCTGTTGCAAAACCACATAATCACTTTGGGCTGCATGCCATTTGCCCCGTTTGCAAAAGGGCATTCACAACAAATCCTTGCCTACTTATGTTGAGGAAAAAAAAAAAATGATTACAGACTACATAAAAGATACTGTCCATTATGTTATCATTAATAATAATTGCTATGCATAGCAGTTTAATTTTCCTGTGTGCTTTCCAAACACTAATCAATTAACTATCAGTTGTGGAGAATGCCAGTGTGATGATTTATTATTTGTTAATCTGAGTATCAAGGCTTGCATCCCCACTGGCAGCTCTGATTTGGCACTTACGATTTAACTCTTTTGTTCAGAGACATTTGCTTAGCATGCAGACTCAGATGTAAGAAATTGGAACATTTTTCAAAGTTGATCATAGCTCAGGTATTTTAAATGGCCATTGGGACAGAGCTAACTAAGTTGGGGAATTGTTTTTCTCACTCTTTCAGCCTTAAAAGCACATCGAAAAGAAGTTTTGCTTTCATCTGTAATGACACGGGTATTGGCCTGTTTTTCCACACAATCACCCTGGAGGAGACATACTGCTTTCCCCTATGGCAGCTAGAAATACCAAATTCCCTGGGCTAGCCCAAAATATGCTGCACTACCGTGTTCTTCTGTTTTCCTTGCAATAAATTCAGATATTTCCCTAGCTGGGGCTTATTTTGGCTTTTTCTTCAGGGAGCTTTGATCTCCCAATCACTCCTTCTGCTGTATATTTTGATCCATCTCCTGAATTCTGTCTCCTTCCACTGGCTGCTCCTTAATGTAGGAGGAAGGAATTGGGATAAATGGGGTGACATCCCTTCCTTAAAAACGAGGGAACACTGCACCAGGCATTCATAAGGCATTCCTTCGGCTCCAGCATTGGATCAGGTTGCTGCCAGCTGTTTGTTTGGCTCTGTTATCAGCAGGCAAAACAGCTCCTCAATTGAATTATTTCCCAGCTCCTTGCAACTGCAGTGTCTGTCAGAAGGACTGTGGGAGACTCCTTACCAAGAGCCTGTGCCACTAACCATCCTTCAAAGCAGCACAACGTGGAGATAATCTTCATTATTATTCTAGGGGCACACAGATGTCCACTGAGCTGGATGCTGTAAAAATACATAGATAATGACAGTCACCGTCTGAAGTATTTATAACATGTGAGGTAGGGACAAAAGTTCCCACAAGCGCTTTCCTTTCTCAACAGACGTTTTCTTGTGGTAGGGATGGGCAATTATGAAACCTTTGTCTGCTCTTCCAGTGATTGGACTGCAAGCATCTTTTTCCAGCCCAGCCCAGCATCTTTCAAAGGGGCTCATTAGCAGCAGGCTAGTATTTTTTTTGGAATCTTTTATGTGCCTAAAGGCCTTTCAGGGATGGAGCATCGCTGTGCTAACAGCTTACACTGCAGAGCATAAACAGTCACTGACTTTCAGGATTATAGACTTGAGATGGAAACAGAATGAGATGCACAACAGAAAAGATTATATGAGGGGGATTTATCTTCCTCGGCAGATTCAGGCCTTGATGTTAAGGTCCCGCAGAGTTATTACACAATTTGTTGTTTATCGTCTCTCCTCATTCCATCATGGCAGCCTTTGTTTCTGTGTTTGATTTCCCATTAGTTCTAATTTTTTTCCAACTAAAAAGAGTTCTGCCTGTGAACACCAGATTATTTTGCTCTTCCTCTGTGCGTGTCATCCCTAACAAGCTCAGTGGGGCTCATTCCCATATATGACAAATTGTCACTTGGCACAAGTATTTACTGCTGTAGCACTGCCTACCAGGGAACAGGCACTCCCTTAATGAGAAAGGAGCAGCCACAAAGTTGCAGCTGCACCTAGATGTCCAACAGGCGCTGCTGTTTCCTGAGTGTCTCTGGGACAGCACTGCAGCCATAGTGCCTTCATTGTGGGCTGTGTTCTTCAAGCACCTGGTTTTTGGTAGCATCTTAACCCAGTAGTTTTCAGTATCTTCTGGGTCGATTGTATTTTGTTTGATGAAGAAAGATCTGTAGGTGAAAATTCTAATGCTTATTAGCTCAGGCGTGTTCTCTCCCATAAATGTCTTTCCCTGACAAAACGTCTGTGTCCCTTCACAGACTCCTCATGCTACAAATGACTGGAATGTGCAAACCAGGGGAAATTCAGCACAATTTCTTTTAAAACCAGCATGCTCCAGAGGAGCTCAAATGGCTATTCCACTGTCTTAGACAAAGATGGTTAATAATGCAATGTAACAACAGTTGTAAATGAAAACTGGGTGAAGACAACAGCAAGTGTGCTTGTGAAGATTTTGAAGTGTCTTGTCATTTGCATCTCATGTGAGCTCAGACTTTCTTAAATCTCATATAAAAAAGGTAGCTAGCATAACCCTAGTGATCTGAGTAATTTTGCTTGGCTACAGAGTGCTGAGGTTCACATTCGTTTCCTGCCCAGTCCCTTGTGGGGCAGATACTTGGTTCTTGTACATCGTTCTTGTACATCCTACAGTAGTTACTGTTCAACTTTTCTAGGAAGCAATCTTTGTCCAGTTTTGCCCCATCGGCCATATATAAAAACAATATTAATTATAAAAATTGAGCAAATCTAACAAGAGTAACTGCAACTTAGATGAGGTATCATTTTTAACAACACCGAGAAATGTCAAAAGCTTGGCCAGGTAAAAATAAAAAGAATAAGTGAAATAATAGAGGAATTGGCACAATACATTAGACTGTGAAGGATAAGTTGATTTACCTAAAACTTTCTCGAAGTATATGGAATTAGTAGGTCCATCTTCACAAGCAAGCTATAAAAGATACTATATTCTCCTACTACTTCAGGTTTATAAGTAATCTGGCACAGTTTTGCTTCTCTGATTATCTTATCATAAAGGCAAAGCAACACAGGAAATGCCTTTTTAAATATTGCTTATTCTCTCATCACAAGTGAGACAAATTACAGGGGTAAGAGCAGGCTTTTACATGGATATTTGGGGCTCACGCTGTGTGCATTCACAGTTGGTTGCAAGCACACTACTGCAAAATCTGTGCTGCAGACATGGCTTCAGGCATGACCGCAGCACGGTTTTGTTATTATTTGGCTTATACTGAGAAGAATACTTTCAAAGACAAAGCAGTCTTTCATACACAGAAAAAAAGTACAACTTGAAAAAAGGTTTATTTGGCATAGTTGTGTGAGTTAGTTGTTTTTGAGGCCTGCGCTGCGCTGTCGCATGACGGAATGTGCTTGATGTGGAGGTATGAGAGAGGCGTGCTGCAGGAGGGCTTGGGATCACCGCTCACAGCCAGTGTCTTTCTCCCCCAGGAGTACGAGTTCACGGTGCTGCCCAATGCCTACATGATCCACATGCCGCATGCCCCCAGCTTCGACATCACCAAGTTCCGCTCCAACAAGCAATACCGCATCTGTCTCAAGACCTTGAAGGAGGAGTTCCAGCAGGACATGTCGCGTCACTACGGCTTCGCAGCTCTCAAATATCTCACGGCAGAGAACAACAGCTAGCACAGCAGAGCCCGTTTACAGGAAACAGAGATGCCGGAGGGAGGAGCCACTCAACGTTTGGGGCCCAGTCTTCAAACTTCAAACTGAGAAATACTTTCTGTTTTTATACCATACCTGGCAGTTCTAACAGTAGGGATTTGAAGTGACATGTCTGCAGACTGCGGTCATTAGCCCCTTCCTCAATGATCCCAGGCCTTTCAGCTTTAGCATTTGTGAGGTGTCAATGAGAGGGGCCAGCCATTCACCCGCCATACCACAGGATGTGCGAATGAGGCATGAGCTGGGAATGCACTCTGTTCTCTTAACTGCAGAGCAAAGACAGACCTTCAGAATATAGGATTTCATGTTGCTATTTAATTATGAGACATACTTTTTAACTCTAAAGGAAGATCTTCGGGTCGCTGTCCTGTGAACTTCAAATCTGCACTACTCTGAAAGGGAACTTTCACCTGTGAACATTCATAGTGGCCCTCAACATGGATGACCTTGTTAATGCAGGATGAGCCAAAAGTCTGAATTAGCCTTGAAAATGAAGGGGACACTTATATAATACTGCACTCCAGAGAAGGTGTGTTTAGGTGTGTACATGGTATTGGTTGGTCTTTTATTCTCAAATTAGTTATGTTTTATCAGGAAAATCCCCTATGCCCTGCCCTGCCATTCCCCCATCCTATAAGCTGTTTTCCTTTCCTTGCTGAGGAAATGTTCCCCTTGTATTTCTTTGCCATATTCGGTTCAAATGGTCTAGTAAAGGAGATCAGTAGCTCGGCTAGGAAGTGAACAAAACCTGTCAGTGTAAGGTCTGCTTTCACCAGAGCAACTTGTTCATGTGTGTCTCATAAAATAAAGGGCCTGGTTGTAACTCTTTATCTTTTTTAGGCAAGAATTGGATTTTGCCTACAAGGCATTTTGTGCGGGGGGATATGGATTCGTAGACTCATTTCACTGCATGTCCATCTGTGAAGGCGTCGGGCATTGGGCTTAAAGTGGACTGCTTTGCTGAACAGGCAATATAAGCATGGCAACTTACAGCCTGAGTGCTCTCCTGCCTGCTACAAGGTCTGAGAACTACTTCGTTAAAGGAGTATATAAATAAAAGGAACAGAACTGTTAGGAATAAATTCCCCATTCGAGGGAAAAAAGAATGTGTTGGGAATCTGAGTGTGAGTGTTTGCTTAAATGTGGACTGGTCAAGTTCACAACTTCGATACACACAAGAATATTCTGGAGGGTGGAAAGGAAACCTAACAAGCAAAACACAGAAAACAAGACACTGGACTTTTTACTGTTTTCTTTATTCTTCAGTATTAATGTTGTGTTTACATTGGATAAGGAGATGAGGTTTAATGCACTACCCTTTGCAGGGCTATTTGTAATTTCTTTTGCAATGTTAATAGAGAAAGCAGAAACGACTCAGTGAGAAATGTGTCTCTCTCCCTTCCCCAGATCCCTGTGCAACCACATATACCAGTACCATTGTCTGAGCTGGGAAAATGGATCCACAGTGCATTATGCTCACTTTGTTCCATTTTGTTTTTCAGCCACTGCACCTTTTACTTTCCTCCCCGCTTCATCCCTCTAGAGCTTGGTTTTATTTCCAACCTGACATTTTGTGAGAGCTTTCTGTTACGGTGGAAACCATGCAGTTAAACCAGACATTTAAACTGCAAATATCAGTTCATCATGTTGTGTATATATAAGAAAAGTCAAAAAAGGCAACATTTTTTACAAGGAATAAAAAAGGGGTGGGAAGATATGTGTAATTACTACTTTCTCCTTGGGAGTGTTGACTGTATAAAAATACATTGCTACACAGTTTGTTCCAAAGTGCTTTCCTTTGGTTCTTAATGGCTTTATGTAAAGATTTACATATAAACCTGTGAAGAGCTGAGAAGAAATGAAATAAGTGCTTAGATAGTCCTGGCTAAAATATATTTATATTAAAAACAAAAACAAAACAAAACAAAAAAAAAACAACCTTCCCCAAGTCCTGTATTACTCACCATTGAGAGTCCAGGTCATTGTGTATTGAGAATTAGAAGAATAGTCCTGTTGTTAATCTAATGTACAGAAAGATATGAAAAGCTGATCCTAGGAGAGGCTGAACATTGTTCCTACACAGAAACTACTGTCAGATTTTCAGTGTGGCCACTGTTATGTTTCATATATATATAAAAAATTTCATTTCTGGATTCATTCATTTCTTCATTTTTCCTTGACTTAACGGTGTTGCCCAAGGATGGGGCACTAGATTCCCCTATGACACCATAACCTGTAGCATGGACCTGTACTTACTTTGGGTGTAGCACTATCAGTGTGAACATTATTTTCTCCTTTGTCATGAGAAGCAAACTAGGGGCAGGGTGGTAGTTTACTAGTTGCCTATCTGTGCAATCATGAGACCTTCTGGAAAGACTTTTGTGTGTGGGCTGGTGTTACCAGCTCTGAGATTGGCAGTAGGTTCAAAGAGCTTGTTTTTCCTTATAGACCTAATTCTTACTTCTTTCTGTCGTGTTATGTTTGTCTGTGTGCTTCCCCGTTTATGAGATGTGGGGCTTGTATAATTCTAACACATTTCAGCCAATTCCTTGGTAGCAAATTAGTCTTACTTACCTGTCTTTTAACTGCCAAGGATCCTTGAACAGTATAAAAAAAACCACCACCAGCAAAAATCCCCAACTCAGCTACAATACTGACTGACCACCAGTCCTCTTCTGTGATAGATATTTGCTAACAACTTTGCTACTTAATTCTCAGATTTCTCCCAAGTTCTTCAAGAAATGCCAGATAAACTGGATAACTTAATGCCTTTGATTTATTGATTTGTTCCAGCTCTTCTCTCTTGAGTCTTCAGTCTGTGACCTCTCCTTATCTTTGTTATTTAAAAAGCGTGAGTCTCTCATTTAGATACCATTCAGACACTATCTCTGGTGAAGACTGATGCAAATGAATCATTTAGATCCTTGTCAATATCCTTACTGTCTTTAATTGTTCCCTCTACTTACTGTTTGGAGTGGCCTACTGGTTCTCTCCAGTTTTTTGCTTTCAGTGTACTGAGCTTTCAGCATTAACTTTCTACTATTTGCTCTTCAGATTCCCTCTTACTTGCTCAAACTCAATCTTACCTATTTCATACCTTCCTTTCAGCTTTACTAAGTTTTCATTTCCATTCTCTGTGAAGATTTCCAGTTTGGTCTGAATAACTTCAAAAATCTCTAATTCATAATTACAAGCATGTCACCCTTCTCTGTCATTTATGTAAGGGGATACCAAATTTACAAGCCCCTTCCACTTCTAATCTGAGCATTTCAGAGTTGTTGGTATTTTTTTTCTGTTTATTTAGGTCTGCTAATTGTTTCTTTAAAAGAAAAAAAGGTGGCTTTTTTTTGTTTTTTTTTTTTTAATCTAATGTGAAATATCAACCTATTCGATTTTAAGGGGGAATTTGTTTTGAAAAATTCCCTCTTCAAGCTTCCTAAATGCTAACCTTCTCCTAGTGAGGGGATCAGAAATAAAAGCCAACAGAATTCATGTGTTCTTTTTACTGAGGGTCTTGTCTTGATACATCTTGTCCTGTGTTTCCCTTTCCTCTCCACTCCAAAACTCAAGTTCTTTATGTCTTTTTCAGCCCTGTAAGCCCTTTCCAGCACCAGAACCTGAACTATGTATTTCCCAGCACCTTCTGACCTCCTACTCTGTTTTGGACATGATTACTGTTTCAAGTAATAATCTGTTAGCTGGCGCTCAGTCCTTCTATTTTTGTTTTCATGCTTCTCCCTTTGATGTAACAGGCTTTGCAATTAAAATTTTGGCCAATGCTCTTACCTATATTTAATACCTTATTATAACTCACTAATACATCTCCACGATTTCTCACTGTTGTCACAGCATACACCTTCAAATATTTGGCTGTAATTTCCCTCCTATCACTTATGATCACTGGCTAAGGACCATCTGCCCTTTACCATCTACTTTTTGAAAATGTTTTTGTTTTTCCTGAATAGTCCTTAGTATCGATCAGCTTTTTTTTTTTTTTTTTTCCAAGTCCTACTTTCAGTAATTCCTTCCAGCCTTGCTGTTTTCCTGTATGAGCAATCTCTCTCGTTCCACTTCATATGTGTGATTTTTATTGTATTTGTAATCATCATCTTGGACACAGTGACACAGAGGAGTTAGCAATGTACCTGCAGTTCCACCACTCTCGTTGGACTAAAAATCAGATATTCACATGTTTGTTCTTAAGTGCTGAATTTTTACCGGGTAGGCTTCATGTGGTTTGTGTGTGAATCATAAACTGCATTTTCCTTATACTGTGACAAGTGGAGGCACTTTGTAGTGCTATTTGCAGCACTTACTGCAGCAGAGTAAACCCCGTGTTAGGGGAAAAAAAAGACAAAAAAACCTTGTCAGGACTGTAGCTACTCTTTCTCTCTGCAGGGGAGAATAAGGCCCTGGCACAGCTGAGCAGTTTTATAAATGCCCCGCACAAAACACATCGCACATTATTTTCTGGTAGGTGTAATCGTACATCGTCCAATTAAATATGAAAAATACATTTTTTATGTTCTCATTTTTACATGCAGTTCTATCCAGAAGATAATGCATTTCCTTCTGTATCTTGCCAGTTTCCCCCATTACTTCAGGCTGCCTAATAGCCCCATCTGTTTTTGGCTGAGAAAGATTAATGACCAATAGCGCAGGGAGCCCTGGCAGATCAGCAGAGATATTACTCTTAGGCATTACACAAGACATTCCGTGCTGCTCTGCCAGACACTGTATGGGTGTTCCTCAGGTTTGAGTGCAGCAACAGGAGAACACAGCAAGCTCAGCAAGTGCGGTGAGCATCATTATTTATGAATTTCAGCAAGTCTAATACATTAGAAGGTAGCAGTGCACAAAAAAAGTATCTCTGTTAGCTCCAAACCAATTTGATTTTAGAAAAAGAAAGGAGCAAAGTTTCTGAAACTCCAGAGAATGAGGCTGAAACAAAGTCACTTGTAGACAATGACAGCCAGTAACCTGCAGTTTCCATTTCAGCATTGAAAATGCAGAAGCATTGACAGGTAAATGAAGTAATTTTTATGGTAGTAATTCAGAATTCACATTGATGCTGTATGTTTACAGCTAAACACTCCAGTGAACTGCTAAATGTTTGAAGAGTGTTATTCTGGTTCACTATGTAAATTTAAGTTTGAAAAAGCTGCTGGCTGTGCGCAGCAAGTCAGGGATCAGGAAAGGCTTGCAAGTCTGGATTTAGAAATACCTTTCTTTTATAGGAACTTGTTTTCATCTGTAGTTCTACATTCCCAAGACAAGACACAAAGTCCTCAAGAATTTCAAAAGAAGCTTTTCTACAGTAGGCTGGCTAGGATGCATTCCTCTTACGAATACTGGGAATTTGGGGTTTGCTTGTTCTACAGAGTGGAGTTGTTGCACTCAGTTGAAAAAAAAAAAGACTCTGGGAATTAGGAAAACAGCTAAATATTTGTTCATGTAAGGTATCATATGGATTTAGGTATCCAGACATGTTAATAGTTACTGTAATGGAGAATTAGCTTGTCGATAGTATCAGGATGTAAAATATCAGAATGTCCTAAACTTCTGCAAAATGCATTCGTGAGAAGCATTGTGCAGGTGACAAAGGCTTCATTTGAGCTCCACGGTGTGTTGCCACAAGATTTCAATCCAAAGTAAACAGTTCTGACTTGGGGGCTAGTTCTCCAGTCAGACATGTAGACACTACCCTCACAACACATATTCAAGAAGAGGTCTCCAAACACTAGGCGAAGTAACTCAAGCCAAGCTAAGTCTATTCCACAGTATTATGGCAACATATTTCTCAGACAGTGGACACATACATTATCTAAATTAACCATTTTATCACAAGACTCCTGCTAAGGCTGAAAGATCAGCCATGTGAAAGATACATGTTGCTGCTGGAACTGGTGCTTGGCTCATATGACTTATTTCTGCCCCCTGGTACATACAGATTAGGATGTAGTCCCTACATGATCATTTGCTGGGTGTTTCAGAGGACTCATCTATCATTCTGTGCACAGAGTGGACGGTACTCAGGGATTGAAGCATCTGGGTGATACTTCTTTTTACTTTTGCTCTCGCTGAGCTTTTCGTAATATGAGAGCAGCCTGGATTCTGAGCAAAGCCAGACATTTTTTTAACTTTTTTTTTTTTTTTTTTTTTCCTGAGAGATAGGTTTAAACTGTGATTTAGGAAAATCAATTATCCCCCATGCCCTCAGGCTTTCTGAGCAGAATGCCTGCAGTTCTGTTCTATGGGCTTCTCTGGCGTAGAAGGATCCCACGGAGCTGATGAAAATTACACACTCAGAAGCCATGCAGCACTCAGCCCTGAGCCTATGAATGCTAGCTGAGCATGCAACAGTGATGAATCCCAGCTCTGCCTGAGCCCCAGTGTATCTGCCCCCACTCAGGGAGCACTGAAGGCTATTAGCATAGTTTGTCAGGAGAGCAGAGAAAAAGAGATGGAGTAAATAACTTTATGTAGCCAAATTTCCAGAGGAATGAGGAAGGCAAAAGTATTCTGGGCTCTCTCAGAAGGGCTTTTTGTAAAACTGTTTGTGGGTTGAACTCATGGGCATTTCTTACCAAATGCTGGTCGTTGTGGTCCAACTGTAGTACATTCTGTGGGCTGTGAAATTCATGGAAGTCTGCACTGAGATTAAACTGTTCTCAGCTCAAAGATATTTAATTTGTTTCAATTCTTTGGATTGCTCCTAATGGAAAGAAAAAGTTTAAAAAAAAAAAAAAAAAAAAAAAAGATAATAGCAGATGGGTAACAGTAGGAGTCTGATTATTCAGCCTTTGTAAAATTGTCTGCACCTTAAGTTAGCACTGGGGTCAATGGTTTGGGCAAAGCTGGCTTTAGCGAGGTTCGTAGAGTTTTGTCTTTTGATCTGCCTGTGGATCTGTTGTTCCAGCAGTGCTCTCCAGTGATGCTGTAAAGAAAGGCAAAACCAACCGGTGCTGATTGATCTGCAAACTCTTTATCCAGTCGGAACTAAACACCAGCAGCAGGGAGAAAAGCACTGCTTCCTGCTTTGAGTTTTTGTGAGAGGGCGATCGTGAGTTCCAAATTAAATTTATTATTCCAGACTTTGTGGAACTTTTCTATATTTTAGATGTGTGCTCACAGGGAGTGACATAGGTCCCTTGGGTTTAGGTAGAGGTGGATAGAATGAAATAGGAAGTGTATTTATTTTCCCTCAACATCTTGCCAGATGTTAACTAATTATATTAGCAGCAATTAATCCAGCTGGTTTGAGACCCATCATTCAAGCTGAGCAGTAAGCTTCTGCTGTGTTGATAAGAGAATAGACATATCATGAAAGAAATGATGCTTTCTGTCCATAACATTAATGAATTTTGCTATAATTATTCATATGTCCAAATCAGCCATGGATAATTAATATCTTATCTATGACTCATGGATAGTTTACATCTTTTGCTTTCTGTTAGGGTTTATACAGCAAAGGCAGTCCAAAAAAGCAATGCTTTCTGTACGGACTCATGAGATTAATATTCATGGAGATGCATGATAAGTGCAAAATATCCACCAGGTTTTGTAATCAAAGTGGAAAACGGAGGCACAGTCTTCTCCTTCCTGTTTACACGTGTGTAATGAAAGTAACTCCCTAAATGCGTTCGCCTAAGTTCCAAATATTTTATAATTTTTTTTGCTTTCATTTCCATTTTCATACATGAGACAAACAGTTTGCCAAACTTTATTTTCTCAAGCCAATACATCTCTCTCCTGCATCGGACCTGCAAATATTACAGTACGTTCTAGGGCACAGAATAGGAACTGTTCTTTAGTATAGAGGTGCCTTTCTGTAGCCTCAGGGATTGCTCTTTGCTTTGTGCTATCAAAGCTTTCATTTCTATCATCTTCTAAGAATGAAACACCACTGGCTTATGCTGTCCCCCTGCATGAGTTACCAATACACCATGGCATGGCACTTGGGCCTCCAAATAAATTTGTTCTGCAGCTTTTTCCCATTTTAATTTTCAGGCCTAAGCCTAAGAGGAAAATCAGCAATGTGAAGCTGTAAGGATGGAATCACTGTGTCTCGCGTTATTTTTGATATATTGACATTTTTAAAACTTTTCTATACCCTGAACTATATACCTTCCAAAAAAATGTTGTTTTGAGAGTATCACTGTGAATTATCTAATTGGGTTGAAATAATCTACATGTACAAAAAGTTTGCACAAGTTTCCATAATGTGCAAATTTGCTACCAATTCTGTTGAAATTAATTTCAGAAGCCTTCAGACTGCCTGTTGTAGAGTTTTCTGTTCTTGTCCTGCATTCTCAATATCCCGTACCCCCAAATCCATGCATATGAAACCTTAAGTATGTGTTGGCAGCTACTTTGAAGACAGCATAGGTACTTCTAATGAAGTTGAGATCTGGCTATGTCTGTTAGATAGGGTAAAAGCATCAGTCCACTATTGGCTCCCTTAAACCAGCGTGAATTCATTTAAATATAGCAAATACTTGGGCTGCTGTGAGCAGGGAACAGAGAGACTTAGATTTTTTATACAGTTAAGACCAAAAAGAGATCAGGTTCATTAGGGCACCTAACTACAGTTTTCTAGCAGTGGGTAAGATGGTGATGGTGACTGTGTGGCTCTGGAAGAAACAAAGACTTTAGAATATTTGACAGTTGTCATTTGATTTTGCTTTTCCTACACAGTTGAATTGCCTTTCACAAAGCCATCTCCCAGCAGCATCGGACAAGCACTAAATCACATAATAATTCTACAAAGACTCCTTTTCCTCCCAATTTCACTATAGGTCACATTGGCATAATTTGCTCTGTTTCTCCACCCTACAATAGAAAAAGTCCCATAACCTGAAGAAAGGTAGCACTGAAGTGATCTAAATATCTTGTGCCTTCTAAGTCCAGAACCCCATGCCCAGTCTTCAGTCCCTCATCCCATACAACAACTTGGCAGCTGTCTGAGAGCTGTGATGTTGGAGCTGTTCCCTTTGTTTCTTTTGGCAATTGATGGAATGAGCAGGACTTCTCCAGAGAACTTTTATGTTCACCTAAGCATTAAATCACTCCTCTGCTCACTGACTCACCGTCCCTGGAGGTGTTCCAGAATCGTGTGGATGTGGCACTGAGGGACATGCTTAGTGGGCATGGTGGGGATGGGCTGATGATTGGACCGGGTGACCTTAGAGGTCTTTTCCAACCTTAATAATTCTGTGATTCTGTGACAAGCAGAAAAGGCTGCAGTGTTGAAGGTTCCCCACGCAGGTCACTCAGGCATGCCCCTGCCTGAAGTAACATGGGACAAATCTGGGCCAGCTCCAGTTTTAAAGCTGCCAACTCCTTATGTAAGATTGCAGGTGTCAAAATCTCCTGGAAACTGAGCAGTAAGTGCTACAAGGCTGTAAACTCAGTATTAACTGACAATTCTGAAAACAACAATCTATGTGATGGAAAACGTGTGGGCAGATCAGTCTTGGGAGGGGGGTGATGTGTGGACTGCAGAGACTGTGATACACATTGTGACAGGCACCTCATGCTAACAGCCAGAAAAGTACACATTTGCAGCACAAAGCTGCAAGGTTCATAATGATGATTAAAATACCACCCATGGTCTGGTTGTGCAGTGTCTGTTGCACCGTATTACTGCTGTGTAACTGCTGCTGGATGGTGTCAGCCTGCACTTTTCCTAAAGTACAAGTAGGGAATCCATGGGAGAGAAGAAAATTCACCCTTCCCTCAGTGTTTCTTCCTAAGGCTCAAACCTCACTCCTGGTCTGTCAAGACCGAGGTGATTTTACATCCTCCAGGAGAAAATTGGGCTGTTGTGACCTTTAAGGTGAAACATTCACGAAACAAAGCTTGTCACTTGCTAGCAAGGCTTGAGCTGAAGGGGTTTGTATCTTCACATCACCACCCTGTCAGTGCATTACCTGCCTGCCTGGCCTTCTGCTCGAGCTAATAGCAAAACCTTTTGTTTCCCTCCCAGGTTGGGGAAAGGTCCTTGAATAACATTTCAGTAAAGAAAAAAGAAAAATAAAGAAAAAATGCATATCTTATCCTTCTGCTGCCCCATCTACCACACACCTCCCCCCAGGGTTACGCTGAGGCAACTCACATTTAATGCAGATCTCTTAGTTGACATGTTTGCTTCAGTCCATGTGTAAGTTTTCTAGGTGGCAATTTTATCAAGGAAAGTGCTGTTTAGATTGTGTGTGCAAAAATCAATGGCTTGTAAATATATTAAAAAGACAAAAAAGAAAAAAAAAAAAAAAAAGGTTAATTTTCAGTTGTGCAATAAAATTGTGAAATAATCCTCTCCATTCCTTCCTGGTGTCTGACTTGACATGTGCTGCCTTCAGGAGCTATTGTTTCTTCTGCTGGAAACAGAAAGCAGAAAGGTTGTGGATTGTTCAGTTTTCGTCTTTGAGCCTTTTATTACTTTTAATTCACTTTATCGTTGTCTTTAATCTGGTTTATGCCTCCAACTGTGGTTCAATCAGATGCATTAGCACAAGGCTGTCCCCGCTGAAGACAGGTGAGTCCTTATGTCCTTATCTGCTCTGCATTAATCCCAGGGTTATCTGCTTTTCTTGAGCTTGACCTGCTGGCTGTTGGCAGGAATCAAAGATAAGACTTTGGTAATCAAAGATTTTGGCATATGGGAGAAGTTGTTCAGTTCATACTTAATTATGACAAGAGACAGATGGATCCCCTTCAATGAACAACATCTCACCAACACCATGGAAGCCAACCCAGCCCACAGGTTAGTATTGCAAATGCTTTATCTGCTGGGAGAAAGGGTGGATTTTCCATTACATGCAAGTCCTTCTCTTGGCAATAGAAAACGCTAGGTAAAAAACAGAAGCCTCCACTTTTCTTTTAATTAACCCTTGCTGATAGATGGCTAATAAGTTTTTCAGGTGCTCAGAGCTGCAGCTGACCTCCCGTAATCTCACTTCAGCACTTACACTGCTACATCTTTCAGCACTTTCAAGTGAAACCATAAGAAAACAGTTCCCTCATTCCCTCCTTGCCACTTTATGGCCTGAGGCTTCTCTGCAGAAAAGTTTCATTACAAAGAAAGCAGATGAGGGCAGGAGTGGAAAGACAGGTCAGTTGCATAATTCTTTGTGTGTGCTTGCTTTTTTTCAAGCCAAACTTTTTAAAGTAGCATCTTCTAAAGAGTGCATTTGTCAGCACAGAATTTGCATCTGTAGGGACATCATAAAGAATAGCTTGTCCCTAGATGTAGAGTATGGAGCCTCTCTGAATGATTCAACAGAATGTGGGCAAAGATTGGCATAAGTTGAAAAGCTGGCTGAATTGCTCTTCCCCCACCCCCACCCCCATGGTTTCAAAATCAAATAATTTTTTTTTTATACTGGAACAGACTGGTATACCAAGAAGACTTAAAGTGAAAGCACTGTGGATTCATTACCAGAGGCATAAATACTGGGAAAAGTATATATACATATAAATAGGTAAGAAAAAAAAAAAGAAAGAAAGATGAAAGGCTGGAAATATACAGATGGGGGTTTTATGAGCTGAACTCTGCAGTCAGTGGAGAGAAAGAGAAAAGCTGCAGGTGGAACTCCCTTAAATTCCCTGACTTTGCAGCAGGGCAAAGCTAGCTTGCATTGGGAAATGAATGACTGAGCAGGTGTAAGAAGTGAATGGCATTAACTGTGTAAATAGCAGCTGATTTTCAATAATCAGGTTCCCAGAAGGGATCCTCTGCCTTTGCCGTTTCTACATACATTACCCACAACCATTCTTACCCATCCACCTCTGAGAAATCAGTAATAAGAAAGAGAGCTTCCTTTAGGATTTGTGTCAAATATTAATGCTGTAGGACATATAGTAATGCAGATTGCTATGTGCTTACTTTGGGGTCAGAAGCTAGGTTTCAGCAAAAGAAGGCAAGCTGAGATCCTGAGATAAATACTAATGAGGCATTACGCAGCCCCACATCATCCTAGCTCTTTGCATGACTCCCAGTGACCCATGTGCAACCACAGCTACTTTTGAGCTGCCACTGGTGGAATGGGCAGACATGGGATGCATGTGTGTTTGCTACCCATGGTATGTTATCCAGCTCAAGATCCAGGAGATGTTACTCGGGTGTCAGTGGGACTTCTGCCATAGATTTAGCCATTTAAATGGCTTCAAAGAAGATCATTTCTCTCCCTAGTTAGCCACTTCAGTTTCTGTCTCTTATTTCCACAGATCGAATCTGGTTACTATGTCTTCACCTCCCTATGTACTAAAAGAGTGTAGTCTACCATTTCCCTTTTTTCCCCCCACCCAAATCATATCTCAAGAGCAACTTGCATGATGGCAAGGTGTCTGGTGGCTGTGGGGTGAAAGAGAAAGTCAAAATCGAATTCACATGTTCGGAAGTTGGATTTCATAGTTAAGGCTCTGGAAGATTTATAAAACTCTAGCCTGGGTAATTTTGTATTTGAATATAAATAAAAGAGAAACATACATCTCTTCAGAGAAAAGCCATAACGGGGTGACAGTTATTCTTCCCCCCATTACTGACTGCATTAAATCCATAGCATCAGCTGATCACTAAATACCCTCTGTACATCAGGAGAGAAACAGGTTTTTTTCTGACACAAAACCCCAGTTTGGCTCCAGAGCTGGCAGCTACCTCAGGTGGTGAATGGCAGCAGTGTTTCTGAGCTTCTCTTCCAGGCTCTTTGCTGATGCAGCGTCTTCATTTATGCTAGGTTCTGATTTTTGAAGGTTAATTTTGCAAATATAAGAACTGTACACATTTTTGAAACAAAAGCCAATATTTTGAAGTGGCCACCAGGGAGAAAGATGAACAACCATAACGAGTTCAATTCATCCTCTGCTTCAGGGCATAACAACGTTCTTCAGAAGCAAATGTTCCCCTTTCCTGAACTGCACAGAAAAGTGTGAGGCATTCCTATATGGTTACCTTCCCTTTACTGTGCCCTTGGATTCTTCTTTCCGTTGAGCACTCTTGGGTGTCTTATTGAGAGCAGCCCTTTCATACTGCTTTCTGGGAGCTGCCACCCCATCAGCCTCACTGCTGCTCCCACAGAAGCACTGTCTTCACTATTCCATCCCTTTGCATTCTTCCCCTATGCAGTGGCTCTTCAGGTGGTGAGGCTGTGTGCTCCCATACAGGTAGGCTGGAAGTCTGCAGAGCACAGGTCATTCCTAGCACTGAGAAAATTGCTGTCACAGAATCACAGAATCACAGAATTGTAGGGGTTGGAAGGGACCTCCAGAGATCATCGAGTCCAACCCCCCTGCCAAAGCAGGTTCCCTACAGCAGGTCGCACAGGTAGGCATCCAGGCAGGTCTTGAACATCTCCAGAGAAGGAGACTCCACCACCTCCCTGGGCTGTGGAAACTTCCTGCTTGTTCTGGCTATACCACTACCCTGGCAGAGATTGGAGTGGCGGAGTCACTGCGTTTAAAGAAAGGGCAGATATGGTACATAGGGACATGGCTAGTGGATGCTAAGAGAACCAGAAGTGCTGAGTCAGTCTGAAGCAGTGATTGAGCACCTGGTAGGAAAGCAGGGCCAATCCTGGGGGAGCTCATGTGCACGCAGTGCATCTCAGTGACCATAAGGGGTGGAGCCAGGATCCATTCCTTCCCAAACCTCATATAAGGGTTGGCACTGGATGCAAGAGTAGTTTACTGGGGTTCCCTGTGTACCTGAGGTTTTATGAAGGTAAGTAGCTTCTTTCATTTACTTCTGTGTCTACAGATGTTGTATTTTAGCAAGTCCTTACTTGCTGCAGGCTGGGATCTTGTCACTCTGGTGTCATTGCTGCATTTTCCATCGTGTTATACTGGGCAATACTGGTAGTAGGTGGATGGTTGAACTAGATGATCTTAGATGTCTTTTCAGCCTTAATTATTCTATGATTTTTTGCACAGTGTTGTTCAGAAGTGCTGCAAGCTCACCAAGACCATGTGAAATCTCAGGTTATTTCAGTGAAGCCAGGTGGTTTCCTACAGGTTACTTTAGGAGCAGAAATACAAATCCTTGTCCCTACTTGCCTTTCCAGTAAAAGGTGTGCTCATCAGCACCAGTTACCATGATGTCACTGTGCTTTTGCTTTCTAATATAGTGGAGCTGTTTGGTACTGTACGTCAAAGCTGTTCTTGGATGAGAGCTTTCCTCTCTGAAGGGAATCGCCTTGCTATGGGGATGTCTGCCTATGCATGGCCAGACTTAATTTTGTTGTCTTCCCCCTGCAGAGAGGATAGATTTATTCTGAGCAATGGAAACAATCTGCCAGTTCTGCTCATTCCAGTTAAGCACGAGGCACAGAATCTTAACTTTATGTGCCCCTCAAAATAACAGCAGGATGTTTAATTTTCAGCTGGAGCCAGTAAAAGTCCTTCTGCCTCAGTACTGCACATAACCTTACTAACTAAAGCAGAACATGGCAGAGTCACAGAGCTGATTTTCCCTCCCAGGTACAGCATGGAGCTGGCCAATGACCTGGGCAAATGCTCCCTCCCTTTGCTGGCTGTCAGGGAGGGCAGGAATCAAGAGCAAGGGGGTGCCTTTAAGCTCAGTATCTTGAGTTTGGTGGTTATTTATTGCACCTAAATCTTTGTGAAATGTTTGTTTCATGAGACACAGATTTAAATTGGATGGTTCGTTGATTTGATTAAGAAAAGTCATTAGTATGGCAGTGAAAACTTGTTAGTCAAAGATTTTTAACCCAGCTGTTCCTAGGGGGAGAAAAGGAAAAAAGAAAAAAGAAGGAAAAAAATCTATATATATCAGATGGGATTTTACTGCTGATTCCAGTGCTAAATATGGTTTGCTTTTCAAGCTGTTACAAAGCTATATGCATGGGAGCCAGAGTACTTTGTTATTGAAAAGGGAAATATTGCCATCTCTGTTGCATCTCTACTTGACTTTGACTAGAAGACAATAGTGTAGGGCTGTTTGTGTGCTTGTAGTGACACCAGGTGAGAAAATGTGAGTAAATCCTTTCTTCTGGTGCACAGCTGCCATGAAGCTTGCTGGTTCTGAGGGAGCAGTGTTCTGCTGGCAGTTCTGTGGGGCTGGTTTTCGTAGAGCAATGAGAGGCCTCTATAGGTCCCTTTGTTTCTGTTCCTCTCCCAGCTGGGGAGTTCAGGATCAAAATGAGAAAATTGTGGCTGGATGCCCTGCACTGCAGGCTGCAGTACATGATGTCCCACGGGTGTCCAGCCTCCATAGTATATATGCTGTAGAAAATGTGATTTACAGTGCATTTTAGTATTGGGTTATTTGAAGTAGGTTGAGGTTAATCAGTTTGTCAATGTGGCAGTAAATCCTAAAGAAGTAAAAATAAATTAAAAAAAAATTTTTAAAGCCTCAGTTCTATTAAATCCATATTTGACTTAGATGTTCAGATTGGCTGCAAAGAAAAACTTTTCTACCTGAGGACTGTGAAGCAAAGGCTGCTCAGAGAGGCCATGTAGGTTCTATCCCTTGAGATTTTGAAGGTACGACTGAATTGAGCCCTAAGAAACCCAGTCTGACTTGAGAGCTGACCCTGCTTTCAGTAGAAGATTGTATCAGAGATCTTTTGAGGTCACGTTCTGTTCAATGGATCCAATGAAGTCGCATTACATTTGGTTAGTTCTTCTTTTCAGTGGCTGTAGAGATAGCTGGGAGAGGTATCTTAAACCTTCCTTGGCCCTTACTCCTCTGCTTTGCTGCTGCAGAGAGTCTTCACAAAATTTCTAATAATCCTCTGGAGGGTATGTGAGACAATACACCAAAGAAGCAGCGAGGAAGGAATGATGTGAGGGTAGACTGCTCAGAAAGGCAAGGATTGTGTGTAAACAGTCTTGAAAGTGAGCCAGAGACAAATGGATTGGGTGGTGGGGATAGAAAATAGGCTTAGGAGAGGAAGAAGACCAACGTAAGAGATTATTAAGCTAGGACAGGAAAATGAGGAAGAGCAATGAAAGATCACAGGGAAAGCATGAAGGAGAAGCTTCTGTGTGAGCCACTGAAGGCAGCTGCAAATACTGGGCAGAGGTTCCTATGTGGCTTATCCATCTCTGGATAAGGAGGATGCCCAAGAACGCGAGCAAACAGATGCAGGCAGGAGCAGGAATTTTCTGCCAATCTTTCTCCAGAGACTGCTCCCTGAGAGCAGTCACACCAGCACTACCTGCTGCTTGCTTGTTAATCCCAGCCCACTGGGGGTACCTCTGGCTCCCTCTCACTAGAGCTGCCATCAGACTCAGCGTATGTGAGCTCATCCAACCTATACAGAAAGCCCTGCATGCACCCACCCATCACAGCCCTGCTCTGCTTCCCCACCAGCAGCATATTCTGGGAGCTCTGCATGCTCAGGTGCTCTCCTGCACACCAGCCAGTCTGCTCTCATCTCTCTTAACTGCGCTCTGCTTTTGCCACTACATAAACCATGTACTGCTGTGAAATGAAGCTTACAGTCACAGGCAGAAAGCTTTTTAGTGCCATTTAATGCATGAAATCTCTTGCAACAGTTCCAAACTTGACTGCTTTGCTGCTGGAAACAAGTGATAGGAGAAGTAACAGCCCATGAGGATGATGCAATACTGCAGCTACAAGGTGGGTCTACCAGTGCCCGCCTGTTCCCTAAGCTTTGTTGTGCTCCAGGCTGCAGTTTTGCTTGACATCTCTGAAGGCATTAATGATGTCAGGTTGCAGAGTCCATTGCCAAAGGCTTAACCAGGCATGCACTAAAAATACCGAGAAATCATGCAGCACAAATCTGCTTATCGTTTACCTGCCTTAGAGCTGAGAGCCAGGGAAAATAGCTCAGGCTATTGTGTACAGCAAGTGATTCAGGAAAGTCAATTGCACAGGCTGCAAGACTGACAAGTAAATACATTTTTGAAAAGTGCCTACACAGAACTGGTTGGGCAGGCACAATTCACTGTTTTCAGGCAATGTGGGGATGCAGGCAGGCAAATGGGGCCACTTTGATTGTGTTCGCAACCAAAGGGATGTGTACGTGGGCTGGCATTGCCATCTGCTGGCTGCTGCTCCAGCTGGGTGCCACTGGGTGTCAGAGTATTTCAAGACTTTACCATGCTTATTCCTATGGTCATCACCACTTCTCCTTCCCTCTGCATGGCTGAGACCAGTGGTGGTCCTGCTTTCTTGTTCCCTTGGGGATGACTCCTCTGTTTCGCACTTTGTTCTTCTGATTTTTTTTTTTTTCATTTATTCTATGCATGCAGTTTTGACTCTTTGTTTTCTCTAGCTCAGTACAAATGTTATTGCATCTATTTGGGGTGTCATTGCCCACTGTGCTAGCAACTGTGTGGAGATGTTAGTTACTGTGGTTTTAATGAGTTAGCTAGTGAATGTTAACTATTGCAGTGTAAAATACCCAAAAAGCATTGAAAGATGCTTTTGGAGAGAGTCAGAAGCTCAAACAGCCTTTTCTCTTTTTTGCTGGCATTCAGTTTGCTGGTTAATGATGTTCCTTCTGCTGCTCTTGTCTAAGTTTCTAGGACAGTATTCTTTGCTGGGGACAGGCCCACAGCTTTTAGTGGTGTTGCATTAAAAAGAAGAACCAAGTTTGTAGCCCTAAGAGACTTGACTGCTCTTCCAGTATTACAGTGCACACACTGTGGCAATCTTGCCTTGGAGAGATGGTATCTTTCCAGGAGAATGTGAATCTCTCAAACAAGAAAGGAGTAAAGGGAAGTTAAAGCCAAATTTGGGGTGCAGGATGAAAACCGAGAAACTTGTTTTTGGGTTGCTCCCACATCACAGGGCAGAAACAGCCAAATTGTCACCAGGGACTGGTGACTTTTCCCCCTTTTAACTGGCACCATGTTTTCCATCAAATGGGTTCATACTATTGCCTCATGCAATGCACAAAACTTTTTTTAGAGCATATCAAACTAAGAAAGAGCACAGAGGAAAGGCTGATGGGAAGTTATCTCCTGCCATAACAGCAACTTGCATATAGAACTAAGCTCTACTAGCTATGATGTTCCCTCTATGATACGATATGCCTGCAGCAAGAGGGATTGAGCTTGATGATCCTGGAGGTCCTTTCCAACCAAGACATTCTATGATATGGCTTCCAGATGAAACTTCGTGGACACTTCTAACTGCAAAAGTAATCAAGCATTGGATGAAAGTGAAAGTAACCATTGAAATGGAGTGGCCATCACTTTTTTTGTCAGATGCAACCAACACACGTGGGTATTTAACAGTGCTCAGCTCTTGATGGGTCTTGTGGCAACAGGCATATCAGTGACACCAAAATAAATGCATTGATAGTGGCAACCTACGAAATCTGGACAAGAAGCAAAAACCTAGCAGAAGAGCAAGGCACAAAAAAAACCTAAAAAATGTCAGAAGACGCTACTGGCTAAACACTGTGCAGGATGCTCAGTAGGAAAGAAAGTCCTGCAGATGATGCTACCTGGGGCTGAGAATCTAGATCTAATCCATATGTATCCTATAGTCAGATAAGCCGTATCAGCACAGTTCAGGGTAGTGAAGTTGGACAGAGATGGGTACAAAATTGCTACTAGATATCTCACACTTAGGGGAGTATCATGAATCACTAAAGTAGAGCACAATTCAGTCACCTTAATGAGCAGGGAGACTGTGCTTCCTGTATCTGTCAGTCATAAAGGAAATCCTACAAAGAGAGGCAGAATCATGATGCACTTGCAATCACTTTAAAATCTGAAGACAAGTTATCTGATACAACCGTATATTTTTTGTGACAACTGATTCTGTCCAAATATGCTCCAATGATGGAGCAAACTTGAAAAGTTATATCATGCAGTAGAGCCTACCACGTGGCATTATTTCATGTGATCATATTGCTGCTTGGTCACTTACATGCTGCTCCTGACAGCTGAGCTAATGTATCAGTAACTTATTCTCTCTTCATCTTTTCCCTTGAGTACTTGGAACAATATCTTCCACTGGATATAAGCTGCTGGTCCTTAGAAACATAACAGTGACAAAGAACAGAATCTGTAGTTTCAGACTCGCCAAATTAAGCTGTACTGCTCTCAGCCCAACACCTCTTTTTAATGGCTCGGTGTGACATGAATGCTTGGAAAATCAGACAGATTATCCATCTCATGACTAACGTCAAACAGGATTCAGTGGTTTTCTCTGTGTTTCTTTGCATTCAAGATGATCAGCTCCAAAAACAAAAGCACAGGCTGTTAGACTGTGCAGAATTGGAGAGGCTGCTGCCCAGAAACTTTGATCTGAAGGGTCACCAGTAGAGTGATGCTAATCTAGTTTGAAAACAGCTTTTCCTTGTGGAGCAGAAAGTAATTCTGTTGGTGAAATCATGAACGCTATGATCTTATTTATTTATTTTTACCTGGAACTTTATCTGCCCATGTCCTGCTGCATTTGAAGTTGGTTTTCCTTTTTAACCTCTGCAAAGACAGCTGTCTGGAGGGTCACCCACTTATAATCAGATTTGTTGCTTGCATGCTAAATGAGGGGGAGAAAGAAGAAAAACAAATTATGATTAATTATAGCCACTGTTCTGCCACTAGAGAATCCTGGAAAATATCAGTCACATTTCTGAATCTCTCACAGCGGCTACAACAGGATTAACAATCGAAGCAAGGTGAAAATCTGTATGAGGTAGAGAGAAATCTCTGAGGCTGCCTTTGAAACACTCAAGGAAGGTTAAGTAATATGTCACTGACTCACTGCAGTTGGGGATAAGGTTAACCAGGAGATATTCTTAGTAAAGTACCTAAGAACTGAAAATGTGCACCCCTGGGAACATGCATCTACTTACACTCAATTGACTGATGATTTGAAAAGCTCAGTCCAGAGCGTGGAGATAGCCAAATGAACCTCAGGCCTTCTAAAATATTATGACCCACAGAGTATGGGGCAGGATATTGCATCCACTTCCCTTAGAGTCAAGTCAGAAGATATTCAGAATACTAAGCCCTAAGAGAGTCGTACCAATGATTGGAAGGCAATCCTGTATCTGCCACCCAAGGAGAGTTCCACACCGAAATGAGGAGGGCATTCCTCAGACAAGGTACCAGTGAGTTTGCACTGCTACCACTTGCATGGTTGAGTAAAAGAAAGATGAAGTTTTCTCAGTCAAGTAGGCTTTGGGCTAGTCAAACTCAAACTTCTTTGTGGAGAGGCAGGAATACTGAGAAAGGAACATTTCAAGAAGCGAGATTGTTTTTTTTATGGACCTGCTGAGATCCAGGAAAGTCTTTGTTGAGCTTTATCTCTGTTTCCTCCCTGTGAAAAAGGAGGCTTGGGTTCAAGTCTCTCTCCATGTATTGAGGCTCAGAGACAGTACATCTTTTCAGATCAGGATGTCTCAAGCTATTTACATCATTTATGTATTGGGTGATTGGATTGTCTCTAGTCATAAAAGTGCAGGTACTTTTAAGCAATGATTGAAGGATGTCTTACACAGGTTATTTCAGTAATGCTCCAGGGGAATCTGAGTCAGTCAAGATTCTGAATGAGTTAAATGTACTAATTTCTCTTTGTGCTGGCTTCTCAAAGATAATTCTATTATAGAACAGCCAGGTAATATGGTACAATTGACAGAATTTTTACTAATGCTTTGAGTAAAAGAGAAGAGTTTTGCAGCGGGTAAGGCTGAAGGGCATATGAGTCTGGAAGTGTAAATGTGCTTTGTAGTGCTCTCCAGTGACTTTTATGCCTTGAGTAAGTTCAGATAAGACGGGCTATGAATCTAAACTACAGTTGTTATTCTGGATAATTATGTGGGTGGCCCAAGGTAGTTAATGTTTTGCCTGAGTCAGTCTGATTACTCAGCCTGCAAATTGTCAATACTCTCCAATGCACCAAAGAAGAGATGTCTAATTCTGTCTGTGGAAACCTGGTGTTTTTAATTGAGATTTACACTTCATTTATCATATTGGGCTCTATCTCTCAATCCTTGGAATGCACATCATTTCAGGAAGCCAAAGAAAAAGTTGCCTTTGGAAGCCACATCCTTTTGCTCCAAATGCTACAGTTAGCTAAATGTCACTTCTAGAAGCACTGTAATTCAAGTTAGTGAGTTATATGGGAATATTTCTGAGAATTTGATTTGTTTAAATCTGTCTTTGTACTCGTAATCTCAGATCCTAGCACTGCCCTTTCAAAATGCCAAATGCAACAGCTTGAATCATTAGTACACTTTGAATTCTGTTATTTGGGTTGTGCAATTGTGACTTCTGTCCTTTAGGCACTTTCATGCTGTGTGGGGAGTGGGTGGAAATAATATTTAAAACACCATAGGACAGTTCTAGTGTCATGTACAGTGTTGTAACTCCAATGAAACCTAATATATCTATTCCAACCTTAACTGACACGAAGAAAATTTGCCTTGCTGTGTGGAACTTATCATTAACTCTTATCTCTGTCTGAAATTTTCGTTTCCCTTCAATATTTCTTATCTACTTTACTCCCTGCACGCTCAACTTGGAATTGTATTTCTTCTCTAAGAACCCAACTTTCTCCTTGGTGAGTCCATATGGAAATTCCACAGAGGGCAAAGAGGCAGCTCTGTGGGGCAGCCTCCTTTTGGTTAGCACAGGCTGCTGCCCAGCCATCTGGCCTGCAAAACCTCCCTCTATACCTGTTGTGTTTTCTCTCTTGAACTGGATGGCTTCTCAATTCCAACAAAAATTCCAACAAGTTTGCAGTCAATCTGTTTCTCATGTGTTTCTGCCATTCTTGGCAGGGAAGTTGCTTTTTTTTTTTATCTAAAAGTATAGGGCTGGGGAAGACAAGGGCATAACTGGTGCTCTGTCAAAGCTGGTAGTAAGATGATAGTAAGATTAAGGGTTTTTTTTTTTTTGAGGAAGAACTGAAATGTATGAAACAGAGAAAGGAGAATCAGAAGGGATGAAGGAGAGGAACAAAAGGAGAGAGAAATGGAGAAGCAGCAGTATGAGACCCCACAGATGGGGAGAGGGAAGAAGAGGAAAGAAAAAGAGAAAAGACACCAGAATGATTTAGTTAAATTCTATTTAAAAAAAAAAAAAGTAGATGACAACTGGTGGGTTTTGTTATTCAATAGTACTACCATATTTTGTGTTGCTTTCCATTGGTGTCAGATACATCAGGATACTTCCAGTGTTTTCTATTGCACACCCTTAAATACTTGTTTTTTTGTCAACAAGAAACTTTGGGGTAAAGGGCTATCCAGGCTTTCGGCCAACTCCACTCAACTCACAAGAGAGTCTGCCTTCATTGTAAATCTTTTGGTATATGCTGGTGGAGAGCATTTGCTCTGCAGCTGCCATATATTCTCCTGAAATGGCATGTCATAATTACAACGTACGATGTAATGCATATGTAGGAAGACAACATAAGATTTCACTGTTGACCTTAATTTCAGCATTTCCCAGCTTTCAACTGCTTGAGTTTGCATCCTTGATGTTTTACCTTTCCCCTGAAATTATAAATAACACTTTGCATTTCTCTGATGTATTCTGCCCCAAAACTTGATACTGTTCTCTAAACAATTTTTTTATTAGGCTTGACAGCAGCCTTTTGAAGTAAGTAACTTTTGCCATTATTTCAGCTTTTGAAATGAACGCATGCAGAGATCATGCTTTACTTAGTCACACAGGATGTCAGTGAATTGGAAGTGACAGTCCCTATCTTCTACATCCTGACCTACCATTTGACCTTCATTCACACTTCTTTTTTAGATAAAAGCTCTTTTTAAGATCACAGGACTGCATTTGTGACTTTCCTATAGAATTGACTTGAAATAGCACCGTATGCCATTTGGAAATGTAAGTCCACATCTCATCTTCAGTGAGTCCGAACAGAATGCTCGCTAACCCAGTCATACCCCAGTCAACCTGGGGTTCATTGCTAAGGGCCACATGAATACTTGATGAATAATAATATGGACTGGAAAAATCTGGATAATGCAGATGAGGTCTTGTGCAGGGGCTATTTGAAGTAGTAATAATAATACTAGATTGTCACTAAGTTCTTGTTAGCTGACTTTAAATTTGATCTTCTTAATATAGTTTCTTGTTTGTCCATCAATAAAGGCCTTCTGTGCATCATGTTCCCTTTTGACAGAGCAGTCCCTGTCTGTTGGTAAGCTAATTACCTGTGTTTTCATCCTGCCCTGTAAACGGATCTCCCCTTGCCGTTATTACAGGTCACAGCTCACTTGTTTTCTAGTGGACTGCTTTTCCTTCTGTCAAACTACAAAGGCCTCTTCTTCCAAAGCGAGAGATAATAAGCATTAGAAACAAGTCCAGACTGTAACTGTATAATCCTTCTGTTCTGTACAGACAAAATATGTAACTAATTGAGAACAAAGTCTTCACCTTGCCTGTACACTCTGATAACTTGTGGCCTCATGCCTTAATTTTACTGGTTTTTGTTTCCTAAGTGCTATTTATGGTACTTCCATCTCTAAATGCCTTCACAGAAATTCTCTGATCAACTTCCTTGGCTATTTCAAGGAACAGAAATCTTCCTTTTGCCTCTGCCATGACCTTTCTCTTCTGCAGATTCAGGCAGTGTGGTTGGGTACCATTCCCGGAGCACTGAGCAATACTGGAATCCACTTGGCTTGGTAGTAGCAGCAGCAGCAAAAGCTGCTGGGCTGCACATCCTATGGTCTAGCATGAATCATAGGAGTATGTGTCACTTCAGCCCCCAGACAGCAGTGGCCCTGCTCCACTGTTACAAACAGCTTCATGAAAAATGCTCCTCCCTGTCACCTCTCCTGAAAGAGACTTTTCCTGACATCCTGTTTTTTCCCCACTCTTTGCCTCCTCCATCATGTGAATTGGACTGATGGATAGGCTGATAATGGAAATCAGCCTTTGCTGAAATAAGGGGTAGATTAAGGTGTAAAATCTGGTGTCAGGATCATATTTCTACCAGTGTACTTTGAAGCTTCTGGCTGTTCTCCATTTGGTGATGAATGGAAGGAGGGGGGGGAAAGAGAGAGTAGGAAGCCCCCCTGCTTTCATCAGGGGGAGAATGCTTAGTGTGCAGTAAATTCCTCATATTTCCAACTCATTTTGGAGCACGTTTGCCAAGAGTTTGAGTTATGGACCTATAAGTCAAATACCTTGCAAAATAGGTGTCATTATTCTCCCATTTTTCACCTGAGCTTGTAAGTAGGCCACATACATCTTTGACTTACTGCAGCACAGATTTCTTGCATGTTCTGTTCTGTTCCTGTATGTCAATTAAACTCCAACAGGGAGGTGATATATGAATGTATTTCATCAAAATAATTATGCCCAGATCCTGGTGATGGTGCTCCAACGAAAGATGTGTTACAGATACAACATGCCAGGAAGTGGCATCAGAACTTCTTCTGCAAGTACCCAGTGGCTCCTACTGGACTGCACTATGACTTCATCTTAGCAGATTCAACAGCATTTATTGTGTTGGCCCCATATCCTGCCATTGCTCCTGTGCCCAAGTGCTTCATACCACTTCACTTCTCTCGTAGGTGCAAGGAAGAAGAGAAACTTTCACCCCTATTTTGTGGTGGGAAAACAAATACTGCCAAGCTCATATACTTACACAGGAGATACTTTTTGAGGATTAAGGACTAAAAGAAAAAGGATCCACTTGACCAAATGGTCACTTCAGTCTTTTACTGATAATATTTGCCTTCTGGAATCCCAGATCTTTGTGGCTCATGAGAAAATCTAGAGCAAGGAAAACTTGCCCTAGGTGCAGGAAAATCAGGAAAAAGAACACTTAAGCAAAATGGACACATAGAAGCTCATACAAAATCTGGTAGACTTGATCACTGTGCTGCCATTCAGAAGAATTCAGACAAGTAGAACAAATGGACCAGTATGGACCTAATGGTGTTCAACAAAGGGAGATGCAAAGTTGTCAAGTTGAGTAGGGATAAAATCATGCTCTAGTATATGTTGGGAGTGGGCAGTCTAGAAAGCAACTTGGCAGAAAAAGACACGTGGGACTTGGTGGACAGCAAGTTGACCATGAACCAATGATGTGTCCTTGCAGCTAAAAAGGCCAACAGCTTCCTTAGCTGCATTAGGAAGAGCGTTGCCAGGAATGATGATTCTTTTTCAGTGGTAGCAAGAGACCTGTTGGCTCCTCTTGCAGATCTTTGGCTCCTCTGCAGAAGGATATGGGCATACTGTAACTATGTCCAGGAGTTGGACTCGATGGTCCTTTTGAATCTCTTCCAACTCAAGATATTTTATGAAAATGATTTGGACTCTGGAGCATCTGATATGTGGCAATTGTCATTGTTGGAATTGTTCAGCTTGGAGAAGAATATGGGGGATATTAACAGTGTGCAAAATACTTGATAACAAGGCATAAAGGCTACAGAGCCAGACTCTACTCAGTAATTCCCAGTGGCAGATCATGAAGAAATGGGCACAAACTGAAACAAAGGACAATCCATTTAAATGGGGAGCCAGGGGAACAACTTTTTCATTGTAAGGGCACTGGAAGAGAATGCCTAGAGAGCATGTAGAGTCTTCACTCTTCAAGATGCTTGAAACCTATCTGAGTGATGTTTATGCTCTAAGCACACCCACTCTGAGCCCAGAGGGCTGGACATGAGCACCTCCAAAGGTGCCTTTTAGCCTCAGCTGCTCTGTGACTCTGTGGGTCCTGCAGAGCTCATGGAGTGGAACAGGGCTGTGGTTTGGTTGATGATTTCTTCCACCAAGTGTTAATGCTAGTAATCTTTCTATTAAAACTGTTTTCATTTTCTTAACACAGCAGTGTTGTCCCTCAGGCTTTGCACAGACTTTACTTAATTTGGGTACGTCTCAGGGTTTGGTTTCAGTTGAAAACTTATCTTTGCATATGCTTTCAGTAAGGTTGCTCATGACTTTTTTTTTTTTTTTCTCTACTGTTATGGCTGGTGGGGAAATTCCTGCCTTCGGTGGCACTGTGCACTTCTCTGAGCTTTGTACCTGACACTAGTTCACATAAAGATGCAAAATGCTCAGTCAGGTCTTTTACGTGTTCACTGGCTTTTTAGCAGGTCGTGAACTGAATATTAAGCTGGTTGCTGCAGTTCTCTGAGCTATTAACCTGAAACAGCACTACAGCTTTTATTAGGTGCAGTGACTTTTTCAGATGCATTTTAGCATTTTTCCTCTGCACCACCTCTCTGAGAGATCTAGCACAGAGGTGAAATGGCTTAACATTTCAGGCACTGAAAAAGGAGCGTTTGTACTACCATAGGACTGTATTATCTCATCTGATAGCTTTCAGCTAACCAGTAATATCACTTGATTAGTTGATTCAATGTTCTTTACCAAGCCTGCACTACCCAAAGTTAGTTGTTACACTGACCAATGCATTTCAGAAAAAATGAATTAATGTCTGTTGCATTGAGAACTCCTTCCCTCTGAATGTCTGCTTCAGGGGAGATTTAGATTGAATATTAGGAAAAACTTCTACTCTGAAAGAGTGGTGCTGCAGTGGCACAGGTTGTTCAGGGAGGTGGTGGAGTCACCATCCCTGGAGGTATTCCAGAACCGCGTGGATGTGGCACTGAGGGACATGGTTTTGTGGGCTATATTGGTAATAGGTGGATGGTTGGACTAGATGACCTTAGAGGTTTTTTCCAACCTTAATGTTTTTTTCCAACCTATGGTGTCAATGAGATCTCTTCCCCTTGCTCTTGTCACTGCCCATAGCCCATCTAAGGATCAGCCCTGCTGGTTCCTGAATCCCCAAGGAGTAGGAAGAAGAGGCAAGACAGCCTGGTGGTGCATGCTGTCTGCAGAGTCTACAGGGATATCAATTCCAACTAAGGAGACCTTAGTGATTTTCTCTACTGTCAGCAACAGAGGGGAGTCCATAGCACTTCAACAAGTGGCTGTCCCACCCCACCTTTCAAATGAAGGATAATGACCTCTAGTATGGGCTGTTCAGCATAGCTAAGCTGCAGCAATACAGGTGAGTTCACTACCTGCAGAAAATAGGAGGTGGAGAAAAGAAGGCAAAATTGCCTGGAGAAGATCTTGTGACTGGCAGTGTAGGAAAGGCAGCACAGCAATGACAGTAGTGTCAATGTCATGTGGCAGGAACAGAAAACCCTGTTGAACTGCATGGAGTTCACAGTACAGCTCTTAAAGTGGTAAAAGTTCTTCACATCACCAGAGTGTCCAGTGAAGCAATATTCCTAACAGTTAAAGCTAGTCATGGTCTCTTTTCATAATTATGAGCCTTGCCTTCTGCCCCAGTGAAGATTTCCTGGGGCAGCATACTAAAACAGTGAGAACTGCGTGCATTGCAAGTGTGGCTAGGTTTCCTAAAGCAAGACAGAAGGATAGTAACTGAGGCTGTGAATTTGGTAAAATAGTGAGATACAGAACAAGATCCACTGCAGGGGTGGGGGGAAGGGAGTAGAGAGCCAAGGTTATCCCTGCTGTAGGTATTGCACAAGAATAGTTGTCACTAATGACTGAAGAGGACAATGCAGAGATTTACGTGCCTGTAACCCATCTTCAGCATTAATGCATGCGGATGTTGATGCTGAGTTGGAAATATTCCCAAGAAGGAGCTGTTGGCACTAGCAGCTGATATTTAACATTGTTTCATATCCTTCACCCAACCTAATCCTGACAAAGAGAAACTGACACAATAAAGAAATGATTAGAGAAAGCAGAACTTTAAATACATTAAGAGCTTTATGTGAGTAGAATTAAGAAACTTTTATTAACGCTTGTAAAAAGCTCATTAAAATGAGACAGCAGAAAATAACAGGGTGATGTTTTGGGCCTTTCTGACATTTCACACTCAAACAAAGATTGTAATAGGCACTAAAATAAGTTTTTGGGTTTGTTTTTTTTTTTCTTTTAAATGACTGTGCCTCCCAACCCTTCCTGGTTCCTACACTTCATGACCATCTGCATTAAACTTCCACACTAGTTTTAGTTTTGGTTGATATTTAGATCAATTACAGTTATGTATATGGTCACATGCAGTAACTCTTTAGAGGTATATGGCTGGTAAGAAACTTCTAGTAGTTAACAGAAGGTTTTGTTTTAGTATCTCTAGCAAATTAAGTTGCTAAAGAAAAAAATATGTAGATTTTGCTGGGGAGGCTAACAGTGAGATGAAAAGATAGCTCAAGATTTTGCCTCTTTTTCTATTAAATGTATTTTGAGCTAATGAAATCATCTTTTATCAGATGATTAAATCAATTCTTGCTGTGTTTGATAGAGTAGACCCAGTATTTTATCAAAGCAAGTAAAGGAGTGTGGCTCAGTGCCCCTTTGCCAGGCATAGCAAGAAGCATATGCGTGCACTATAATTCAGATGTCCTGGTCGTGGTAACAAAATCCATGCTAGCACTTGAAATGTTTTTATTTGGGCATGGAGATGTGACCCTGTGCCTCAGTCTGTATTAAGTCACTTCAGGAGTGAACTTGACAAAGCTGACATGGACACAGAACAAGAACTGATATATGCCCAAGCACGCCTGGTTAACACAGCTCTATGGTCTCAATGTCGTAGAGTCATAAAATGGCTTACATTGGAAGGACTCTAAAGATCTCTAGTTACAAACACCTGCCATGGGGTGGATTGCTACCCACTAGATCAAACTGCCCAGAGGCCCCCTCCAACCTGGCCTTGAATGCCAGTTTAACTCTCATTAACCTGGTAATACATCGCTTCTTGTATCAACTACCCAATACACTTTTGGGCCAGCATCACAGCTAAGGATAGGCAGATACAAGTATGTTTCAGCCAGGCTTTCTCTTTGTCCTCATCTGTGAACGCAGTGCCAAGAGCAAAGCTGTGTGCGTGCAGGACCACCTATTTTAATATGCAACTTCTGGATCATAGAGTGGCCTGGGTTGAAAAGAACCCCCCTGCTAAATGCTGGGTCACCAATCACCAGACCAGGCTGTCCGAAGCCACATACAGCCTTGCATTGAATGCCTCCAGGGATGGGGCATCCGCTAGATCCATTTGGTTGTTCAAGGATGCTCCCTATGGAGTGCTTTAACAGTGGGATCAAAAAATCTTAGCCCTTAAATACTAACAGTGTTTCTTGACTTCTTAAGAAAGCCATGATCATCACTAAGATGGATAAGTCTGAGGACTGCTTTGCTAGACTGTAGTATCCAAAAATGCCTGCCTGAAGTCAAGCTTTTCATGAGGTTTTTGAGCATCTGAAAAGTCTCCTCTATTTAAAAAAAAAAAAAAAAAAAAAAAAAAAAAAAAAAAAAAAAAGTAGAATATTTAACTTGATGTTTTCACAAACATGGCCTCAGCATGAAAAGTAAGTGTTGAAATGACAATGGTTTGTAAAGCTCTCTTGCAGTCTGAGGTGAAAAAATAAATTGAGGTTAACAAGAGACATCAGGAAAGTGGAGAGGCAGGAAATTAAACCTTACTGTTCTCAGCGCTTGCTTGGAGAAAAAAATAATAGCATTTTGTTTTGTAAAAAACATTTGTCACACTGATGGCAAATATCAGCCACAAATATATTGCTTTACCAGAAAGCTGGCAAGCAACAACAACAAAGAACACAGATGAGAACAAAGAGATGGAAAAACTGGCAAAAAGCATTTTACCTTGTATCTTAAGCATTTATAAGTTACTAGCCTAGTATCTAATTATAGGCTGTGCAGGAAGTAGCAGCTATAGTTAAGGTTTTATGACATTCTTCTCTAAATGTCCTCCATTGCTTTCAACCCTCACACATTGTTTAAGCTGCTGTTTTCCACTGTAGATATCAGACCCTGGCTGAGCATGTTCCAGACAGACTTAGCCCAACTACTTTGAATGTTTTGGAGGAGGAGGAGGAAAAAAAAAAAAAAAGCAGGGGATATAACCTTGGAACTTTACTTCACCCATCCTAGATAAACATTTTCTTTTCCTTTTTTCTTTTTGTTTTGTTTTAAATTAAATGATAAGTTTGCCTGCTGTAAAGCCTTACATTCTTTCTGACACACACACACAGCTACTGAACCAGCCGTGCTTTTGGCCACAGCTCAATCTTGCAAGAGAGCTCTCTGTCAGCAAGCCAAGGTGATGCTATAGGTTCCCACCCCATAGCCCAGATTTCTCCAGTCTTAAGTTTGGGCTCAGCTCTCACATTGGCACTACCTGGGGCCTCCAATTCCTTCCCACTCTGTCTCTGATCCTGCACCCACTGATAAAATGGTTTTCTTTGCAGTGCTCTGTACAGCCTCTGCTATGAGGGCCTCTCTTATTCAGGGTGTTGATCTTGGAAGGCTTCTTGACATTGCATTTCTTTGTATCCAAACAACCTGAAAAAGTGTTTCTCGTGCAGTATTTGTTGGGGGGCAGGGAGATTCATTCCTATTTACAGGTGAAAGAATTTCAACCATTTTTATATTCTTTAAACAAACATGCCTATGGAATGAAAAGGGCCTTTGGAAAGAGGATAAACATTCATGGAGCTGCTTGCTTCTTTTAGTAGAGAGGGCCAGAGTAATTCTGGAGGTGGCAAAGTACATAAAATAACAGTGCCACAAAAGGGTAAACCTCTCTGATGAGTAAAGAGTGACCAAGGACACTCAGAGACAAGGAAAAACAACTTAACCCTGAGCTGAGAGTCAAACACTTATAAGAAAGCACTTGACGATTCTTTGGGCTCAAGCATTACTGAAGGTTAGCCATTACTGTCCTTTAATGCTATGAAAACAGCAGAAGTAAACAAGCCTTTATTGTCATTGTCAGTATTTTCAAGGTTGCATATTGTGGAAGAACATGTTTTTTTCTGCTTAAGAGATCTTATATGTAAAGTACGTACAGCTGCAGAGGCATATGCAGAAGGAACAAATGGTACTGTTGTGCTGAGTGCTCTGGGACTGCAGAAAAATGTTAGAAAAGAAGGAGGGGGAAATAGTAATTTCCAAGTGCTTTGTAGGTGGTAGTGGTGTGTTTGTTTGTTTTATTTTTTTTTTCAGCATAATTTAAGGTGGTATTCTCTTCGTTGCATATGGACAACAGCCTGATGGAGCACCTTTTTTGCTTGTGATAACTAGAGCCCCTCAAAATGTTCCTGAGCCACATCTTGCCTCCAGACAATTCCCAGCCTTTATCCTCTCTGCAGGGCTCTCAAGTAACACAGGGGGGATAAAAAAAGTCATCAGGCATCTTTCAGTACTGGACAGAGTTTAGATCTATTTGCCCAATGGAAGCAACCTAAGAACATGCAAGGAAATACTCGAGTCAGAATTTCCTCTGTCCTCAAGCACAAAGCACCCCTGAGCAGCTATTCAATCCTGACTGGCCAGCATCTGGGCAGACTTTTACTTATGCAAAACTGATGGGCAGCTCTGACCCAAGTGCCTCAGAGCTCAGCCAGCACTGCCTGGTCCCATGAGATGAAAATGATGTACCATCCTGGCTCATTGTGGGGAACAGAAACACAGGAAACTTCTGACCAAAAAGATTCATTTGTCTGGATACTGCATTTTCATCTCTATTATGTATTCTTTGGGTTTCAAGGTGATTAGGTAATTTTTTCTTTTCCTAAACAATAAAAGTTAAAGCTGCATTGCGGTATTTCAAAGCGTAGTTGTCGCTGTCTGGCACATGTAGAAAACAGAGCATTTTTGCTCAGTACCATTGCAAATGCAGACTACTGACAGGATAAAATTTCTCCTGGGCATCTTTCTAGTCCAAGAGGATTTAGTAATCCATCTATGCCTTTGATTCCTAGAGAGATCGGTTTTTCTGACCAGTGTTGAATTATCTTAATACATATTTGAAACAATTTTGGATTATAAATTCTATAAATAATAATAATAATAATAACATTCTATAAAATGCATTCTAAAATGCATAATAATAACATTCTAGTATAAATCAAGCATCCAACCAGCTCTATTACTAAGTCTGTGCCTCTTTTCCTCTACTCAGTCTTGCAAAAGCAGAGGCTCACCTGGGGCAAGCAGCAACCTCTACACAAGTTGTTTGATTTTTTTTTCTAAATAGCCAGGTGGCTTCAGAAATCAGTTACGACTTTTCTAGGTGATACATGACATTACAGTTGAGGAGTTTGCCTAGCAAAATGTAGCATACAAAGTGATCCAGGATGAATTTAATTTCTCCTGTTTTAAATCGTGATTACATTATTTTATGTGGACATACAAGATTATTCTGGTATTTCTGCTGCTATTAAATTCTTAGTAAAGCAAGATAATTTGAGCACTGGGCAATCAATGTCTAGTCCAAAAGTGTTGAGAACATACTTGCCTCTCCCACAGGACTTGTTGGGAAAGAGCCCTCACTGTCCTTTGCTGTGAAAGGCTAGCAGGACAAGAGGTAATGGACTTAATTTGTGCCAGGGGAGGTTCAGGTTGAATATGAGGAAAAAATGTATGCTTAGAAAGAGCGGTGCTGCAGTGGCACAGGCTGCCCAGGGAGGTGGTGGAGTCACTGTCCCTGGAAGTGTTCTGGAACCGTGTGGATGTGGCACTGAGAGACGTGGTCTAGAGTGGTCACAGGCATGAACTGATGGTTAGACCGAATGATCTTAAATGTCCTTTCCAATCTTAATGATTTTATAATTACCATTCTGTGATTCTATGAAAATCCAAGCAGCTGAGGAAGAAGAGAAGGGATGAAACAGAAGCTGGGGGCTGTCCTTAGGCCACTGCAATAAAGCAAAATGTAAAATAAAGTGGCAAGAAAGACAAAGGATTACCTGCAGCAGGTCCCCAAGCATTTGTGTCTATATAGGTGATGAACCAGAAATGCTGTGTGTGTGAGATAAAACTTCTTGGAGGCATGACCAACCCTTCAGTGCTGGGTGCAGAGAAAATCTTTCACCAGTAATGGTTCATCCTGGAGATCCCCAGTTAGGTCTGCTGTAGTTTTCTATTCTCAGGATGCTCCTCCCCTTCTGGTTTCACAGCAGTGGGATTCTGATCCAGATTGTCCATATGAGTAGTGATCTCACAAAGTTCTGAGAGCCCCAGCCCAACTGGCCAGAGATGTGATATGAGGGGAGCCTCGTGGTGGGGTTCTTTCTTCAGCTGTCTAAGAATGCAGGGGCAAGCCCTTCCAATAACCTCTCTACAGCTACCATGGCTCCTCCATACTGTTCTTTATAAGAATCCTACAGCCACAGGGCTGTCTCAGTGGCTTTTACTAATCAGTGCCTCTTATCAAATGGACTGCTCTCATCCTGCCTTTCCCAGGGCCCGCCATTTCTCCTAGCCAAACTTGTTGCCAACTTCCTCTTGCCTCATTGCAGCCAAGAAGATTGTCCCAAAACATCTTTGTTTCTCTCCACTGTTTTCCCTGCCTTTTAGGGATAATAACATGGTTTATCTAATAGTGACTACATCAAAAATCTTGCTGTAATTGCTATGTATGGGTACTAGGCTAAAAGCAGCTCTGGCAAAGTTCTATTGAAATTAATGCGGGTGTGCTAGGAGTACATTTGTAACATTTCCTTCGTAACTCTGCCAGCAGCCATTGTATGATAAGCTTTGGTACATAGAAAATGAAACAAAAGAGTAACAGGAAATAACAAAATACTTCATTCATCTAGGGAACAGGTTATTTTTGGGGAATGCAAAAAAAGCTATGTACTTCTAAAAATTTTACTTCAATGCTTATCCAGAGCAACCTGCTAGCTTTATTCTTTGACGAATCCTTGTTCCATCACTTTTCACTGAGGTCCTTTGGGGTTTTTGTCTTTTATTAATTCCAAGGAATACTCCATCCCTGTCATAAACAGAGAACATGTCTGTTAATAATGCTACTTGTACTGGTCTCATAGCCCTTTCATAGCTCATTTTCATTTATAGCTCTTTTCATGCTTGGATAAGGAGTCAGTGCAATACATTAAAGAGAAGCTAAGGTGAAAAGAGACATCCCATTTTCAGACACTACTCCCAACTTGTTGGTTCTCTTGGATAATGTGTTGACAGCTGCAACCAAGCACTTAGAGTTTGGTAATACATCCTGAAATGTTTCATTTCTAAAGTTGAGGATTTTCTGTTCCTTTGAAAAACCTACTGAGTTCTTGGGCAAGTACTACGTCACAGATTCTCACTTTATTGATCATCTTGTTTAGACTGTGAGGAGTAATTTTAATTGCAAAGTGCTTGAAGGTTGTAAAACTGTTTCTAGTTCTAAGCATTCTAAGGCCATGGGATGAGTGATAACCAGCCTATCGGTGAAGTTAAGCTCATCCTGGTTCGAGTTCTGGGGTATTGGTTTCCTTGCTTTTGAAATGTGCCTCAAGAGAATCAGCCCTTAAAGTTGTTTCTATAAAGGGAACAAGCTTATGTCTTCCTTACTTAAAAACTAATTAATACCTAGCATCCCTGATGGACTTGGGGCTCATGCTTGCCTGTGCCTTACTGATTGGGCAGTCAACCAGCTGACTCACACTGGTGGGATGAGGAGGCATCAATGTCTCTAAAAGTCCAGCAGGGCCATATTAACCCTATTTGGGTGGTGGTGATCTTGCTTTAGCAGAAGTTTTGAAAGAGCCCCCAGTGTTGCGAGAAGTTATGAGGCTGTGGGCAAACTGGTTTGGTATTTGGAGAGCATGTAGCTGCTGAGGGGTTTTGATCTGAAGAAAGTTTCCAGGGAAACTGCCTTGGTGAGAGTTCCCCTTAGAGATGAGAGAGCTGAAGCAAACATGGATATGCTTCTGAGAGGAAAGAAAGACTGAAAATACATCTATACCACGTGACTATAACAAATGCTATACACGGGCTGTTAGCAAAATCTTTTGATGGTAGCTTATTACTCTTCTGAGCATCAAAAATATCCTTATATTCACTACGGGACAGGGACCTGTTTGTATGATCACAGAATAATGTAAGTTTATTAAGTTTACAGCATGCTTTGTCTCCCAATAACTTCTCTGAGTGCACATGACCAAAGACAAACTGCAAATGTTTAAACTCTCAGGCAGGTCTGCTTCTTAATTTGCATCAGTGTCTGCTTTCTTGGCTTTTCTGAGTAAGGATGGGAAGCAGAAACCATCTGTGAAAGGAGAAAACATGGGGAAGCATGGGCCTTAAAAAATTCTTGGAGTCTTACAGACTTCATATTGCATTTTGCATTAGAAAGCAACAGTGTAGAAGTGGAGTTTTTCCATTTGACAAGGTTACCTGGCTTTTTAGTATAAGAACCCCTTCTTTTGGAAGCTCCTGTGTTAACCACGAGAGCTCAGGTGTGGGAACACCACTCATGGCTCTAGCCATCTCCAAAGGTAAAACCCAAGTGCTGTGCTCCCCTCTTAGGTATTGTGTGTGACGCCCAGTGCAGCAATTCTGTGCAGCTGAATTCAGAGCTTGTTCAAGACTCTAGTGATTAATAATATGTAGAATTATATGTAGATACAGCACAAACTGCCTCTGTAAATCTCGGGAACAGCTGCTAAATGAGTGAATTTGTTAGGTACCGCTAGGTGGTGCCTCCTGATCACTGTTAATGAGGAAAACAACTAGCAGGGAAGGCGAGGGGAGATGAGGAATGGAAAGGCTCAGAGATCTACTTGGGGAAAATGTAGGTAGGTAATACAGCTGTGTCCATTGCAGGCAGAGCTGACTTTCCAAAATCCTTGACAGAAAGCCTCTGCAAAAACACCAGTTCTGCAAATGGAAGCTCGTATGTTTCTTTCTAATGTTTTGGAAGCATTAACCTCTGTTATGTGAGCACTCCCCAGTAAGGAAAGATGCTTAGAGAAAAGGGAGTAACTTATGATCTTGCATGAACTGGTACTTTTTTCATCATAAAAAAGAAATTTGATAACTTATTTTTGTAATAAATGCATGCAATTAGATGAAGCACAGGCAGAGAAGCGATCCTGAGGCCTGTTAGTGATCTGAAGGGTTTATGTTATCCTATTGATAAGCCACGTGTGGAGTAAAGATGCAGTTGTCTAGGGTTCAAATACTCTTGATGTAGCTTCGTTAGCTACTTTTTTAACAAATGAAAAAATAGGAGTAACCCCCTCTCTTATAAGAAAGAACAATATTTTTGGATCAATATTTAACTTTGTTCTCACTATGGTAGATTTCAGCTGAGTTCTTGATCTTGCCTTATTGCTTTCTATTCCCTTTTTCTTTTTAATCCAGTGTGCACTCTTCTGTTAAAGTAATCACACTGCTAAGATGTGTGTTTGCTGCTGGGGGTGAAGGCCTTGGTTCCCAGACTTCTTGTTCTCTGCCACTGTGTTTCAGTGCTGTGGTTTATGCCAAGGCTGGTAGGGAGGATAAGCCATGTCTAGAAACAGGACCTCAAGGGAAGGGTGTGTGCTTTCCTGTGGTACAAAAGCAAAGACAGGAACTTGCTATGTTTAGTTTGGGCTCTTCTTAGGAGTAAAACAACTTCCATAAACTCCAGGTGGATTTTTTAAGTCCTTTCCAGAATGCTCTGATTCCAATAAAAAGCAGAGTGAAAGATGAAGATACTCTGTAGCATGCTGGAAACGCATAACATAAGATTAAAAAAAAAAAAAATTAAAAATCTAGCCATTGGTAGTTAACCCCACAATTAACAAGTCCATAAGGCAGTAACTTGTAACATAACAGTACTGTCGATAATTATTAAGACCCTGAACACTATCCTTTCAATCTGTGCCTACACATCAAAAAGGATATTGGTGACAGAAGTCTCAATGTATGTAGAAAAAATTTTGGAGGTTAACTCAGGAAAATGTACATAGCAAAAATCATAAACTTTGTTTATGTGAAAGATGATTATGACTTGTGTCCTGTAGGAATCTGAAAAGTGCTGAATGTTCTGCTAGGTGGCTCTCTAACATAAGAGAAAATTGATGCACAGTGGTTGGCAGCTGAAGTGAGACAAAATCTGAGTAAAAATTGAACTCAACAGAGAGGCTAGTTAGTTAATAAAATGACTAATAGCAGGAAGGACACAAGGACATTGTGACTTAAATCTTGATTAAAAACCTGAGTCTCTTTCTGATAATGTATTACATCTCAGATAGGTTATGGACTTAAAGAAGAAATTTCTAGGTCTTCTCTGTGTTGAACGGACTTCAATCTGTGGAATAAAATTATAGATGAATGATAAGATGAACCAAAAGGAAACCATATCTGCTTATGTTGCTTTGAGATACACCTTCCTGCTTTTGAGGGTTCCTGAAGAACTTCTCAGCTGTGCTGGTAGCGCTTCAGAACAGGTCTCTGTCTAACTTGCTCAAAAAGACTTTCTGTGGTCTCTCCAAACCACGCTCTGTTACTCCCAGTAGTTGAAACTGACAACTTTTGCAGGAAAACCTGGGGCCTCTGAATATATTGGCTTAGGTTGCTACTCTGAAGAAGACCAGGTTCTGAGAAGAATGGAAGGGATGACTCTAAAATATGCAGTAAGTTTCATTTAACTTGGCTGTGTCATGCTTCCACTGGACAGGGCCCTGTTACTCTTGCAGATGAGCTCCGGGGTCGTAAAGAAGAGACACAATGCCCTGTGTTCCCTAAAAGTCATACCCACAAAATGGCATCTGCTGAGATTTCATGATCAGGTGTAATACCTTGATTGCTCTCTGTGGTTTTTCAGACAGCAGTCTAATGGCCACAGGAATGCAGCTGTTAGTAGGGATGCGGTTGTTGGCCAAAGTTCATCTGAAAACTACCTGGAGTCTTTGGAGGAGCTGAATTTCTTGGCCCTCCAGCTAAGTAGAAGCAAGTACAAAAGGCCTATTGTGTTACAGTAACGATTATGTTAAATGGATTTTATTAATATTTTTATCTTCTGGAGGAGAATGTCAACACTGACCGTGCACCTGAGATAAAAATTCCACTACTTCCTTTAGTACCTCAACAAGGGCTTCTAAGACTCAGTATCTCCCAGATAAAGTAGGCCTTATCAGCACGTTCCAAGGAACACTTGGCAGGTTTTCATAATTTAAGTCTCCCCCCAGCACATATTTTCCTCATTTCATTTGAGCAAGCTCATCTTCCGAACCATTTGTAGCTCCATCCATCTGCAACAACATATCTTTGCAGAGACTCTGCTAGCTCCGTGGTATGAATAATGCAGAGGAATAGCTGTGTTGAAGCTGGCTTCATTGTCAGTTTAAGCTTAGCATGAATAATTGAACACATTTTCTTTTCAGGGACAAGAACAGCTGCCGTATGAGCTATTTAACCCCTTTTGCCTTCTCACATTTCTCCTTAAACTTGCTAAACCCCCTGTGCTTAGCCATGCCATGTAGGAATGCATCAAACACATTTGGGGTGGTGTCACAAATAATGTGCTATGCTTATAATCCAGGCCTAAATGAAGGCTGGTTAGTGTATACACCACTTATCTCCAGCCTTAACTCTTTTGTTGCCAGCTTGCTACTGGACTCTACTAGGACATCAATATTAGCATGCTGGACAACCAGTAAATGCCTTCTCAAAGGTAAACCTTCGGTAGGGAAGAATATAGCTAAGAGGTGTCAAGAGTTCAAATATTTAAGCTGTTGGCATAAAAACTATGGAATTAATGGTCTGCCAGTTCAGTCTTCAAAGTTATGAACGAAGCTCATGCACTTCTAGTCCCATTAGATGGGGAAGGAAGCCTATGGATTTATTTCCCATGTATCTTTTGAAAATGGAAAGTGTCACTTTGAAATTACAGGAGCTGGCTTGCAAAACTGAACTTCTTAATTAAGGAATTTGGTGTTTATAACTATTCTTGCTCTTTTTTTTTTTTCTTTTATTTTTGGGAAAGTATGTGTAGTTGATATTCCAATCAGATGTGAGTTCAGTGATGGGGGAAAGTTGAGAGGAGGAGATTTTTTTTTTCTGAAGTCTGGTATGGGAATATTTTGAAACCATGAAAAGAACGTGTGAAATCTTCACTCTGAAGAGAGAATAAATTTGTCATAAAATCCTAGCTACATGTCATTCCTTAAAAATTCTTTCACTCATACTTCTCCAGTTATATTCTTTTTTATAAGGTTGTCACAGATGAATGCTTTCAAATGCTTTGTATTACAAGTCTCCATAATCTTGGGAGCATACTACACATAATAATGAGCATATTTTATAATGAGATGTGTTTGTGTTCCCTAGCTTTCTTGTTAGAAATCTTGTTTCTTCTGTGTTAGTGAGTTCCTCTCTTTATTCTGTCTCTAAATCATGCAAGCACAGCTTTCCTTTTAAAGTTTTAAAAGCTAGAAACAATGCGTTGTATCTCCAAACCTAAAGGCTTTGTCCAGCAAGACAAACATTACATTATTAGTAAGTAGGTAAGTAAATTCATAAAACAAATGCATTAAAAAAATGTGAATACTGGAAGTCATACCTAGTGTTAGTGAAGGAGCTTTTCTGCATGCTGTATGTGCTAACTGAATTATATATATGAAAAGTGTGTTTTCACAATCTTAGGGTAATGGAGTTGCATGAGAAACTCCTACTGCAGATCCTTAAGCTGTCTCTGAGAAAAATTTTCTTGAAGAGATCATAGGAAGCTGGATATGGTGGTCTTCATCCCTCCATTACTTCTGAAAATGCATTTCTTAGTTTATATCCCATGATGAAATCATGTGAAATCCCTGGGACTACTGTTACTGCAGTAAAATATCTTTCAACTTTTCATATTTGATGACCTCTGTCTTGGTCTTTACTGAGTCTGGGTGACAACAGGGCTCTGGTGGGAAGTGCCAGCCTCACACCCTCCTTCCTAGCAGGCTCCGAAGGACTATGGCTCCTGATTTCAGAGGAATTTGGAAAAGCATCACTTTCCCAGCCCTGCTGCAACAGAAAGCTTTTTTTTTTTTTTTTTTTTTTTTTTTTTTCCCCCCAGTAAGGAAGCATCAAAAATATCTCAAAATCTGATTGAATCAATAGTTAAATATAGTGGTATAAAACTTTCAGTTAAAAAGACAAACTGCCAAAATCCTTTTGTGTCCAGACAGCCCTATCCCGATTTCTGAAAATGGGAAACCAGCAGAACAAAAAGTATGTTGGAAGATTGTGATATTGGCCTCTCCTCCAGACTGGACAGGCCAATCTTCTTCAACAACTTTCATAGGACATGCCTTCCAACCTTTCTACCAGCTTTGTTGCCCTTCTCTGTACACTCTCAAAAATCTTAGCACCCTTTCTATGCTGTGGAATCCAGAACTGCACACAGTATTCAAGGTGAGGCTGCACCAACACTAAATACAGTGGGAGAATGGCTTTTTGTGACTGTTTTGCTATGCTGTATTTAATGCACCCCAAAATGCTGTTTGACCCCTTGTCTGACGGGGCCAACTGCTGGCACACATTTTAAGTATAAATAGAGCATGAGATGTGTTAATTGCTATGAGGAAAGTTGTTCTCGTGGTTGCTTCTTAGTTTTCTTTCAATTTGAGGTTATGTTTTTTTTTGATATGGCATTCCCCCCTTTTTAGTTTTCAGCTCTAATTTCTATTTCACAGATTAAATCTTGCTCAGCTCAGGGGAAGCCATCTGAAAGGTGCTGCTGCTGCCTCAGCTTGTCTGACAGTTGATACTCTTCACAGTTCAGTACTCTCAGTAGCTGGTAAAATCCCAGTAGGTCTGATCTAATAAGAAGGACCAGAGGTAATGGTTGGTCTGTCACATTCTTCAGCAAGAGAAATTATTGATCTTTGAACATGATCTTTCAGACAATATTAAAAATGGCAAGTTCATTTTGAGCAGCCAGAAGGTGGCTTGTGTCTGACCTTGGTCGTACAGCATAAATGAAAGTGTGATCAGAGGTGATGTGGAGCAGCTAGAGTTGCCAGAAGGAGTCGTCACAATTTGGAGGGATATATCTTCAGTGATATTTTAAAAGTGTTCAAGTCCTCCATGACCTCTATGTTTCCCAGCATAAAAACTTCAGTTTTCTTTGGAGTAAGTCTGTTCTTTTTTCTTTGCATTCTTCTGCCCCGAGCTACCCAGTAGTAAGGAGGTGTACAATGAAATACGTCATGCAATGCTTGTTAGCCAAGTAAAACAATCTGCTTACAGCTGAGTCTATTCCTGGAAGAAAAAAAAACACTATCAAGACTTCTGAATGTGATAACTACGAAAGAATACATTCTTTGTTCTCTCAAATATATGGGGGTGAACTGTGAGGTAGAGTGGAAAGCAAACTGTGCGCTAACGTGGGATATGTCATGAATAGGATTTCTGTCTCCAGAGCTGCCTTTTAAAGCTCTCGTAAGTACACTTAGAAGGGGACATGAAGTGAATAGCTGTGGCTCCAGACCTGCTGCTCTGAGAGCAGCAATGAACTGCTTGGTATGAGATATGGGGCTCCCACCTGCTGATCCAACACCTCTACCCCCTGGCATTCTTAGTTTCAAGAGTAGATAATAATGAGTCCAACCCCTCCATCCTGGTGCTGCATGGACAGAAACTTAAGTATGGACTGTTGCGTAGGAAAGGCTAGATGAGACCTCAGATTCTTAAGCCCCTAAGGCTAGGCAAAATACTCATGTTACTTAGTTGGAAATCTTGTTTCTGAAAGGGATCCACCGTTCTAAGCCCCAAATTGCCATTGAGTGAATGTGGTAACTACTCAGACCATTTTTTATGAGATACTTCAAGGAAAGTAATTTATACCTATGAAAAAAAACAGCTATATATTTTACAGCTGTACTGTGTTGCCAGGTTTCAGGAAGCTAGAGGATGTGTACATGTGCCATGGAAGCAGGCTATGTTGATGATCTTGTTGCCACTGTCTTCATCCTCACTCCCTTCTTTATTTGAGGCAGAATTACAACAGTTTTCACCAAGTCTTCAGTTCCTGGCATTCCCCTGAGTGTGGTTGTTTCTGTATCTCTTGAATTTTCTCCGCTATTGGAGGAAAATAAAAACAAATGATTGCATGTTTCTCTTAATGATGGCCTTCAAACTTACAAATGAAAAATCAGTTATTAAAATAACAGTAAGAATTATTTTTTTTTTTAATAAGCTAGAGAAAAGCTATTTTGGTCTAGTATTTTGCATTGTCTAGAGTTGTAAATACACTGAAGAATTTCCACTTCTAAAGGGAACTTCTTAAACTCTTATTTCTAGAACCTCCTGTATGAAACTTGTATTTATCTGTTATTCCAGTATTTTAGAAAGCAATAGGAACAGTAAGGAAACAAGAACAGAGCCAGGCCTCTTGCCCCTAAATCTTTGATGGTTTATTCTTGTAGAGCCTTAGCAGTGATTTGTGACTGTATGAGCAACATACTAATGATTAGTAAATGATGAGTTGCCAGTTATTTAAGAAGAGATGTGGCTTTGAGGCTTCAACCTGTTTTCTGGAGGGTAAAGTCAGAGGAGGGTGAAGATGGAAAGCAGACATTTGATAAGCCATAAGGATGCATAAGTTTCTGTTCTTCTGTGAGAATAGACATAGCTACCTCAGCTTCACAAACAATATTTATACTTGCACCTGTGTGCAAGATAACCAGGGAACTGCTCTCAGTACATTCTCCACAAGACTTTTTTCCTTTCATCTGTAAGTGTTGACCTGCAAACACAAGCATCTTTCTCATGGCCATGTTCTAAATTTGGTCTTCTTTTCATCCCATCCTCATCTGTAAATTGGTAGATAAGGTCTTCAAATGTATTTAGGTATTTGCCTTAGTGCAAAGGGCGTGAGCAGCCTCTGCTAAGACGGAGGCCTTGTTGATGAAGATTTCCATGCTGACTGAAGCCTGAGATAATTTACTATGTGCCCAATTTTTCTTGAAATCATCTGGAAAAAGAAAAAAGCAAACTAGGCTGTAAAAAAAAATAAAAAAATAAAAAAAAAAAATAGCATGTTATCAGTCTCCTATTAGTAAGGGATAGAGGGGAATAGTGACTAAGTAGTGGGAGATAGTATAGAAAGTTGGTACTTAAATGCTTATTTATCTGCATGCATCGATCCCAATGAGAGCTACCTAGCTGCAGCAGATGTCTGATTTTGACATGCAGTAGCCCTTTCTTCATAGTAACACCAAGCTCTGACTGTCACGGTGTCACTAGGAAGGAAGCCGCTGTGAAGTCTTTCAGTACCAATTTAATGAGGTGCAGATCTGCAGTGATGTACAGGCCTTCAATCATACTGAAAGGCAATGAATTCCCTGCAGGCAAGCTGGAAGACTTGGCCCTGAAAAAACCTTATTGCCAGCCAGGACATTAATTTTTCCTAATGGGTTCTATGGAGACAAATGAACCCAAATGAGCAAACATTACACTGCCAGTAAGACAACGCATTCATCAATAATTGTGATCTCCATTGCAAACTCAATGAGAGAGGCTAGAATCTGTCTTTCACCCTTTCTCCTAACACTACTCAGTGGTGCTAAAGTATCTTGTCCAGGGTGGAGGAAAGAAATCACCAATTTCTTTCTTGTCATTCTTCTGAACAGTCGGGTAGGAAAGATGAGAATTCCTTGTAATGGAGATGCTTAAATGGTTGCCTTGGTTAATTCAGATTGTCCATTTGCTGCTGCTTTTTCTGAGTGCCTCTGTAGAACACTAATCTCTTCCAATCCCTCTGGTCTCGTAGCATCCCTGGATGTAGACATGCTCTTTTATTCTCCCTCCTTGCAAGTCCCAATGTTCTGCATAACTAATTTCTCCCTGGCTAGCATGGCTCTAGCATATGAGAAGAAGGAATCATTTGGTGCCCCGTCCTACAAGCAGTAAACAGAACACATTAATCTTGCAAGTAGTGTCTGAAAGCATGGTACTGAATGACATGCAGTGTTTATTTCCTTGAATTGTTAAGATTTGTACTACTGTTGTGCTAAAATACCACTCAGAATTTTAAACGAGCAGTCAATGTGTAAGAAGAGTGTAAGCTAAGGAGAGGAGTTGATGCTTCTCTGGCATTCAAGGGTGAAGCTTGGATGGCTTCGTAAGCCAACTTCAAAAAACCAAAGTTGCATACTAGAGTTTTTTGCTCTGTCATGTGCTAAGGCAAACCAAAAGTCACTCCTCAGGCATGCAGTCTCGTTGTGCTGTGAGTGAGGGCTCTCTCATTGCTTGAAGATGATGTATTTCAGTTGAGTGTGTTTGGTTTCTACTGCAAGAAGTCTGTGTCAGAACTGAGGCAGGGAGCAAAGGGAGAACACTGAACATTACTCTTCATTTGTATGCCACAGAAGCATATAGTGACTTAGGAGAATCAGTAGACAATGAGTCTAAAATCAAACTGCAGTTTGAGGTCCATGGAAATGTAACTTAATGCCTGACACCTTGAGAATGATTAAGTCTAGTCAATAATTTTTGAAACTTTGGATGTGAAATACATTCTTTTTGGCCTCTTGGTCTGCTGTTCATAGCTGTCTTTCACAAAATTTGATTAGTAGTTTTATAATAAGTAAGTAAAGCTCAAAGCAGAGGCGGTTCTTGGCGTCGACAAGGTCCGTGCTGTCTCTGATACGGGAGTTACCAAACAACATCTTCTGGAAAAGCTTCAGTTTCAGAAAGATGTGTAGGATGTCATTCTGAGTTATAAAAATAGCAGTAAGGAAAAATTAACCAGGGTCTCAAGATTCACTGAATTCAAGCTTTTTCCTCTTTGTTTCATTATGGAAAATGTTGCACTCCTGTTAAATAGCTTGGTTAGAGTTCACATCCGACTGTTGAATCTTAAATCAAGTTAAGCTGACCTGAATGATCTAGATTATCTGACTGATCTAGATCTCCAGTCACTCATTAGACAATCCCTTTGTTACAGTATTTATTAGACCTTGCTTTCTAAAGTTTCAATTAGCTTAACATTTCAGAGAGTGCATTTCTGGTGACAGTTCCTTATCTGCGGGAGCTCAGTATGCAGATCTCTCTCTGCTGGACAATTTTGCACAACTCATGATAATAGAAAAAAAACCTAAAATTCTTTAATTGAATCAGGCCATGATTCAGCCTTTCAGCTACTCTAGGTGCCCTATTCATGTCCACAGGTTTGCTCAGAAAGCACTAACCTGATATTTTCTTCTTTCTCTTCCTCAGTAACAGTATCAAATATAAGCTGAAGTATTTCTACCTTGTATAATCTTTCAGAATAATAAAAGAAATTTAAAGTCAACTTTTATGCTGCGGGGAAAATTGTCTAGTCTATGGAATTGATTCTTCTACTTAAAACTGAAAGAGCCAACACCCTTCAGGCTCTTTGCAATTTAAATTTTAATGTATATACATATACGCATGCACATATGTGGGCACTAGCATGATCTCTATTTTTCTTTCTTCTGGGCAGCTTACCATTGAAGTTTCCAGAATAATAATATCAATATCTCTTCATATTAAATGAACACTAATATTCTACTGTGATAGCAATTTTATTTCTCAGAGAAGGCAAAAATACTTGCCTAAATGCAAAATGCAGCATGTATTTTATTGTACCTTCAAACATAAATTTACTCAAGTGTTTTTGTCAATTCCTGCTAATCTTCTGTAAAAGTCTTAAAAATAACCTATGGAAACTTTTTTCATTCTCCAAGTGACTGTTGTGCATCACACTGACATTAAGTGGTGCTTTAGTACTTTTTTTTTTTTAAAGATACTATCTGAGCCCTCTTAAAGTCATCGATATTTTCAGTATTACCTGTTATTTTCATTGTGATTTCCTGAACAGTGTAAATGTCTTCACTGTTGTTATTCTATGCAGTAGATATAGCTCTTCTGCTAGGTATAGCTCTTCTCCCAGGTGTCATGAAATCCTTTTCAATAATGCCTGGACTACTTGTGCTGGTAAAACATAAGCCTGTTAGTAATGCAGGTAGTTTGGAGCTTGTGTTCATCTCATTCACCTTTTTATCTCCTCTCTGTATTTATGCCACAATGTTGTCATTGCTAGTGGCAAACATCCATGACTTTTGAATTCTTCTTGACTAAGAAAGTATCATGGGTTGCTCTCACCTGGGAGGAAGCACCACTTATTCATTTGTGTGCTTGTACTTAGAAAGGTGACCACTTTCCAAGGACAGTACAAGGCAGATCCACTTGCTTTTATTACCTTGTCCAAGGTGCCAAGGCAGAAGCTACTTTATGGGTTGTTAAATGAAGGCAAATCCTGGTTCTAGTTCTTACGGTTTGGGTACTTTTCTGTCCTACCCTGCCTTAACATGATGCATGTACTGTTCCTACTAATCATTAAAAGAAAAAGAAAAAAAAAATCTGCATCCAACAGAAAACACAAAGTCTGAGGTCCTATTTCCATCCTGTTACCATCACAGCAGTGATCCTTGATTTTCAAATATGGCTTCAACTGTACTTGACAACTTCTCTTAAAGTTGCATTAACTAATAAAAAGAAAACCTTCATTTCTAAAATGTCTCTCTACCATTTCTGTAGCACAAGCTTCTCTCAGGGCTAAAACAGCTGAATTTGAGATTCAGTTCTGCTATCTGCAGGTAACTGCAGCTGATGAGTTTCTAAATCTATCCCTGTGGAGTTTGAATAAGATAAAGTTGAGAGTCTGTTTAAGACAACTACTTTTTTTTTTTTATTCCTCAGCATCCTTCCCTGTGCAATAACTGCTACGCATGTTTTTAAGCCAGCTTTGGAAAATGGATCAGAGGATTTCACAGGATTTCAAGAAAATGATTAGCTCCTTTAATATTTGTGTGTGTGTTTGTGTTGGCCCTTCATCATACCCAGGAACTTTGAACACTGGAAGCTTTAACAGGAAAAACAGTTAATCAGTACCAAATTGATCCAAAATAAATTTTTGGTTATATTACTGGAAATGTTTTGTTTTGTGGAACCTGGTTTTACTTGAACTCCAAGGATGTTGTCTGGGAGTGACAAAACAATGTTTTCAAGATGCATATTGCCTCAATGGACTGTCTTAGCCAACTTATCCCATGAAGCATGCTAAGAGATCCTACTTTAAGGAATAATTGAGATTGTTTATCTTGAAATGGAATATACTGAACCACTTATCTTTTTTTTTTTTTTTTTAATTGGTCATACAACATTCACAGTGGGCCAGGACTCCTTGCAGAAGCTAAGTAAAACTCTTCAAAGTAACGTATCTGGATTGATTCTGGCCAAAGAGAAGAAAGTGCAACCTATGTCCTATTAAAACTGACATAAGAAATATAGAAAATGTACATATTTCATCATCTCTTAAACTACATAATTGGTCAGGCATTTAGTGTCAGTCAAAAGTATGATGCTGTAAAATTTATCTATGGGTTTTTAATGTAAAAATAGGGAATGCAGGTAAATTGTGGTTTTCCAGTTCCCTAAATTTCATGGATAAGGGGAGTTGATATCCCTTAGTCTTCCAAACAAACAGTTTTGATTTTATAGGTGAGGCTTCATCATGCATCTTTTGCCAACTTCATGCTGTGCTAATATAATTTACCAAGCGTGCAGTGATAAGAAAGAACATAATGATCCAGAAGAAAGACAGCTCCATTTTATTTCTGCAGAAAGAGTTAAAAAGCACTGTTTATTTCAAAATGAAAATAAGTAATTTAGTCGTGTTCCTTCAAGCAACAAATTAATTACCAGAACTGGGAGGTAGTTTCACAACAGGATTACCCTTTGCTTCTGTAGGCAAAAGAACAACAAACCAGGGTGACAGAAATGCTGTGAGGAAAATGGAAGGAAAGGAAGCAGATGATGCTTTTTCCTCCTGATGCATTTGCATGAGAATAATCTCATAATTATACGTTTTTGGCTGGAATTACATTCCACAGAATTTTAGCCTGGAGTATCTTCATTGTTTCCTTCTAAAAGAGAGAGTGAATTGCATCAGACACATGATAGTGTAAAAGCTACCTTACTGTGATAACTGCATGGCCTTTGTTACAAGAGCTGAACACTTCACAGAAAGGCTTGTGATCGCCATGTACTGTACTTCAAAAAAAGATGCTTTAGCTTACTTCTAGATGTGGGTGATGTTATTAAGAATGAAAAAAATAATTGCTGCTTTCTGGTATTAGAAACTGTTGAGGCCTGATCCACCACCACTGGAGCCCTGTGGAATGTAGATTTGTCGCTAGAGAACCTTTAGAATGTAGGAAGTGACCTATTCACCCTAATATATTTTATCACAGTAGTGAGTTCCATAGGTTATTTAAACAGGATTTACATAAATTTGATAAAACTTAACGGTAAAAGAACTGGTGCCATCTGGTCAGTGAGGTCTTGTTTCACATGAGAGCAATATTTCTTACATACCCACACATCCTACATGCACAGTACAAATTTTACATGGCAACTAGTGAGGATACTTAGTCTACTCCATATCTGGTGCACAGATAACACTGCATATTTTCTTCTAGTACATTATGGACTCATGTGACTGCTTTTCTATTACAGTACTTTAGAATTAATGCATCCAGATGGTCCAAAACAGTAGGAGTCAGCCTTATGGAGATTTTCTCAGGCTAAGATGAGGAAAGTTGTCTGTACACATGCCTGAACAACCACAGCCAAGACACTGTTTGCTGAGGGATGTTTTCTCTCTATGGGAGACTAGATTCAGTGACCTACTAAGGGCAATGCTGCCTCCGCTAGAGAGAACAAGATGCTCAGGGAGGGGATGGTTACTTTTTAGGCCAGTTGTGTTCCCTCCCAGCTATGGTCTAGCTAACCAAAGGACACTGTTGGTAGTCTACCAGAAAATTTCACTGACAAATCTGAAATATGCCTTTACTTCATATACAGCACCATAGCTTTGATTTATCATTCAGCAGTCCACTGCCAACCCTATGGATTTCTGTAAGTCTCATTCCCAGGCCGTCCTGTAATAAGAAGCATTCTTTGAGGTTTCCTTATCTATAAAGAGGAAAAGGACAGAAGATGACTGTTCTCCATTCTTATAATATTGTCTCTATCTATTTCTAGCTCTACCCTAAACACGCTAAAATTTTTACTTTGACTGAAGTGTGTGTAGAATTTGCTATTCAGTTTTTGTACCTGAATGGTTACCTCCTATCACAGTGTGCATGTGCAAATAATCAGCTAAATCTCAGCCTTTTCAGTGAACAAACCATTAGGTGTATTACTGTCAGAAAAATAAACATGCTGCAGAAATTTCGACATACCATCTGCACATCAGCTGGTAGATCACTTTCCACTTCTTTCCTGAGTCATGGATTAGATGTTTGGTAACCAGCAACAGGGACTCTCTGAACAGCATGACAGAACTGAAGACAGCATGCTGTAATCTCTACCCTGGAAAAATTACCAACTGTTCCTCTCTGCTGACATGAAAAATACATCCTTTCTGTTCTAACTGCTATAAACTGGAGCTCTCCTGGCGCCAGGCTGGTTCAGATTTGACAGTTGGTGGCTGGACAGAGTTGGTAGTAGTGGCAACCATCTTGCCATCTGTCATTTCTGATGTAAATTCTCAGTTTAGTGTCAGCCCCATGTAGTGTTAAATTCTATGGCTAAAGTGCAGAATGGGGCTCATAGAATCATAGAATCGCTCAGGTTGGAAAAGACTTTAAAGATCATCGAGTCCAACCATAACCTAACCATACTATCCTAACTAACAACCCTCCGCTAAATCATGTGCCTGAGCACCACATCCAAACAGTTTTTAAACTCATCCAGGGATGGTGACTCAACCACCTCCCTGAGGAGCCTATTCCAGTGCTCATTTCAGTCTGTTTGTCTGAGAGACAGTTTCAGAACTCTTCCCTGGCATAAAGACCAAGTGGCACACAATGTATACAATAGACTTGATCCAGAAATAGAGCTTTCATCTCTGGAAAGTTTAAATTTGGCTTCTCTGGTCAACAGAGGCAGAAACATAGCAAAGGAAAAATACTTAAAGTCTTCAAGTCAGACGTGCTGAATTCTTTTTATCAGAAATGACGTATTTCATTCTGACAAAGGAAAACGAAAAATTTTCCTAATCACAAGACTGAAAAACTTCATCATTCAATCTATTCTGAGAGTTTAGTTTTGTTTTAATGAAGCACCGTTATTTCTATAGACTACCCCTTAAATTTATGTTCTTCAAAAATAAACTCCAAATTCCTAATATTTTGCCATAAACCATGTGAAAATTCAGGAACAATTTAGGATTAGAGTTTATGAAGAAGAAAGGTTTTGCTGTTGCTGGTGCTTTTTCGCTGGCTTCTGGTCTTTGTGGATGGGATGGGGATTTTTTTAGTATGTGCTGTAACTTTACATCCTACTCTTTCTCTTTAAAAAAAGATTATAGTTGTCCAACTAGAGATTCACTGCTGATTAAGTTCAATGTTAAGTGTTTGTATTCACAATATTGTTTCTACCAGTTGTTTTTCTGGAATTGCCACTCATTTGACATACCTGATAATGTCAGGTCAAGAAAGGCTGTTAGATAACTTCGAATAAAAGGATTAACATCATTATTTTTGGTACAAAGTGTAGCCTAAAATCTCCTAGGAGCCCCAGAGTCAGAATATCAGTAATGAGGATGATGTGATGTTCATGAAAAATGTTTGCATGATTTACAAATAAGAAGAGAGCTCCTTTCTTGGAAAAAGGTAGACTGCTTCCAGATCCTGTGGTGTATGTTAAAGCCAGCTGTAAAAGATCCTAGGAAAGAAAAAATATCTAAAGTTAGACATCTGTTCCTTGCATCTTTGAGAGTCCAAGCCAATCAGTATGCTACAGCTCCAGTATCAGAGTAAGAAGCCTTAAAACCATCTACAAATGCTTTCTGCGAGACATCCATACAAGAAAAGGTGTATAACAAGGTGCAGGTGAGAGCAGCAATGATTTATTGTTTTAATAGCCAAACAGTCCTATCTGTTTGTTCTGCTAAAAGGCTATATGCCCATAATCCAAGCAAATACAGTAAAGCCTCAGCATTGCATCTAAAAATATTATAGAAAAAAGTGATGTGTTTGTGAGGAGAAGATTTTGATGATCTGCCAGTGTCCTGAGGTCTTCCCAGGAGGGCTGTGCGGTTTGTAGTGGAGATTTATTCCTCTTTTTTTTTGCTGGTTCAGTGCTGATAACTATTTCTTCCTTAGTCTTAGGATCCTCTTGGATTTTTTTTTATTATTTGATTTTTTTCTATTTTTCCTACTTAATCCATCTTCTTGCATGCTCTCCTTTTATTGATTCCCAGTTGCTGTCACCAAAACTGCTCTGACATCATCCTGTGTCTGTGCTCATCCCCAACAACACTGTTCTGCTATCAGAGGCATTTCAGTCCACAGAAAATAAGTATTTGATACCACTCTAAAGTGAAAATAAAACAGCTTTAAGCAACAGTTGCGTTTCAGCTAGAACAATCCAAACCAGCTCATGCTGGGACAAGTCTAGACATTTCCTGAGACCCTGAGCTGCCAGATCAATACAAAGCCTTTGGCTCCTAAGTCATAATAATGAAAATCAAATTTATTGGGCAACAGTACAAACCTTGGAGGCAGGGGGGGTGGAAATGCAATGCAATATGTACTGATCAGTGTCAACATTAATCTCTAATGGCACCATCTCTGGAAACTAGTCTAACAGGTTTCATACGTTTGTTTTATGTCAGCTCTTATGGGCCTCTTTGTTTCCACATACAACAGTTTCCCAAATAAGCACTAAGTGTGTCCGCTATGTTTGCGTTCCTCAATTAAAACTGCCTTACTGCATCCGCCCATTTTTTCCTTTTTTCTAACATTGGTTGCACTGTAGCTTCTGTAGCCAAAGAATGAGAATCTTGCAGATGTTTAGGTATTTGTCAAAGCTGCTTTCTGAACTACAGCAGACCTCCAGCTTTATCAAATTCCTCTTCTTGCATGCTGGGTGTCCTCCAAATGAAAGGATTTATCTGTTTTCACAAACAATTCTCATGTTGGATGTCAAAAAGACATTGCATTGCAGAAACTATTAATGGGAGAGCTTTGTGTGACACAAAGAGAAGCAAACATTTCATGCTTTCAGCTCAGTCCCACTTTGGCTGCCTCCATGCTTCAAAGCCGATCCAAGTATCTGAGGAATATAGCGAGTTTGAAGTGCTGTCATGCTTATGAATAATGCCTGGAAGTCTATCTGGGGAAATCTCAGAAAGAAGACTGGCTAGAGGAATGATGTGAGTTGTTTCATGGCAAACAACCTATCTGTTTCATTAACCAATAATGAGATCTTATGAAGCATCCCTGGGCATTGCTGTGACCCGAGATGAACATTTGATGACTCTGAAACATTAACATTTAAGGCTGAGAACCGATGTGGCTGTGTTCTGGGTTGAGGGGCTTACAGTAGGTTTCGCTGCCTGGAGGTGAGCATAATGCCTAAAGAAAGGGAAATGTTCTGCTTGTTGTGAACAGTATGTAGAACAGCAGTTTAATGCCCAAGGAAAGAACTATAGTCCTTGGAAAAGCATATAAAAATGGAGATTAATCAGAAGCTAGAACTGCAATAACTAGTTTAATTCATTAGCTGAAAATCTGTACCACTACAGGTAACAAGTTTGCTCTGCCTGTTCTTCTATTTGCTTCTGTGTTGTTCTGTTTGTTTTTGTTTGTTTGTTGTTTCTTTTCTGTCTGTCTGAGGAGCTGGGAAAGACAGGAACTACTATGATTTCATGTGGCCATTGAAATGCTTCTGCTAGTGGCTAGCATAGGGAGCTGACATAAGGAGTGATGGCAGGGCTGACACAGAAGAGAACTGTAATCTGTAAATAAATAGAGATTTGGTCCAGCACCTCTACCATCCACACTCACACACCAGCAGACAAAGACCTGTGACTTCAGAGCTGTCGAGAAATTCCCCCGTATACACATCCTCAACAGATCAATAAAGCCTTAGCTTAAATCAATTGCAACAAATTGGGAGAAGAAAAGAAAAAAAAAAGAAAAGAAAATTAAAAAAAAAAAATAAAACAAACCCTGCCAGTGAGTCAGTAGCAGTTCAGACTGGGGGCGGAGGAGATTCCAGTATAAAGTACAGCAAAGGGGTGAGATGGGGTTGCTACCAACTCTGGCAAGTAAACTATGCCACTTACAGAGTTGGCAGCTAACCCTAGTGCAGCTTCCTGAAAAGTTTTTTCCATGCCATGGACAAAAAAATTGAACTTTCATAACATCATTTATGCAAAGAGAAAGAATCTGTCATCCCCATACTGGGAAAACTGTAGTCAAGTTTTCTGGCAGAAGAATTCCCCAGCAGTTCATCTTGTGTCCACGGGTGAGTAACTGGGTTGGATTCAAATATGCTGTCCTAGAGAGCACTGTATGAAAACACAGCTATGGACTGCTTCTCGCAGTGGTGCTAAGAAAAGCATACTAATATTACAACCTGAAATGCTGATGGGATCAGAGAGCACTGCTCGAGGTACTAATGTGACTGGTCTTGAATGCTTCGAATGGTTTCCCAAGGCCCTGTTCTGCAAATGTAACTAAGACTGCTCAGAAGAGCCTCCTGGTTGACTCTGAAGGCTGTTGATACTCTAATATGTTTCTATTGCAATCAGTGTCTTCAGGTTTTGTGGAGAGAAAAAAAACTTATCATGAACCCATGGCTAAATTCCCAACCCAACAAAACACTTGTATTCCTAGGTGTTTGGGCAAGTCTCAAACTCAACTAGGCAATAAAGACAGAGTCCTGAAGTTGTCACGAATCCCATCGTGAAACACTGGCCTCAAGGTACTGAACTCCTGATTAACTGATTAACCATTGAAAGCTTTATAAACCAAAACCTGACTGATCTAAGTTCAGGTTTTCCTGTTGATTCTTGAAAGATTACTTGGTTTGCCTTTCTTACAACTTCCCTCTTTGAATGTGCTGCTTCTTTTGTAGTGCTTCTTTTGTAGTTGCTTACTGGCTTTGTGGCAAAAAGCCATGCCTCAATTACATATTTAGGGACCCATTTAAAGAGAAGTTGATTAGTAGGCACATAATGGTCACAACAGTCTAATTTTTGTGGTGATTAAATCATTCCAGAGGGGAGATATGTGCACTGCGTGTCACATATGATTGAATATGTATGTTGCATCTGATGGAACCATGGGATATTGTAATTTCTCCTTTTTATTTTTCTCAGACCACTGTTGCTTTCCTCTGAGAGACATCTAATTTTTCTTGGTGTTACCTCGATATTCTAGCATCACTGATGAAAAGGAGAAGCAAAGTTGCATTTGCATTTGTAAAAGGTTTAATTACAGGGGTTCTGATGTCTGAAGACAGCACCTTAAATTATTTTGTCATGTGGGCTATTTTTGTATTTTTCTTTTTTTTTCTCATTTATCTTTGCTTTTCTCTGCAAGACTTGTTTTGATAAACTGGTAGATTGCTGCTTAGAAGACCATTGGCTTTTGCTGCTCATTCTCCTCACATAAAATTGAAATAGAGCTTCTGCTTTAGTCTGCTAAACATCAGACAGATCTGATTCCTCTTCTCTCACCAGCTTTCCCCTACTGCAACTCCGATGATTTATGACACAGTTACCTTAATTTATAGCTTGAGAGAGAAGCTTTTGAAGACACAGATTAAAATCTGAACATGGTTGACTTGCCCATTCATTCTGAATAGTTGTTTTCAGTTGCATGTAGTTTTCTGCAAGGTCATTTCAGTTCAGGCTTTTTAAAAAACAGCAAAAACTCTGGAAGTCTGGCAGTGCTCGTGTAGCAGTCAAAGACAGCATTGTTGCTACAATTAAAATAGGACAGACCCCAGTGGCCCTTACCAATGACTTCTTTCTCTATACTGTTCTTGGGGTAGTCATTGAGCGTGACCATAAATCAAAAAGTGACAGCATGTTGTTATTGCTAGAGAACCAATTGGGCAAAATTTGGATTCAAAGACAGCATGTAAAGCATTTCTGTTCTTTGTTAACGATGCTACCTGCAACAATAGCTTTGCTTATCAGCTGAAGCTGGTGAGACTGAAAGGGCTAATAAGCGTGTTTGTATTCTCATTTGTATTTTAGTGCTATCATTTTAGTGATGGTAATAACTGTGACAGAAGCATCACCAGTAAATTGTTGCAGCCACATTTGAGTGCCAATATTTCAGCGCACTGAATGAGAAGGTCATTTACATAAGCAGAAATGAAATGCCTATGTGTGGGTGCTTGTAGCACAGTTACATCCAGTCCAATAAATTATACATGCCCATGAGTGTCCTTGGGCACTGAGGCCAGTGGGCATAGAATGACCTAGTTCTTTGACAGTAAATCCTCTTGGACTTGAGAACAGCATGGCCTGTACAGACTGCCTATTGGGAATGGTCCTAGCAATGCTCTCATCACTGACTCAGGCATAGGGATGGTTGGTGAACATCCCAGTGCATGTGCAAGTAAGGTGTGCTTACAAATGTCCTCCACTTGGTCAGAAAGATCCTGTTCATGTTCCACATCTCTCATCACAGCTAACCCACACTGTCTGAATATGAAAGATTTGCAGAGGACTACTGATCTGAAAATATTGTTCCCAAATGTTTGGGACTGTGTTGAACTGCAGCTGCTTCTTGAGATGAAAAAGTTACATTCATTTTGATAAATTATATGCTGTGTTCTCAGCCTAATTAAAAATTTAAAATGAGAGGACAATATGTGATGTGATGTAACAGGCATAAATACACACCGAGGAGTGAACAGTCTTGCCCGAACTACATTGTGCCTGAAAAGAAGAGCAGAGAATAGGGGAAGCTAAGAAGCATGCTCTGGAAAATCTTGCTTTCTTCTGTCGTTGGCATTATTCCCCTTTTGTGTGACAAAACCTAGTGTCTGTATAAGCTAGCACACTCCCAGCAAGTGAGAAATCCACTCCCCCTGCCATCTGCTCTCCTGCATGAATAATTAGGAGGAGAAAATAGACCTAGAGCAGTAAAAGAGAGATGCTGGGAGCTAAGCTATTGCTGGGAGAAAATATCCCATGGAAACTAGCGGCAGGCTAGGAGAGAGAATCAGGGAGGTGGATTTCTAGCCTTAGACAAGTGCAGCACGTAGAGAGTTGCTCACAAAGCACCCAGCAGTGCTTGGGAATAGGAGAGCTGAGAGGGGAGAGAACAGCATTGGGTTCCAGCAAACACTGTCCTGGCAAACAAGCGCTGCCAAGTAGCCTGGATTCCTTTAAGCACTTACCACAGCTCATGACTTGCATGTGATCCTTGAGGTGTTCTGCATTGGCTGTCCCCTTCAAAACAAACTCTAAGAGAGCCTTGTTTCCATCCTCTGAGTATCTTGGTCTCGCATTCAGTTGATCAGTTTCCTTTTGCAGTTAGCAGCTTCGTACCATCCTTTATTTCCTGGAGCAATTGATTTGCCCTCCGTGTGGGCTTGTGGGACATCCTGAAACACTTACCTGTCACAGCATGACTCTGCTTAACATCGACTGTTCACAGTGTTGGCAGCATTGCAGGAAATTTGAGTCTCCACCTGTAGCTCTGGTTTATATTTTGTGTTCACAGCTAAGTGAAGAATCTCTGCCACCTACATCTCTTATTGATTGTAAAGCCACGTGTCTTCTGAGGAAATCTAGAACTACAAGTTAGACACAGGTATTCATCTGAAACTTCCCATGAAAAATTTATTAAGTTTTTTATAAGTAACTGGAGAAGGAAGTTCACGTCCCAGCATTTGGCTCCTTGAAATTCTTCAGGGTAGCTAATCCAGCAAGCTTATGGTCTTTCATTTCTTACCCTGTATTCAACACTGTGTCTGTTTTCCAGACAAACTTTAAATCAAGACGTGGAAGGCACTTCTTAGAGGCACTTCCTCCTGACCAGCAGCAAAGTCAGGGCATCAGCAGAGCTACAACTCTAATCAGTGACATTGTATGTAGTATATCATTTGGATAGTATGCACTGTGCATTACTGTGTTCCAATCAGAGATGTGGCAAAAAGCAGTAGATGCAAGACTGAAAATGCTAGGCTCTGGATAAGATTCTTTGTATCTCTTGTTCAAGTAGAGATGTTTTGATTTGATCAGACACAACCATTTGATCAGCAGGAAGAGCACTGGGGCAAGAGTGTGCAGGATGGTGTTGCAGCTGCTTTGCCCCTAAGTATTCCAACATTATTCTTGCATGCACATGCATACAAATGGCTGTACTCACATTTCATCCTTCAATAACAACATTTTTGCCTATTCTATCAATAAATATAAACATGCTTCTTCACTCAGTCATGTCATTTCCATAAGCTTTTAATGCCTCCTTACCCCATGAGCACGTATTTTTACAACATACAGTTTCAAAGCCATATTTCAGGGGAAAAAATAAGTTTTCATAGCTTTCTGCATGCTTGTTTATGCCCTGCTGTGCCAAAACTTTCGTCCTGGTCTCTAGCTGCCTTTTAAATGTGTAACATGTGTCTCAAAACAAGCTGTGCAATCCCTTATACCTGTACACTGACTCTTGTTAGCTATGGTTGATTTTTATTCTTCATCTTGCTCTTTCTGCATAAAGTTGGAGCAGTTGTTTATCAGGAGGAAAGACTTCCATAAATTCCCTCTGTATAATCCCTTTCTTCTGCAATAACAAACTCCAGCTGCATTTTTATATTGTTTTTTAGTAGCAACAGGGCCTTTTTATTTGCACATCACCAAAGTTGAAAGCACATTTTATATCCTCTCACTTTTACCTCATCCCTGTGGTTCCTGATTGATTATTTAAACTTTTATTTCATGCAGTAATTAATGTGTTGCAATAAATTAATTCTTGAGCTTCTTTTCTGCTTCATTAATGCAGGAAAAACTCTTTGTTGTTCAAAGAAGTGATGTGCCTGCCAGATATCACACAACTCGTTAAAAACTGTTCAGTGCTGTAAGTCAGCACTCAATCCAAACAAAACAGTAGGGGACACAGGAAAGCATAATGGTTCTACTTGCATATTCAACTCTCTCTTTTGCACAGCTTTTTTCTTCCAACTGATAGTCCCAAGATCTGTGTTTTGTTGTTGGTTTTTTTTTTTAATTTCCTCTTTGAAACCAGAAAACCTTAATTTGAAGTAAGGGCTGCTCTGTACTCAAGCTCTGCATCCTGGGTATTGTACACTTCCATAGACTCTGAAATGAGTTTGTTGTTTTTCTGCCATCCCTTGAAGCAGAAGGTGTTTTGTTTTGTTTTGCTTTTTCCTTTTCAACATTTGACAGTACATAATTTGGGGCAGTATCTTCCTGTCTAGTGACCACAGTGAACTTGCTTGTATCATAATGGCTTGAAAGCCTGGAGGATGTAAAGACATGTCACAAGTCATTAAAATGTAGAAGCTTCATCCACCCGCTGTTGTTCCTCTTGATCTTTTTAACTTTCGCTACAGTAAAGAATCTTTGGGTGTTTTTCCTTCTCTCTTTAATTAAAGCAGACAGAAGACTTCTCTGTGAGGTTCTGCGTCTGTTGAATTTCACACATTGCTTTATTTGAGTAAACAAAACCCATAAATATGTATGGAGAAGAAGCCCCAGTACAGTAAATTGTTGCAGCTCTTTTCAGAAAAATACAAACCTCTCTAAATGGTTTCCTGGCGGTGCTTAACATGTAATTGCACTCAGGATATGTTGTACTTCTGCTTTGAATAATGGAACTAACAGAGGTTGCATGACTGATCTCACAGAAAGGGCAGGCACTACAGTATTTGGGGTTCTCTTGTGTTTCCCCCTCTGTGGGGTCTTTCACAGAATCACAGAATCACCCGGGTTGGAAGGGACCTCAAGGATCATGTAGTTCCAACCCCCCTGCCTAGCAGGGCCACCAAACATGCACATTTAGATCAGTGCCTGCTCAGGAGCTGAGCTGAAGGAGTACTTAATGAATGAGGAGTTTATCTGAAAAAGAGCATTTGTGGTGGAGAGGAGGTTCAGGGGAGACCTTATTGCTCTCTACAGTGATCTGGAAGGTGGTTGTAACAACGTGGGTGCCAGCCTCTTCTCACGTGTAACAGCAATACAACAAGAGGTAATGGCCTCAAGTTGCACCAGAGGAGGTTTAGGTTGGATACTAGGAATCATTTACTCTCAGAGAGTGATAAGGAGTTGGAACAGGCTGCCCAGGGAGGTGGAACATCCTGGAAGTGTTCCAGAACTGTGTGGATGTGGCAGTGAGGGACATGGTCAGTATGCATGGTGGGGATGGACTGATGGTTGTACCAGGTGATTTTGAGGTCTTTTCCAACCTTACTGATTCAGTGATTTTATGACTGAGCCTGATGTTGTCCAGGCATTGTCATTTCAAAAGCATAAGGAACTAGGCAGCGAACTGTACTATATATACTCTATACTGTATGTATGTATATATGTATATAAACTTAAAACCCATGAAAATAAGAAAGACATTCGTCTTTTGTTGAAAGACTGTGTTATTTAGTCAGGCAGTCATTTAGGTAGCAGCAGCAGAAACAATCAGGAAACAGAGAAGACCCCAATTGTAGAGATCAGTGCAGTGTTTGAACAGTAGATGTCATAGAATCATAGATACAAAAATATTATCCTGGCTGTTCAGGAGACAAGATTATCATTTGTCCTTGCTTAAGCATATTTGCAGGACAGTACCAGTGAAAAAAAGTGAAAATTGATGGACTGTCATTGTCTATCACTCATGCTTTACAGACGTAAAATGCATCACATTTGTTATTGCTAAGGCTGTAAACAGTCTTAATCTCTATCACAGCCTCTAAAGCCAGAGCTGTTGCTTTAGGAGACTGTAAAAATGTACTCACGTGGCACAGAGCAGTGTGCTGCAGGACCCTGAAACTGGGGCTGCTGCAGTAGAACAGGGATCAGGAAGAGTTGAGATTTGAGAGTCCACATTGGTGGACTCCTCATCCCTAATGGTCTGGAACTGCACCTCACACAATGCAGCTGGGATTGGATATAGATCTGATCTGCTTGCTGTAGGTACCCTTCTGTTCTGCTGTACTGCTCCATGTAGACATGTCCTGAAAAGTGTTAGGGTTACTCTGTTAGATTCCAGAAAATTATCTGCAGAGAAGAACAAGCTATTTCCAAAGTTAACCTGAGGTCACATTACTTATGATGAACCAGAGGATACATGAGGGCTACCAAGAGTGGTCAGTTTGTATGCTGTTCTTGTGTGGCTTTCATCCTTACAATTTTGCCTAGTGCTGCAGCAGATGCCCTGTTTTCTCTCAGTTTCATTCAGGTCTGCCACTGCTGCCTCCCTTCCCTTTAACATACTTTTAGAAAGGTGTTCAGCCAATAGCAATAGGAAACACATTCGTATTTTGCCTCCTCTATCAAATCAACGAGTAGTCTTTAATTAAAACATTATTTTTCTGTGAATGTGTTCTGTGGTTTCATTTTACAGCCTTACAAGTAGCTTCTCATTTGATTCCTACGCCCCTGGGAAGTGAACTATATTGAAATACAGTGGTTACTTGCCCACTGAAGATTGCTATTTGAAAAGCTCCCCTAGGATGTATACTCTCTTGAAAGAATTTATTCCCTCACCTTTCTTCTTCCTCTTATTAAAGGAGCCTGCATGGCTGCATCAAGGTCCCCTTGGATTGTCCCCAGACTTCTGTTTCTCTGCCTCCTTTCCACACATAGCTCTCCCCTTCAGCCCCCTCCTCATTCCTCTCACCTCAGCCTTCATTTTGTGATGTCAGGCACATTTCTCTGAAGAGCCCAGCTGAGCTGCTGTGGCTAATGCTGTGTAACAGTACACAGCTGAGGTCTTCACTTTATGTAGAAAAATTTTTGCTTCCATCCAATTTATCTAATTCTTTCACATGTTGTTTATTTATTCTAAGTTCTAGACCTAATAATGGGGAAATCATTAAGAAAATTAGTGAGGTTGCCAAGAGTCATAATTCCATAATTCCCTTCCCATAATAACAAGAACACCTCGATGTAAAAAAAAAAAAACAAAAAAAACCAAAAAAAAACTGAAATAAGTTAATCAGAGCATCTGTTTTGTATTTTTTAAAAACTCTTAGATACTCTTAGAGTATCTCTAAGATTTCTAAGAGAAACTCTTAGATAGATATTAGGTGTTTAAAACACACTGAACAGGTTGCCCAAGGAGGCTGTGGATGCCCCATCCCTGAATGCATTCAAGGCCAGGCTGGATGTGGCTCTGGGCAGCCTGGTCTGCTGGTTGGCAACCCTGCCCATGGCAGAGGGTTGAAACTAAATGATCATTATGGTCCTTTTCAACCCAGGCCATTCTATGAAAAGGAGAAATTAGACAAATTAGCAAAAAAACCCTTTATTCCTAAATCCTAGTTTCCTTTTCTTAATCATGTTAAACTTTGATTTACGTCTCAAATAACTGGAAACATACCATTGAGATTTTCATTATGGAGCGTTGCTCTGGTCTTCACGCCTCTGTGGAAAAGGCAGCAAGCCAAACTGTGACCTTAGAAGACAGAAGAGGCTTGCATGTACCAGAAAATAAATACTGGGGACAAAAATCAACTGTCTGTATTGTGCTGCTGGAGAACACAAGAAGAAATCAGTTTCTTACAGCTAATGTAAGCTGTAAACTTGAAGGCAGGATACAGCTGTTGAAGCAAAGCTCAGCAAGAACAGTGGGATTCAACAGTAGAAGATTTTCAGTCATGAAATATCTTCTTGCTATCAAATAAAACCTCACTCAGTCAAGAAGATGTAGGAGGAAGAAAAAGCATTTCCCTTTTCAGCTAAGGGTAACATCTGGGTCCAGTTCTGACTGGGTCATTTAGATCAGTAATTCAGTAATTTGCATTGCCCATGCATTAATAGCAAGTGGCTAATTAGAAAGGCAGATTCTGATCTGCTCCCAGATTCCCAAGACATTTAAGAAGATACGATACATAACTATACAGGTTCAGTGTCTGCAGTGAATGCTATCAGGTTGGATGGCCTCAGGGTACAGCCATTACCGCTTTAGGCACAACACTAGATAATAAAAATTGGAAAAATCTCTCAGAAACCAATGGCTTTTTTTGGCATGATGTATGGAGGTAGGGTGAAAATAAGATTTTGTTGTGTGGCAATAAGTCTCAAAAATACTCCCAAGCTGCTGAAAAACATCAATAATTCAGTGTGACCACAGGAAACTAAAAGTGATATTGAAGTTGCTCAGTGTCTTTGTTTCTTTTTGTTCTTGTTAGGTTCAATCCTGCACATGGTGAGATTCTGAAAATCAGCCTTTCCTTGAAAGCAAAATCACAGGTGTGTCTAACTTTCCAAACATTTTTTTTACCTGACTCTGTACCTGTGCTTAGCTAATGCCACCATTTTTAAATCCAAATTGCATTTTGAAATACTAATGATGTCATTTCAGTGTATAGTACTCTGCAGCTTCAAAGATCAGATCTCATTTTCTTTCGTTCATAATACTGAGTTTTATCCACCAATATAAACTCTGATGGTGGGAATTTGGGTAGACCTGGGAGATGAGACAGCATCTTCCACACCAAGTTAGCCAAAGTACTTCATGGAGGAAGTATGGGGCTTTCCATTTCATTTTCTAGTGGCTATTCGTACTCCTTACCTAAAGATGCCCAAGCTTTCATTAGCAGATTATTGGTGAAATTTTTATGTGTCTTTGGTGTTTGTCCTATGGGACACATTGTTATATCAGTGCTATAAACATAGGGATGTGGCCAGCCACAGAAGTGATCCTCAGAGACATCCTGAAATGTATTTGGGGTATCTGGCATTGAAAGATCTCCTGCTGTACAGGCTGTTGACATTTATGCTTCAGCTCTTTAAATTACTGATTTGCTGAACTGACGGAGAACAACTGAACCCCAAGAATGCTCAGTAGCAAGCTTGGAATCAGTGGAGAGTCATTTTTTGTCATTATGGGTGCACATACCCTTTCACTATAGCCAGTAGCATCACTTCATGGTGAGACATTGCCTCTGTGGCCAAGGCCATATTTTCTTTTTGAGGATTTTTTAGGAATGAAAGCCCACACAGTGCCTTACGGGGTGGTTTCCTCCAGGATGCTCTCCAGTCCTTTTTGTAGTTGCTTGGCAACCAGTAAAGGCAGCAAAAGGAGGAGGAGGAGGATGTGAGAACATGGAGGCACCTGAAGAAAAAAATTCTCTGGGGTACTGTACTATTTAGGATATTGCTGATACTAACATAGGATGAGGGTATGTCTCTCCTTCTTCTGAACTTCGGGAAGTGGAAAACTACCCAAGAATAAACAAGAATATTCTCCTCACTTTGGAGACTTCCACAGCCTAAAGAACAGTTTTTGGCAAAATTTGGCAGGGTGATAAGAGGCAGTGTACTTGTTACTCATGGAAAAAAATAAAAACAAAAACAAACAACAAACATAATTATTGCATGTTATTGTCTCACAAATGCATAGTTAGACAAACTACATCTTTCTTTGACATCATACTGCTATGATATTTGACACGGCAAGAATTATCTGCAACCAATAGCATTATAGAAAGTTGCTGAAGTCAAGTATGGTATAAGTAGTTATTATTGATCTCTTTCTAGATTAAGAAACAATAGTTGAAAGGTCCTGAAAAGTTTACAAAAGTTGTAAGTTGGTCTTACTAAAGAATGAAAAATTCTTCTAGTTAGGATCATGTGCGAGGCACTGAAGCATCTTTTCAGTGGTGTAGTAACATCCTTCTTATGGAGATTACCACACATGTATGCAGTAGCACTGAATTCTCAGCATAATACCTCAATCTGACTAGGTAAAATGCAGCTCATCCCAAAGGCATCTCACTTCAGAAAAAGTCATCCCAGACACTAGCAAGGAGTCTATTCTTGCCCTAATATTCACCATATTTATTTCTGTGGAACCTACCACTTGAATGCCTTTGCTGCTCTTACACCATCCCAAGAGCACGTTCGCCAAGCTGACAGCTGTTAATGAGGGTGTCACAATATATTCAACATGAAAAAAATGCTCACTCCAACCTCTGATCTCTGCTACATGTTGTGAGTCCAAACAAGCCTTTATGACTTCTGTGCAGTCTGATCTAGTCTTGCTGTTACAATGTCAGTAGCTAATAATGGTAATTTGCAAGTTAAGGGCTTTGGTAAAATACCAAGGAGAAAGAAAAGATAAATAAAAGACAGACACACACGTAAAAAAGAAAAAAAGACTCTTTGCAAGTCAACTCCTTTTTTATATTCTGATCCAACCTATCAGAGGTTGTATTAGCAACGTGTAACAGTGATACTCAGACACTGGGAAGACAACTCATCAAAAGATCAACATCCAGCATAAGGCAGACTATCCATCAGGCTTGGAAATCAGAGGTTAAACAGGATATCAAAGACTCAGTGGGCTTCACCTCAAAATTTCTCCTTGATTTTCTTAGAAGATGAGCTATAGAAAAAATATTCAACTGAAAACAAATTATATGGAGAGCTAGCATTGATGGAAAATGTTCTATTAAGTTTTTAATTCCTGCCAAAATCTCTAGTACTCTGTCTTCCATTTGCTCAACCTGTTAGCTTCTTCTGACACCATTCATTCTGCTTTTTTCTTCAACTTGCCATTTTCTTCTCAAATTTGCTTTAATTCACTTCTTGGAACAGGTTGAAGACTTTGCTTAGCCTACCCCAGCTTTCAGATAGTTTCCACAGACTGCAGCAAGGACTCTCCCTCCCTATTTTCTCTATGAATTCTGTGATCCACCTTCTGTATTCGGTGCTTGTCCACAAGGAAGCCTCACTCCATTTCTCCCACCCCGCCTCTTTGTGCACTATTGCTGCCACTGCTGTGGCTCTGTGAAGCTCTCAGCTGAGCACCTTTCACCACAGCTACGTTCACAGGAGAGCTGGCAGAGGTGGCTTATACTTTCTTTAGCCAAAGCTTGTCTCCAGAATATTAAACCTTTTGTCAGAGAGGATTTGATGCTAGGAATTAACTTGAAAGAGATTTGATAACCAAAGTCCATACTCATAATGCAAAGCTTTCCATTGAAGAGATTTCCTCCTCCTGAGCATCTCCTGAATTTTGAGCAGATTTTCTGGTAGCCATGGCAACTGCCTAATTTGCTCTCTTTTTGTGATTTAAGTAAACATCATGTAAAAACTCTCCAATAAATGCTGCTAAAATGCCCTGAGTTTTGGCATTGGGCATCTTGCCACGTGACTTAATTTAATCACTCTGAAGCTATCAGTGAGTGCATAATTCAAGACTTCATTTAGCACAGAAGCTCTTAAAAGTTTGGAAGGCTGCAAGGGAAAGGGGGAGAAAACAGCAGCTGCCATTCTTCGAAAGTATAGAATCTTCAGGAGCAGGAAGGCAGTTTTTTGAGAAAACCACTGGTCTGTCACTAGTGATCTGTGTTTGTAGCCAGGCTGGTACTTGGGTGTAGCTTCAGGGAGGTTGAGAATTCAACCTTGTGTCTGTGCTGCCTCTGGAGATAGAGTTGAGGGCTGTTCAGCCAGCCAGTCTAGCAAATGAGCCAAGAATAACAGCTGAATGAAGAAGTTTGGGTTTTGGTGCAAATCTGAACCTCATACTGTTGTGACAGAATCACAGGATCACAAAATCCTTGTTTGGAAAAAACCTCTAAGATCAGCTGGTCCAACCATCATCCCATCCCCACCATATTACTGACCATGTCCCTCAATGCTACATCCACACGGTTCTGGTACACCTCCTGGGATGGTGTACTGGGTAGATAGACTCTTCTGGGTCAATATTGACACTCACAGGGGAAGCTGAGTAAAGAGAATGTTCTTGGACCCCAAGGGAGGCAAGCTCCTGTAACAAGAAGAAAAATGGTCTCTTCATGTGGATGTTGCATTCTTGGAGGTGTTTAAGGCCAAATTGCACGGGGCCCTGAACAATCTGATCTACTACTTGATCTAGCAGTTGGCAACCCTGCCTGTAGCAGTGGGTTTGGAACCTGATGATCCCTGATGTCCCTTCCAATGTAAGCCATTTTATGATTCTGCGATTCTGTGATTCATCCTGCCTGTTTAAATTATAGAATCATAGAGTTAGAGAATATCCTGAGTTGGAAGAGACCCATGAGGATCATTGGGTCCAGCTCCTCCAAGTCTCAATTATAATGATATGATTTGCAAGCAACACACTTGTAGGCAAGTATTAGCAGTAGCTTTAAACATTGCTGTGAATGGTGATTAAAAACACCTGCTTTCTGCTTGGTCTGGATGGCATAGTCCCACTTTGCTCCTCAGCTGCCGGTGTTGGTCCCATGACAAAACCTTCAGATACGTAAAGGGCTCTCTTAACACAGAATGTAGTATCCCTGTCGCTGCAGAGGAAGCTGCAGTGCTTTGTAACTCTTCAAATAAGGCTTCCTTTGTAGAGGACTGTGTTCGTCCGGGGGAAAACTGCTTCTCAGGAAAGAGATGTATGATTGGTTTCTGCTATGCTACAAATTTCTGTTCAGAAGAGAAAAAAAAAAAAGAAAAAGAAACAGAACAGCCTAGTCATTTGTTCTGAGGGAAAACTACCGCTTTGGTGTGTTGTTTTTTATGATGTGAGGATGCAGACTCCCACCAGTGGAGTGTGAAATCACAGTCCCTGAGCGATGCGTACATGCGCCTTTCAGGAACCGCGTACCTGCATCCCTTGGGTGTCTGAGCTGATGGGATGACAGTGCAGTTGCTGAATGGAGGATATCATGGAACGATACAGTCTGTCCCATTTCCTTGTAATCTGCTTGTCTTGTCACTCCCTTCTGCAGAACAGTTGTTTTTTTTCTTTTGTCTTGCATTCAGGAAAGATGCGAAGTGACTGATGCTGTGTGCGGTACCACTTTGCCTGGGCAGAGATCTCTGCATCCACCGAGATCGTGATGACCATTCACAAGGAAAACACAGTGTTGTGGGATGGTTGAACAGCAATAAAAAAGAGAATTCTGTGGCTTTAGGGAGAAGAGAACAAGAGAGACAGACTAGGGAACACAAGTAGGTAATGTGAGGTCTCTTTTTCAGCGGTGACAGATTCTGGTTTCTTTACCCTCATCTCTTTGATAAGAGAAAAGCCTGCCAGTGGGGGTGAAACTTGTGACACCAGAGCCTGCACACCCTTGTTGTTCGACTAAATTATTCATCCTGTTCCTGTGATAATATAGTTATGAGGAGGAGCCTAATTGAATTTACTGTCTGGCTTTGGCCAATAGGGAGATAAGGATCCAGCAGAATGGGATGACGGTGAATCCTGCCAGTGTGCTGTGAATGTGAAGCAGGAGAGACCGGCAGTTTGTGTGCAGAAGGGAAAGCGAACAGGTCCAGGGCCCCCGGATTAGCATCCCAGGGAAAGGTAAGGGGCGAGTGGGAACAGGGCTTGCTAGAATCTGACCCTGTGCCACGGGGCTGTTTTTGTTTACAGCAAAGCACTCTGCAGGCGGTGCTTTCCTGCAGGGTTTGGAGGGAATCAGAATGTGTGTGGTAGCACTTGCTCAGCATGTGAAGTGTGTGCCTTTGTCTTTATATGTGCTGCAGGGCTTTATAATATCGCGTGTTTGTTATGCGTGTCTGTACAGAGATGCCTGTGTTTTGCACGGATGCTGCAGCAACCTATGAAGCCTGTGCATTATAAATGCAAGGAGAGAGTGAAAAAAGAGAAATTACCTCATGGGCAGCCTGGAAAAAAACAGTAGTGCTTTCTGGTTTGATTGAAAATGGGAATGAAGAAGCTCTTAGTGATCTGTTTGTGATCAGAAAAAGAGCAAGCGCATGTGCATTTGTCAGTGCATGTATCGAATCTGCAGCGAGATGTGAAAATGGGAAAGAGGAGGTAAGAATCTAGTATTAGTCACAGCAGGTGGAAAAAATGGCAAGCAATCTGTGTAATCAGATTCTCAAACATGGAGAGAGAGTGCAAATGAGTGGGGAAGTGGATTAATCCTATCTGCAGTGGAGCAAGCTACACCTGGAAAGTGAGGCTGAGAGGCTCAAAGCAGGCTATCTGCCTGGATAGGAGAACTGATAATCAAAGCGTCCTGCCTGCTGGCTGCTCAAGAAATAACTGATTGCATTGCTTCCACTGATTTGCCATCTCCCTTTTCACCATACAAAGAGAGGGTGAGCAACTCCAAAGATCAGGTTGGAGACTATGAATTAACATGATCTGGAAGAACAAGAGCACGTCAAGCAAATTAGCCTTTGCTCTTTCTTTTGTTTTACTGCCATTGCTCTGATAACAAGTGTCTGCATACCAGGAAGGGCTGGTGGGGGAGCTTGGATTACAAATGTGACAAGTGCCACTAAGCCATGTATGATGATGTTACAGACACAGAATTATACAATCGTAATCACATGAATTGAAAGGATCACCAGAGGTCATGTAGTCCAACTCCCTCACTATGAACAGACACCTATAGCTAGATCAGGTTGCTCAGAGCAGTCCCACTCCTGCAACTTACATCTTTAACAGCAGGTGATGGTGAGCCTTACCCAGCTACCAGTGAGACAGAATCTGTTGTAAGATTGTCACAGGTTTAGTTGCTTTGTGTATGTCTTAATCACCTCTTCCTTTTAAAACCAGGTTACAAAGGGAGGTGTTAAGCCAAAGAGTACTCAATGTTGTGAACCTGTGGAAATAAACTATTAGGGTGAACGCTGAGGGGAGTAGGCTTTTCAGCTTCCTCAGAAAGCAATAGCCAGAGGGTTCCTCCAAATAGAGTAGTAAGGCAGAGAGCCCCATAGGAGCAGCACACAAAATGACTCATGTTGGATTAACCCAACCTGTTCACTCCAAGGAAGACTTAAGCTTGAATATGTTCTCATTCTGCCATGATACCAAATCTCTTACACCAGGGGTTAGCTTTGCCTGGCAAATCTCCTTTGTCTTCTGGGGTTTTCCCATGTGACCCAAAAATGGGAAAATGCAGACACAGTGGCTATTCCCACTGAGGAGAATCTCCCTGCTCATCATGTCCCTATTCACAAGCCCCCAAGCTATGATTCTGGAGTGGGGGGCTCAGCCTGATGCCATCATCCTTCAGCTTGTGTGCATGCCCCAAGTGAGATCAAAGGGGATAGAAAATGTGTACTGTCACTGCACCGGTACAAAAAGGCTCCACCTCACAGATGATGTTTGTATTTGCTGATGGAAAACTGAAAGGGAATGTGCTGCAGCTTCTGGTAGGATGGAGCCATGCTCTCCCTCTCACTAGAAACAGCTTTCAGAAAAAGGTCCAGCTTAGGACACATACTGAAAGCTAGCTTTTTTTTTTTTGTCTCTTGATTTCTCATGCCTCTTTCCCATCCTTCAGCTCCCTCAAGTCAGCAAAAAAAATGGCCATTTTTGAGTTTGCCTCCAACTTGCAAAGCACAGGTAGCAACAGTGTGAGCTGGAAAAGAAAGAAAAACAAATTTTGGAAATACTTGGAAATAAATGCTTTGGCAAAATCTCTCTTCCCTTTCCTCTGCCCCTGAATAGGAGCAATAATAGCACACACATTCTCCTGCTCCAAAAGGCTGTGGGGCCTGCAGGTGCAAAGCAGAGGGCTCTCCTACAAAAGGGGAGATGTGCTCAGTGTGCCTGGAAAGCACACTTGAGAGATGTGCAATCTACTGTAGACCTGCTTTAACAGGGGGTCAGACTTGATGATCTCCGGAGGTCTGTTCTAGCCCCTGTGATTCCACGATTCTGTGAAGCTGTGCGCCTGCCTGTTTGCACCTGCATGTTTCCAGGTAACAGCACCTTCCCCAAGAGATGCACTCAGGGTTCAGCAAAGCAGCATCCCTCTGACAATGCAGAGGAGGCAGCCAGGATGTAGCACTCAGTGCCGGTTGGGTGAGTGCATTGTTTGCCGCTGCCCTCAGAGTCAACAGAGAGGCTCAGAAATGGGCAGAACGCCAGCGTATTCCCAGGGAAGCTGACGTCATTGCCAGCTCTCCAGTGCCAGACACAGTGCTGGAAACCTGAGGTTGCTTTGGCCATTAATTGCTCAGATGATTAATTCATTCAATGATATCATTTTCCTGAGTGGAGGTTACAAGGTTTTGTACTCTAGTAATGAGAGGCGTGATGGGATGCCAAACTTTGCTCTGCATTGAGGTTAATGCTAATTACAAGAAGCCAGCCACAAAATCCTCATCGTTCCTCCCCTGGAAAGGGCATTATTTTTTTTTACTTTCCCTTCTTTCTCTTTGGCATTTATTTTTCTTTTAGTTTTGGTGAGACGTATGAGGAATTGCTTTTATGAGTTAAGCAGTACTGCAAATTCTATCTAATACACTGTGCTCTTAGCTTTCAGAGCTCCTTCTTAAGCAGGTTTGTTGCTTTAATTTCAGCTCTTATTTAGGGCTTTTTCCACCTTGCAGATCTCATTCCGCTATCCAAGAACTCCTTGTATTTATGTCATTTATATTGCACAATCTGGCATACATGTATATATATACACATATATACATATGTACATGTATGATATAACAGGTTTGGATCTCACTGCACAGTGGTCCTTATTCTGCGCTGTGGCTTTCTCCCCTCGAAGGATAATAGTCTGTCTATAGGAGTGTGCTATTGCTTTCTATTCAGCTTGGAAATTCTCCAGAACACTGGCTTTTGTGCTAAACTCTCCAAAATATTTTATTGTTTTGTAACGTTTTAGGCTAAATATCACTCCTGCCACATTAACAGCTAAGCAAATAAGCACAGAATTCCCAGAAGGACAACACAGATCCAGATATAGTTATTAGCTGATAAAGGTGCAGCAATTTGATCTGATAATCTATCATTAGGTGAAATTGTCAACTCCAAATGTCTAAGAAAACACTCCGTGTATTTTCAGAGTCACTGTAAGCCACTGTGTTTTCAGAGCTACTTTCAATCAACGTCACATCTCTGCCTCCTACATCTCTCCCCCTCATTGACTCCAGTGTTTCTGTTTGCCCCTCCTTCTTCTGTGTTTTCATCTGGCTTTGGACCCCAGAGGTATACAAAGCCCTTCATCCTAAGTTTTCAAACAGACTCAGTAATATCAAATGGAAACCTTACAGTTTCTGGATAAGCTTGTTATCTATGGGATAAAATGGTTTCCTTTCTCTTCAAGCAGTGGGTAAGCCATGCTGTCTCTCCATTCTGAATAATTTTTCACTTCTTCCCATCTTTCATGGTTTTCTGTGGTGTTCTCCTGTCTTACTGAAATACTAGAAAATGTCAAGGAATTTTTCTGAAGCACTGACAAACAGTAGAATTCTGATTAGCAATTGTTGCCAGTTTGGTATAAATTTATAATAGGGTTATCAAGGAAAATTAAGTGATTATGCGGATCTGACAATATCTGTATTAGTGGCTGTCAGGCTCCAGACTCATCTGTTGTCTGTTTAATGAGAAGTAAGCCTATGGTGGCTGCGCAGATCAAACGCCAGAGCAGGGGTGTAGTGTAACTTGCTGGCATTAGCAGGCTACAGTGGCCACAGGACAGGCGGCCCAGAGCATGCGTCTGCAATTGAGACCCTGCTCTTAAATAATGAGATGGTCTTAGTTTTAGTGAAGCAGTAAAAGAGTCTGTGACGTGGACTTCCAGATGAAAATGATCTTTTGTTTGGGTGGCAGCGTTCTGTTGCAAAGCATTGAATTCTGCATTGCATTTACAGCAACCCAAAGGGGAAGGAAGGATCGCTTGCACAGAGTGGTCTGTGCACTTGTGGTGGGCTATCATGGGAGAAAACAAAGCATGAGGTGGGAAAGACCCCTTCTTCAGGCTTACTGAAGCTGGGAGCATTGTGCTCAAATCACTTCTGCAAGAGTGGCAGTCGTTTTTAAAGGGAAATTCAATTTGCTATAAACTGTCAGGCTGAAATATGAGCAAGACAGACAGCTGTTGTATTGTTCTATAATTCATCATGAGGAACCATGACAGTGGTGTTGCCTTCCTATGGGCCAGATGCAGAAGTCTGAGTTCATGTAAAAGAGAGGAGAAGTAATGAAGGGCTGGAGAGATGGGGGAAGAGCTGTAGAAAGCAGGGCGGGGGGATGTTGTCTTTTTTTTTCAAAGAAAAAAACTTGATTTTTATGAAACATTTCAGCTTTGGGCTGATTTATTTCTTGCTCTCAGCAAGAACCAGTGCCAGCATTTCTTCATTCTGTACCTCAGCTGGGAAGCTTGGAGAAGCACTGATTTACTTATTTCATCTCACACACAAGTGAGAGCACATAATAATTCTTTTCAAAGTATTAAACCAATGTCTTCCACAAGTTCTTCATCATTTGAAATAGTTACTTGTTCAACTCCCTCAAGTGTAAAAAGAGGGTTAGCTCAGGCCTTACATTTTCATTTCCAGTTTTATTTTAATTGGCAATAGCACAAACATAGAAGGAAATATATCTTAATTTGCTAATTCTAGTCCTTTAAAGTCACTACTCTGCATAAGAAAAGATTCTAGGAAAGCACTTTTTTGTAGAGGTGACAGCTGAAATCAACATTATTCAGAGCAGAGTAAGGATCCCACTGGTACTTCATTCCCAGCCAAGTGAGTAAAGAAAGTCACACTTTACTGGGACCCAGGATACCCAAACCTTGCACAAGGAAACAACCAGAGCTGCTTGCACCATGCTTGCACCATGCTTCCTGTGTAGCCAAAACAAGATACTTTTAATAAGGAAGGACTGGAAGGCTCTCACCAGCCCTATATGAACTTGATAAATAAATGCAAAAATATTTACTATTAGAAAAGCAAAATCAAACACTGCAGAGCATTCAGCCCTATGTTGAATCAAACCTTAAAAATTTGCCATTTAAAATATAGTGGCACTCTTTTTTTTTTTTTTCAAAATGTATTATTTTTAATGTAGGATATTTTTGCCCTGTGTGGTTGTATCCATCCACTACACTGCTGTCGTCCTCCCCAACTTTCATCTGCTTCTTGCTGGACTTACAAGAAGGTTGAGCAGCCCTGTAGCACCTATAGGAAAATATCAAAGATTTTCTTGGCTCAGGAACACTTTTGCTTGACATTGCAAAGCAAACTGGTAAACACCAGGGAAAGGTGCTGAAAAACAGAGACTCCTTGGAGAAAGAAGTTGAGAAAAGCAGGTGTTTTCTCATTCAGCTTAGCAGCACAGCACAGTTGGGCTTAGCCACAGTTATAGAAAAGTAGTGAAAAAATATGGAAATCTGGGAAAAAGAGTGATCATGTGGGCCTGTAGGTGACAGACTGAACACAACACTGATGCACTGTGCCTATCATAGAATCATAGAACCAATAAGGTTGGAAAGACCTCTAAGATCACCTGGTCCAACCATCAGCCCACCCCCACCATGCCCACTGACCACATCCCTCAGTGCCACATCCACATGGTTCTGGAACACCTCCAGGGATGGTGACTCCACCACCTCCCTGGGCAGCCTGTGCCACTGCAGCACCTAGGGACAGAGTGCACAATGGACTTGGGTAGGGAAATACCCCCAACACCAGTCTGCTTTCTCAAGTGGGTCTCACAAAACCAAAGACCGAAGGACTGATGTGTTAGGAAGCATTTATTCTTTCTTAGCCCTGAAATATTTGGTTTTGCTGCTTAAAGATGAGACTTGGTGTCTGTATTTCCTGTCTGTTTGCTAAAGCATTAAAGCACTTTGGAGAGAGGTGTTGGATGAAATACTGCACTCCCTCCAGCAGCTGAAGCCATATTTTGCTCAATGCATCTATCTAAAATAGGCCATTGTGTATTTAGCTAATCTTGCAGGCAGGCTTTCTTCCTTCAGCAGCCTTATGAAGCTTCTTTTAACAGCAGAGAGAGGAGTAGGCGAGGCATAGTGTGCTGTTCTATAATAAAACCAAAAGAGACTGTCAGGAATTAGCATGGTGGTTACCCTGTCTTATTCTTGGCAACCTTAACAATACAGCAGAGCCTTTCAGCCAGGGTTTCCTCTTCTAGTCCCTATGGGGACTAGTTTCAAGTGTGAGAGTTTCTTTTCTTGAAAGCATTCACTGCTCCAGCTCCACAGAAACATGAGGCATAAGACGGGAGGGTGCCTATCAAGACCTCAAGCTGACAGCCCCTATTAATGCACAGGGAGATTTTTCAAGGAAGATCCTTTGATGTCTCAAACTGTTGGTCACAGGTCATAGGCCTCTGTCTTTTCATGTCATACCTCTGCCTTGAAAGAAAGAGGCAGTTCTTGTTGAGCCCTGCAGTCAGATGGCATCTCTATCATCCCCTCCCTTGGAGCAGCCCACAGAATGAGCAGGATGGTGCTTTTGATTACCCTCAGTGTTGACACATCTTCTGAAGTCACCAGATGGTGCCACCCGAACAAGCGATGCCAGCCATGCAAGATTATCTGCCCTTCACTGTGGTCAGAAGGGGAGAGGGATGAGATCTGAGCCTAAAACATTTAATGACTTCATTGAGAATCCTGTTCAAGCTGATGGGAAATTTGCCTGAGCTAGAAGGGAAAGAATGGACCAAATGCTTGCTAAGATATTTTTTGGTTAAGTAAGTAACACTGCAAGTTTTCTTCTACTCTCTGTTCTGTTAACTTGCACAAAATGGTTGAGTTTAGTAAGTATTCCAAGAAAAGCAAAGATGTAATCAGATGAATATATAAGACACAAGCTTCTGCATTGCTGTAGCATTTCATCTGTCAGATAGAAAATGTTTGCAGTCAGATTTGGTAGTCTGGGAAGAATAATTATGACAACATACTGCAACTTGTGATATCCAAACCTCGCAGTTCTCCCTCAACGCCACTGTAAGGATCCAGTATGTTTTCAGTGCAACATCTCTCCATTGAAAAACCACAGCCCATCAGCTGTGAAGGCAGGCTGTAGTAATGCCATATTTGAAAATTTGTTTAGAAAAGAAAGCTTAGGAATGAATGGAACATTTGGTGCTCTGCTTACATGTTGTAAGAAAATTTGAAATATTTCTTGTGCTGTTTTGGAGGAAAAATTATTTTGAATATTTCCTTAAAACAAACCGTCTGGTTTTCAGCCTACTATGGATAATACAGGAATTTTCAACCACGCCACTCTTAGTCCAGCTCCATATTCTTCCCATACTACATTGGCTGAAAAGTCCTTTGCACTTCCATTTGGAAGAACAAATACCTTCAGCTCTGCCTCTGACACCCTGCCTTTTGATTCCTGTGATTGCTGTGATCTCTGAGAACCCCAAGATAGTTTAAACCAGGGTTTAATTTGTAGTGAGACATCTATAACTGCAATCTTCTCCAGAACTGCCTACATCTTGGACTAACAGAAGTAATACGTGGTTATGATGCTGTAAGACCAGTATACTTTCTCAGAGTACAATGGGTGTTGAAAAGTGAAAAGACTCTAGGAGCTCTCCATAGTTGTCTAGCCTTCTAGGGGTACATTTTTGTGCTTAGTTAGTGATAGGGCATAGAGGACAATGGGTAGGTAGTAAAATCTTTGCTTTTTTGAAGGAGACTACCGCACAGGACTGTTTCATGGAATGGACATTGCTGGCAGTTGGGGGGAAGGTGGAAGGGTTGTCAGCAGAAAGATCTGTGAGTCTATAAAGAGCACACGTGAAGTACAAAATACAGTCAGATGCCCATATTAGCTAATAGCAAGTTCTGCACTTCCTCTTGGCAATAAGCAGTCGTTATGCTTACTAGGTGGGAATACTGAGTTACTAAATAGGTTTCCCATCACATTTTTCCTAGTAAGAAGGTGTCTGCTACTGCTTCGTTAGTAGTAAAGAGCATCAGGCAGGTGCTGTGATTGCACCACAGTGTGAACAAAGGCAATAGTTTGATTGAAGTCTGAAGTCTCACTGCCTCTTGCTAACAAAAAAAGCTTGGTGGGCCATGGACAGCAATAACACCAGGGGTTGGACTGTGCATGAGGTTCAGTGATGAAAATCCCAGGGAAGTGGTTGAGTCATCACTACTAGAGGTATTCAAGAAATATGTGGATATGGCACTAGGGACATGGTGGGGATGAGTTGATGGTTGGAATAGATGATCTTAGTCCTCTTTTACAACCTTAAAGATTCTATGGTTCTATGAAATCGCAGAGGGAAGACAGGGCCATAGCTGAAAAGCCCTCTGCCATCTACTGCAATGCTTGGCAGTGTTCCTTGTTCAACCTTCAGAGTAGCTAAGCTGAGGAAACAACTCAGGAAGGGATCACTGTCAAGCACTGACTGGCCTTGCAGATGATGCACAGACAGCAGTTGCTACTCAAAGTCTATCTGATCAGGACACAATTGCTGCCTTGCAGTATGAAGAAATGAGCTCTTCTGAGTTGCTCAGGCAATGTTTTTGCATTAGTTTACCATCAGATTACATATTGCCTGCTAAAATTTGGGGAGCATTACAGGCAGACAAAATGCTGTCTTCTTCACTTGAGCTTTCAGGGAGATGTTGTTACTTTGCTTTTGCTGCAGTTGAGGTGGTTTAGGCTCTGGACTGGTTTGGACCAAAGTGATGAATGGTTACAAACCAGACATGGAGTTGGTTTATGAATAAGAAGTTACAAACTCATGGCAGGGATTGCTGGGAGAAACTACACACACTGTGCTAAGTGGGAGGCCAAGCTGAATGATCTTTGTCTTCAAATCTGAATGATTTTTTACAAGTACTCTACAGTGTAATTGAAGAGATCCAGAGCAATTATCCTCTTTCAGGAGTGAGTTACTAATGATGGGGAGCTGAAGTGAAAAAAAGAAGTATGTGATTAAGCTCATAATAGTGAAGGGGTTTTATGTATTTGGTATCATGCAATGTGCATAATTATTAATGCTCACATAGCCCTCTCTTTCTTTGGCTTCACAAGGGCATACTTGTGTAAAATGAATCATAGAATCAGTCATACGGTCACTAACATTGGAAAAGATCTCTAAAATCGTCCAGTCCAAACATCATCCCATCCCCACCATGCCCACTAAGCATGTCCTTTAATGCCACATCCACATGGTTTTTGAACACCTGAGGGGACATGCACTCTACCACTTCCCTGGGCAGCCTTTGCCACTGCAGCACCACTCTTTCAGAAAAGAAATGGTTCCTAATATCCAACCTGAACCTCCTCTGGCACAAGTTAAGCCATTGGTTTAATGAGAGTTCTTCCTGCAGCTCCTAAGGAAAAGCGTATGGTTGTACAGGATCTATCACCAACTTGTGAGGATGGTTTTCATTTTCATGCAGTTTAGTGATGGTACCAGGTTTACATAATCCCAGTGCTCACTGCATCATGTTTGGATACTGTGTTTGTGTTGGAGTTAAGAGAGGAAACAAGACAGAGAAACTTGTGTCTAACCTGGTTTATTTATAAAAGGTCACTCATACACCACCCTCTTACACAATTAACCTCATCTGAGTATACAAAGTTTTTCCATTGATTGGCTCTGAAACTGAGCTCCAGTGACCTTAGCAGTTCTTTGTTGAGCTAAGAACTCCATAATATTCTTCCATGGTAAAAAGTAATAGAGTTTTCAGTTTTCAAGTATAGTGCATTTAAAACAGCTGCCATACTTGCTTTGCGTATTATAGACCACCTCTGTAATCTGTATTTATATCATTGTGCAACTCAGGTTCTCTCATACATAAACCATTTTAACATTTTCATGCTTTATTTTCTTTTTAACAAGGAATGCCATTACACAGTCAGGCATACAAATACACAAAGCTTATTAGTGATCTGCTGAAAGCCAGAAAGTAAGTCCATAGCAAAAAAAAAAAAAAAAAAAAAAAAATGTACAGAAAATACTGTTGCGGGTTGGAAGATGAGGTCTGCACTGCACCTCTGGAAAAGGCTGTATATGCCTGTGTAAGCATGAGCAGATCTCTGATTGTCCTAGCTGGGGGAAGCTGGGCTCCAGGAGTGTGTAGCTCTGTGCAAAGCTCTGGGGATGAAGCGTACTTCCCCAGCCTGCTGCAGTTAGCACCCTGCCTTTTGTGCCAGCCACCCGATGCTTGATGCTGAGAAGTTGTGCCCCAGGGTTTGTTTGGTTGTTTGTCTTTTTAGCCTGCTTTTCAGCCTGTCTTTTTAGCCTGTGATGGTGTAGGGGTGACAAAGCAATGCAGCTGTTGCAGGGTGGTCAGTTGCACAAGGCAAGCTTTTGAAACAGCTATCTTTGTGAACCTAGGTTCAGGTACTCCTCCTCGGGAGTGCTGAGAATGAACCCAGCAGAGCAGACCAGCTCTCCAGCTGTCTCTCAGGGCATTACGGAGTTTGTTTTGGATCTTATACTATACTTTTGGATACATCTTTTTTTCTGCAAATATATATCCACAGTTAAAACAGCTTTTATCAGTAAGGTATAGTCACATGCAACTGCATTGCTCAGCTCTTATCAAGTACATAGAATCACAGAAGCACTTGAGTTGGAAGGGAACCTTAAAGGCCAGCTAGCCCAACTGCCCTGTGATGAACAGGGACAGCCACAGCCACAGCTAGATCAGAGTGCTCAGAGCCTCTCCTGCCTAACCTTGAATGCCTCCAGCAACAGGACATCTACCACTTCTGGTTCCAGTGCCTCATCATCCTATAATCATAAGTAAACAGCTATGTTACTGGACCATCAGCCAAGTCACTAATACAGAAAGTGAGTTTGCAGAATGGCTCTCAGATAACTTCTGTCAGAGAATAGCAGATGTTTTCACTGCAGTGCTCCCTGCCTTTAAAAGCTCTGGTGTTGGATTCTTAAATAAGGCTGGCCAGTTTTGTTAACCTAAAATCTTTGTACTTCAGCTAACTGATCAGCAGGGAAATCAGAGCTCTTGGCTGGTGGAAGCTCCTCATGCTCAATTTGTTGGTGCAGCAGGTGGACATTCAAACTGAGCCATACAGTGTCTCTGCATTTTAAAAATTCCTAAATGAGGAAATCAAGGCAGTGATGTCAAGTGACCTTTCCCCAAGCTGATGGCAGAGGATGCTATTAAAATCATGCTGTGCTTTATTTCCACTTCTGTGCCCAGCCCACTCACCTACTGTCTCAGGACATTTTGTGGGTACAGAATCTGTTCCAGTTCCCACACTAATGCATCATATTGCTTTTTGTTTAAACATGGTTCTCAGATTTTGGAGCCAATTATGAAGGGCTCCTATACTGTTCAGCATGAATTCAAAATCTGTATGGATAATCAAACAGGAACCGGGAGAGAAGACATCTTGATACCAAGGAAGCTGAGAGAAATGATTTAGTGTTGTTTTAAAAGCCATCTTCTAATTATTGTAATAAACCTGAGTATAAAGCTCTTTGTGAATACATGTCTAACTTCATAAATGGCACTCAAAAGCTGACTAGATGCTTTACCATGAACTTGGAGCACCTGTCCCTCACTGTCCCAAACAGGATCCTTGCTGGCACCATGAATATATCTGCCTTGCAACTCCAACCTCCATCAGGACAGAGCAGGATCTCATGGATGTTTGTGAGCTGGAAAGCAGCTCACAAACTGGCTGGGAAGCAGACTGGAGTTATTAATCCAGGTCTGAGCAAGGAGGTTGTCACCCTTGCTGGGGCGTGAAGTTTGTGAGTATGCAGTAAAAAGGATGTACTTACACAAACCCACACAGCTTTTCAAGTGTCCCCATGTGATCAGTAGTAATCACATGAAAAAGTGAAGAAAACATCTCCTGGAAGCACTCAGCACAGTTTGAGTTGGTTATTACAGAGCATGAGTCAGACGCAACCAGCTGGTCTCCCACAGTGATCCAGAGGCTCTACCAATCCCTACTTTCTCTGCCTCTTTGGGGGGATAGTCTAGGCAGCCAATTTTCTACCATTTCTGCATCTGATGGGTGGATTTGGCAAGAAGCTATCTTACAATTGTGCCAGAAATCTTCCCCAGAGGGCAGTAAAACACTGCTTTTCCCTCCCATCCTTAAATCAGCTAATTTTTTTTCGCATTAAGTGCTGCTGCTTGAGATGGGCAAAGATGCTTGGAAAGCAAATGAGCATCTTGCCACACAAAGGCAGTTTGTAGGCTTTTTATCTCCAGGTGTCTTGTTACTCGTATCATCAGGTCAAGTGCATCTCAAGTATCAAAAAGGGTTCCCATTCATGTGGGAGGAATCTGGAAGGCTGTGGTATTGTGATGTCTGTAATGATCAGGGTAGAAAAAGGGTGAATGCAAATGGCAGCAAAGCTTAGAAGGACTATACTTGTAATAGTGATGATCTAGAAAACTGCAGATGTTTGAAGAGAAGAGACTTTGACCTTCCAAGGCATAAAACATTTTGGGGAAAAAATATATGTATTTTTTGGAACAGAATAAAAAATAATGGATTTTCTTGGCATCCTAAAATGAATTAGAAGCATTGATGCCAGAATTGAAGGGTTGAGTTTGAAGATAAGTTACTTGAAAACATGCAATTAATCTCTGTCTTATAAACCCATATAAGTAATAAAATTGCTTCAGATATAAAAAAAAATACTACCATAAATTAAAAATTATGCTTTTTTATTTATTAAAAGTATGCTTTGCATATTATTATCTTGCAGTGAATTTTCTTCCCTTTCACATCCTGAAGCTTTTTTTCTCAAAGACATCTAGTTAGTTCTATAGTAGCTAAATACTTTGTTTACCTGCATTTTGAATAAACAATATACTGAGGCAGAACTGAAACACTCTGGAAAGAAAATGATGTAGGAATGAGGAAGCGTGGGAGATCATTATCAAGACTGGAGCCCCATTAGCTCTGGGAAGATTGCTTCAGTTTCCTCTGAGAATCTGTGAGCTGTCAGTCCCTTAGGCACCTTCCATCTTGACGAACTCTAATGCATATTGGCAGGCCCTACATATTAAATACATCCAGCTTCTTGATTTTATTTAGATCAGCACTCTTCAAAGCAGCGCATCTCTCAGCTGAAGGAAATCCTTGCTCTACTAATGGCACGTCTGAAGCCACTTTCACTCTTCTCACCATGAAATCAGGACTTGTATGGCTACTGCAGGAGACTTGGACACACACACGACACGAGCTGTGATCACATCATGACTGGAAAGGAAAAAGATGGGCAACACAGCCATACTTGCTTCCTCATCACAGTTCTGTCCACTATACAGACCTATAAATTCTTCAGTTTGTACTGCTGCCTCTTGTTTTTTCTTTAATGCAATCATGAGAAGCCCCTTTTGCACATGTGTAAGCACTAGGTTTGATGGATTGTCACTGTTGCTCAGGTTGGGAATGGCCATGATACTCCAGGGAAATAAGAAATTGAGGCAATATTCCAGTTCAGCTGGCTTTCAGATGTAGATGGCTTTGTCACACACAAGAGTTAGCAACAGATTTCTTTACCCCATCCTGCCTATATCCCCCAGCTGGATCTGGCTTGGCTGATAAGCAAGTCTTGATATTGAATGGAATCAGGGCACAACGGCCCTTCTAAGCACATTGACAAGGGGATATTACCACTGCAAAAAGACCAGGGGCTGTTAGTTGCCAACCGGATTTCCATGCTAAGAATGAAACGAGGAAGTAATGTATTGTTTCCAATAAGTAGCAAATCAGCATTTTAGTTCTTGTAAGCATTAAAACCATGGATTATTATCTTAATATTCAGCTTTATTTTTCACTGGAAAATTTTCTACTTTGTTATTCATGGCTTTAAACATCTTCCTTAGCAATCTACTTAAGTGTCTGACAATCTTACAATGACATTTTGCTATTTTAAAATCTTTTTAGTGCTTTCTTTTCTTGCCTGGCATTACGAAATAACAGGGAAAAGAGGAGAAAAGGCAAATTCTTTTCTGAGCTGGGTGTAGACCTTGGGAAATGGTTTCATTTGTATTCTGATGTCTACATAGTATACGTATTATCTTCAGGCCCAGACAAAGCACATCCTCTATGGTGAAACTGCTATACAGAAAGCACTGACAGCTACAAACAAAAAAATAAGTAAGATTTGTGAAGCCTAGACTTTTCCAGTACAATAACCACCCAAGAAGGTGGCAAGGTCTGCAAGAATGCAGCAACAAAACAGCAGAGTTGATGTGCATTTGTATACACTGGCGGTTTAATGAAGCATGTTGGACAGTTTAAAGTGATCTATTTCTGACAAAGAAATTGCCTGGCATCTCTAAGGATCTCTCTGAGCAGATAAACAGGATGGATAAGACATTGCTTTCCTGTGAAAGTTCTGAGAGGAATCATTTCCAAAGGAAATCACTGCTACTGTTGCAAGATGATAAAGAGTTTGTGAAGTAAGTGAAACTCTGATGAGCAACAGCCTAACACACAACTGGGATATGACAGCTTGAGTAGCATCCTTGTCCTAATGATATGGCGTGTCCAGTTCCTTGCTCTGCCACCTCTGCCAGCTGCAGCTTCTCACAGCCTCCCCAGAGAGGCTGCACAGCTCTGATGGTGTCATTCACAGCACATACACCATGTTAAGAAGGGCCCCTGGCACCAGGATGCACAAAGCCTACTGGTCTTGGGTGAATCTTGTGCTGTAAAGTTGCATGCTTTGGAAAATGTCTACCAACGTCTACATTAGACTTGTAGATCATTGCTGGTATTTGGGAAAGCTCTAATTTTTTTGTACACATCATGCATTTTGGTGGGGTATTCTTTCCTTTTTTTCTTTTTCTTTTTTCCTTTATTCTTTTTTTCCTTTTTTCCTTTTCTTTTGTGTTTTCTTTTTTTTTTACTTTTTATTTTCTTTTTCCTTTTTTTTTTTTTCCATTTTGTTTTCCTTTTTCTTTTTCAGTTTCTTTTCTTCTCTTTTCTTCTCTTTTTTTCCCTTTTTTCTCTTTTCTTTTTCACTTTTCTCTTTTTCCTTTTCCTTTTTTCTTTTCCTTTTCTTTTTTCATTTCCTTTTAATCTTTTTCTCTTTTTCTCTCTTTTTTTTTTCCATTTTCATTCTTTTCTTTTTTCCCTCCAACACATGTTGTTTTAATTTACTGATTTACAGAATTTTGACTTTTATAGACAAACCTCAAGAAAAGTTTGAACACATGAACCTCTTGAGTCCTATAACTGTGTCAGGTGACATAAAATCTTAGCAAACTTTTTAATTAATTTCAGAACTACTTGTTTTATTCTGCCTTCAATTCCTACATTGCAACAAGTTTGGGAACGTTGAATGCCGTTCAAGGGAATTTGACTAGAATATTTTGCTGAGAATTTGACTAGAATAACTGATCTCTTGCTTTCTTTTTTTTTTTAAATTATGTGTAGAGAGCCATGCAGCTGGACTTAGAGCTCCTTGGTATGGCTGTACCTCCACAGAAGTCTCCTCCCATGCCATGCAATGCACACAAAGGCAGAAAGAGATGCCTGGGAATATCTCACACTGAGCATGTATGTTACAGGCTATCTGCAAAGCAGATAAGTAAGGGGAGTTAGTCAGTGGCCATTTCCAGATGAGGAGCATTCCCTCATCTCTACATCCCCCTTGAGGACATACTATGGAAAGGTGGGAGGGTGATCTCCATTACTGATATCTATGTTGGGTGTTTCATCTTGCTGTCCCCAGTAGTGCTCAGCTGAGGCTGTCAGGAGCAGAATCAGTTACCAGCAGATATGGTTGTGCTAGTTCATTACCTGATGGCTTAAATAACAAACTCAGGGGAAATCTAAGCACACTTCACAGTGTGCAATTGAGTTTGGTTCCCTCTGGAAGCAACTGCACATTAGAAAGTAATCCAGGGGATGGCAAAGAGGCTTAAGTGAGCGTTTTGCTCTTGCTTTCAAACATGTCAACAATTTTTTGAGATAACTTACGTCTCCGTGGAGTATGTTCTTGAGAGAAAGCAGCTAGGTGCCTTGGTGCTATCAGCATGCTAAGGGAACAGATTGCTTTCCTTTCCTTGCCCTTCCAAAAATATCAGCCAGGAAGTTTAACTGCGTGTTAGTAAGGAGCTGATGGTGCCAGCTTCTTTGCTGTTGTTCCCAAGGTCAGCTCTAATTGACCTTGCTCTTGCTTCATTTAGTTGCTCACATCATTTTCTTTTGATTCTCTGACTATGCCTGCATTGTTAGGATTTCCACATGCTTCTGTGTTGTGTTTTGGTTAAAATGATTCTTGTCTACTTCCTCCCCTTCTGCTTATGCATTCTTGTCCTCCCCCTCTCCTGCTTTCTTTCTTTCTTTTTTTCAGGACTCGCTCATTCTCCTACACCTTATTAATTATTTCCCAATCCCCAAGTGCAACCCACAGCCCCAACTTGCAGCTCCATGGCCCAAATGCCCACTGTTTTCCCAGCAGCAGGTTATTCCTGCATGGTGGGAGGCAGCTCAGACACCTTGGCAGGAGCTGCTGCCTAGCCTGGAAGCAGCCCATGGGCTGTATTTCAGCTGTAGGCTGTATTTCAGGACTTTCTGTGGGCAGATTTGTCCCTGGTGTGGCAGTAAGTTGCTGATTCATCTGCATGTGAACCATAGGAAGACCGGAGTACACAGAAGCAAGGTACAACTTGATGGTGTAGAGCCAGCAGCTCTCCTACCTGTGGCTATGGAGTGACAAAATACAATCTAACACCTCTGTCTTGTTTCTAAGAGACATGTTGGCTCCTGGCTTTGCTGAAGTTACAGCCCAGCTTGTCTACTAGGGTAGGAACTGTATGTACACTGGGTGGATGCCGAGCTGCGTGCTGTGAGAGCTATGCAGAGCCAGATTTGGTATGACGTGCTGAGCCCTCAGGATTTCCACAGGAGTTTCAAGCAGCGGGTGAATGAAGTCCTAACCTATTCAGACTGTGCCTGTAAGAAAAGTTCTGTTGCTGAAAGTTAATGACTAGCAAATGTGCACGATGCAGAAGCAGATCATGAGATTTTCCAGTAAGCAAAAGGATCTGCTGGCTGATTGCACTGCTTCCATTGCAACGATCTCCTCCGTGATTGTGCTAGTAGTAATCAATACATTGATACAATGAAGCCATCACTAACTTCATTAAGAAAAAGAAGAGGGACGTTTTTACTACATTACTCATCTCCTTAGGAAAAGCTGTGTGATAAGGACAGTCTGTGCCATCTCTTCGGCAAATCTAAAGTCAAAGTTCCTATTAAAGTCAAAGTTTGCTACCCCCATTCCAGAGCAAATCCAGGTGCCACTCTGCCACAGCAGCAGCATCTTCCAGAATGTATCTGCCTCATGTTTTGCTGGAGGGAGATTTCCCCATGACATCAGTATCTTGGGTTTCCTCTCCTTCCTTCCCAAGCCAAGGGCACACAGCCCAGTCTTTGCAGCAAGCAGAGACAGTGCCAGCCCAACACAGCATCCCAATCTTTCTGGACAAGACAGTTTTATCATCCTGCAGTGTCTCCTGGGCAACACCTTCCACTACCAAACCCCTGGTGGAAAAAATGATGAGGCACTCTAAATATTATTGTTTGAAAGAGTCCAGGAGACAAGTGGTCATGGGATACTCTGGCCTCTCCCAGCCCTATGATGTCCTATACCACACACTTTCATACTCTTATCCTACAGGAGGTATTTTCCCATTGCTTCACTTGCTGATGCTGCTTGCAAGCGGCCCATTTTCTTTAGCAGACTGAAAACTTGCAGAGGAGGAAACAGCCAGGTACCTGGCAGTGGGAAGAAACAGTTCAAGAGCATGCAAGTCCTGCTGGACCTCATCCCAAGGAGACGAACTAGTGAAATCAGCCTTGTACAGCCTGTATGTCTGGGGCCAGATTCCTTCCCGTGGCTGAAAGCTGTCACAGCAGGAACTAGCAGCTGAGGCAGTCTAGTGCTAAACTTCTTTCCTAAAGCTGATATTGAAATCACATTTGTGTCCTACCTCTTGCCAGCTTATGCCAAGGTTCTCCAATAGAGCACACCTAATTGCTGTGCACAGTCACCAGACAATCATTTGGAGCCATTCTGATGGCTTACTGATATCTTGGATGCTTCTCTTAACCAGGACTGGAGCAACACTTCAGTGTGCTGCTACTAAAGTGAAGGAATTGTTCTTACATGTGTTACATGAGGTAGAATACACTAGTTCCTAAAGAGAGAACAGCAGAGCATGTTTTCACCCAGTCTGTAGTATGTAAAGGGCCCAAAGTCTTTGTAGGATCTACCACTGTGGTCATCCTGGACACGTAACTGTGTATGGCTCTGTGCTAACACTCGTTTACAAGAGCATGCCAAATGTGTATAGAAATATGTATGAAGTAAGTATCTGGATCATAATTCATGGATATGGCACCTTCTTTTTGGAACAATTGCAGCATAACCAGAGAGGGCTACTGAGGTGCTTGCTGGTGTGTGCCTGCTGATTTTGTGCAGTTGACAGGCACACCAGGATTGGGTGGGAAGTCAGCACAATGCTTTGAGATACGTTATCAGCTGTAAATGTGGCAGGAAGTCATTAAAGATTTCCTCAGCTGTTCCCTGGGAAAAGACTACCCCCAGGCTCCAGCAAGCACAGAGGAGTTGTACTGCCAGGGCTGAGAACCTAAAAGAAAAATCGCTCTAATAAGGTGATGTGTCAGCAGCTTCAGCAGAGAGCCCTCTGCTCCAGATGACTCCTATGCCCATGAGTTCAGGAGGGTGATGGATAGCTATAGATTCAGAGGACGGTGCTAAGGAGCTATTTGTAGCTCTCTTATTCCAGGCAGGCTCCTCTGAGTGAGCTTCACTAAGGTTCTGGGGGACTAAGAGAACTATGGATGTAGAGTTCTGAAGCCTATGTCTTAAAAGCTTTGTAAATCCACGTAGTTGAAATTAAATGACATTTTAAAACTGGTTTGGTTCTTCATGAATTTTCAGACATAGCTCCAGGAGGAAGAATCACAAATGTTGAGCTCTTTTGGACCAAGTGGGAGGAAACAATCTCCTGCCATCTGGAGGTAGTTAGAGACTGGGACAAGAGTGCAAGCAGTGAGGAAGGCCACCGTGGGGAGGTCGAGGCAAGGAGTCCTTGCATTTGTAGAGGCTCATTCAAAAGGATGTTTTTTAATAGCAATACCAGAGATTCACTTGACTCATCTCACTTGAAGTATGGGGTACATTTCACTTCTGTTGTCGCAAATATGACTGTCTTGAATAACATTCATATTTTACCAGAAATATCCTTCTATACTTTGTTTTTCTTTTTTTCCAAACCTCACCAACCAGCCTCTGGTCAACAAGACTCAAATGCTGTGTCAGCAGAGAAAAGGTCTGGAGGAATTACTGTGGAAATCTCATTTCTGGACTGTGCCCACAGGTGCAATTAAAAAAAAAAAAAAAATAGGTCTGTACTAATTCTGTGAAATTATTTAACTGCTGAACAACTTAATGTTCTTGGTAAAAACAATGTTGTCATACTATGGTCAAGGGAAAAGAGCCAGATAGTTACATTCCACAGTGTTCATTTTCTCTCTGGGAAAGATGAGTAGAGGAACAGACCCTTCCTCTTATAAAACAAAACAAACAAGCAAACAAAAAAACCTTTCAGGTTTGAGTTCCTGCAAAGATCCCACTAGTAAAACTTGAAAGGCAGGTTGTTCGCTGTATCTGCCTAGCAGGAACCAGTATGCAACTGGTTCTAAGTCTAATAATTTTAAATGCAGGGAGCAGCAGGGACAGAAAAGCATATTTTGAAGATTCCACTGAACTTGATCAAGATGTGTAGGAGGATTTTTCCACTGCTTGTTTTCTTCATGCTATTTCAATTTAAGATGTTTGCTTCTTAATTGTGGAGCCTCACTAACAAGCCTGCCAAAGATGATACAATTCTCTATCCTGCTGGACCATCTTCTGGTTATTTTGTAATAATCATACTATGCTTATTACACATATTAGGACAATATCAGAAATAAACTGTCTCTCTTTTAACAACCATCATTTATAGTCAGAATTATGGGGGAAAAACTTGTAAGTATGCTGGGAGCTTTATTTCCATTTCTTCTGGATTGTCAGTGCCTAAGCTGGTCAGCCCTGACTGAAAATTGTTTTGAGACGGGCAAGAAGCCCTGAAATCTACTTTGCCACATCTGCTTGTTTCTACTAATGTAGCATGCCACAGAGAAACAAGCACTCCTTTATCCTCGCACTGTTGATTAATGTACTCATTTCAAAGGCCAGAATAGTCTTCGTTATGCAAAATTCACAGTATGTATCCCACATGTATGTGTTTAACTCTCTTTCCACAGGAAAAGAAAGGAAACGTGACTGAAAAACAAAGGCATATTTCTCCAGCAGGATTTCAAGAAGGAAAACCTACCAGGACAACAGCAAAGTTCCCTACACACACAAAAGTGTTTTTGCAGGACTGGTGACCCCATCAGAGTCTTGTTCTCGCTGAGGTTTCCATACAACACTACAACAATGAATTTCCTCCGGAGACGTCTGTCCGACAGTAGTTTTGTGGCAAATCTGCCCAATGGCTACATGATGGACTTGCAGCGTCCTGACAACTCCACAAGCTCCCCAGTTTCTCCTGCCATGGAGAGAAAGCACCCACAACCACCGCAGCCCTCGCAGTCTTCCTCTACTGGCACCAGCATTTTCAGCTCCATCTCCAGTGCCATGAAGCAAACCACACAAGCAGCTGCAGGACTGATTGATCATTCAACAAGTACTACACCACCTGTGGCTCAGAAACCCAAGATCCTCCTGGTTATTGATGATGCACACACAGAGTGGTAAGTCATCATAGCTGTCCCTTTGCCTTCAGCTCCACCATGTTTTGGGGATGGATCTAGGAGGCACAGGGCAACTACTGGGGAATACATAGAACCTTTCACATCTAGATCATCAGCTAGGTTGGATGATCTAGGTTAGATGACCTCCATGACCAGCAGACTAGGCTTTCCTCGAACCTTGTTTAAAAAATGCCATTAATTGGCAAACATCTTGACAGCCTCAATATATGGGCACACACAGAGCATTCTTGGCTTAGTTGGCTTAGCTGAGCTGGCACATCAAACATTGGTCCTAAGAGATTGTAGCTGAAGGTGTTTTAATGACACGGTAAGGAAGTTTGGTTTACTGTCTGTTCCAGCTCTAGAATTAAAAAGGGACTCCTCTCTCTAGCTTTTTCTCTCTCTTTCTCAAGCTCTTCCATGGGTGCAAATTTATTCATAAATTAAAAAAAATTATCCAACTACTACTACCAATAGTAATGACTAGAGCTCACTGGTTGGTCAAGAGTCCTTCACCTGTTTATCATAGTGAATATGGGCAAAAGATTCTCAGGTTCACATAAGCATTAAGTTTGTCTTGTTCCTGCAGATCTTTGTTTACAAACAAAAGCTTGGAAGTATATTTTTTATGATATTTGGTAACAGTGAACTCTTTTTAAAGGGAAGGAGAGCTGAAGGCTTCCGAAATGTTAGAGGAATGTCTCACTGGTTGCAGTGTGCTCCCTTTCAAAGACAGCTGTTTTCAAAAGCTGGAGGAGAGACATGTTTTAGTGAAAACCCAAACCATGTGTTAAGGAGATAGATGCTCATTGTTTTGTCAGCCAGCTTGTCTCAATATAAGCTAACACAGGCAAGGAGACCAAGCTGAAGACCTGGTAGTGAAAGAAGTTGAGTTACTAGATCTTAGCCAGGGGACATTATTTTATGGTTCTTTTCACCCCACTCTACTCTCTAGAAAAGCAGTCACCTTTGGTCTTCTTTACTTTCCCAGGAGCAAGAACACAAGGTGGGACCTGCCTCCCTGGAGGTATCTGCACAAAGTGAAAGTCCTACACTCTGCTTTGCCCCCTTCCCTTACATAAAAGGGGCAGAGACTGAGCACAGCTAGGTCACAGTGCTTCAGCCAGCTTGAATTAGAACAGGGAAAACAGTGGGGTTTTTCTCTAAGGAAAACCAACTTCTTGAGTGAGTGGGAAAGTCCCTGATAAGATGGCAATTATATCAAAAGTTTCATCACATACTGTCTTTTATCGTGCAGCAGCACATTTATTCAGGATAGTGCAATCTGCAACACCATTCTTGTTCAACCCCGATCACTCTTTCCTGCGTGCACTTGTAAGTTTCCCAGCAGGTTCACTGACCTCCATCTCTGCTCAGCCTTTTGCAGTTCCTTTAAGATGCTGCCAGGTGGCAGTCCCCTAACATAGCATCCTCCAGCTGGGGATGGGAGTGCCTGTAATGTGCTGCTCAAGCAGCTGGAGTTTAGCCGGCACTGCCTCGTCCAAACAGTGTAATCAGAGAGGAAAGCCCTAGCTCAAAGGCCAATACAGTTTTTCCTTGAGATTAATGGTGCTGAAGGTAGTCTGGGCAGGGAAGATGATGGGGAGGGGCTGGACTCCGTTGCAGTGTTTTCATGGTTTAACACACATTGCACTCAGTTCCCTAACTTTATATCTCCCAGCTGCTGGACTGTCATGCAGACTTTGTGCTCTGCAAACTGAGCTTGTCCAAGGAGCAGCAGCTGGGAGTTATAAAGAGGAGGTATGGCTACCCATGCTGTCTTCACTCCTCCACTTGTATGTAAGCACTCCCTGTATCCTCCTGTCTTGGCTATCCCTCAGCTGTCTGTAACTCAGAGGTTTCTACACATGATTTCTACACCTTTTCAATGACATAAACGGCAGGATTGGACCCTCAGCAAGTTTTGGTGGCCAGCAGGGTGAAGGAGGCAATTGTCTCCATCTGCTCTGCTCTGAGGCCCCATCTGGAGGACTGCATCTAGGTTTGAGGCCCTCAGTACAGAGCTGCTCAAGCAGGTAAAGAGGAAGATGATCAAGGATGATCAGTGGGCTGGAGCACCTCTCCTGAAGACAGTCTGAGAGAGTTCATCTTGTTTATCTCGGAGAAGGGAAGGCTCTGGGAAGACTTTGTTGCAGCCTTCTAATACTTGAAAGGAGCTTACAAGCAGGAGGGAGACTGACTTCTCACACAGTCTGATAGTGACAGGACAAGGGGGAATGTCTTTAAACTAAAAGAGAATACACTTAAGTTAGACATTAAGAAGAATTTTTTTACTCAGAGAGTGCTGGAACAGGTTGCCCAAAATGACTGTAGAGGTGCTCATCCCTGGAAGTGCTCAAGGCCATGTTGGATGGGAACCTGGGCAGGCTGATCTAGATGTTAGCAGCCCTGCCCATGGCAGGAGGTTGGAACTAGATGATCTTTAAAGTCCCCTCCAACCTAAGCCATTCTCTGAAGTTTTTGTGGTGGAGAACCCCATTCAGTCTTCCCAGCTCTCTGCCTTTCTCCACAGACTTACAGATATCAAATAGTGCTGCATGAAAAGGCTCCCTGCTTTTACTCTATGTCTCATGTTGTGAGGACACTGACCAAAATAGTCATGTGTATTCATCATAGTCTTGTGCCACATGCATGGCATGAAAATACTACCAACCCTTGTGTACCATGGCTTTCTGTAATATGGGCAAAAACACACGCTTAGCCTATAGACTGTCGCAGCCTAAAGGTAATGTGGTCCTTTCTGAAACAGTGCCAGTGCAACCACCCAGCAGATCACAGGGGTGCTGCTAGCAGCTGATTCTCAACTCTCCAGGAAATTCAGGGAACCCTTGACAGCAGTAAAGAGCAGTGGTTCTGTGGATGTTTATTTTTGGTAAAGTATGTCCAAGTAATGTCAGTCATCTTGTTCTCAGCCATTGTGTTAGATAAGCTCAATCTGACCAGACCAAGGCCAATGGCAGCAGCGTTTGCCTTGTGAGGGCACGTCCAAAGAAGTTGATTATCTGGAGATTCTGGCTTGTCCACTCTCCATCAATTATAGAAACACTCCAAGAATATCAAGTGTGAACAACAACAACAACAACAACAACAACCTATTGTCATTCCAGTGCTGGCGACTTGGGTTTTGGAATGAGCATCATGTTTGCAATGCATTTCACTTCTGCCCACTCTTATTCTTGCTACTGTTGAAACCTTTGTCTACTGTTTTCAAGAGAGTGCCCTTTCCTTTTCTATTTTGAACTAGTTAACAAATCTAGAAAAGATCCCCCCCTTGAAAAAAAAAAAAAAACTACTGACATGCTACCCTTATCTTAAGGGCAGGAGTCATCCTCCCTTGCATCAAGTCACACAGTTGACAACAAGGACTAGTTTGCTCAGAGGCAGGAAGAGTGAGAGACAATGGAATCTGCCATTTGATTTATCTTTTCTAAATGAAAACACTTTCTTATAATTGGAGACTGAAGCAATATTGCCAAGCCAGACATTAATTTATCATCACTGTTTGTATTACAGCAGAGGGAAAGAGCTGCAATTAATGGATTGGGACGAGGTGTTGCACAAGTGCATGACGAAATGATCTAACAACCTAAATAGGCGTGTGCATGCTGAAGGCACTTTAAAATGACAAATGGCAATCCTTTCTATTTTTAAGGAGCTGCTCTGTTTCTGATGGCACACTATAGCACTCTGCATATCTTGGAGATCTGGAGGAAGTGAAAAGCACCCAAGAGAATTCATGGCCTGTCTTCCTCTCTAAAATCCTTGCCACTCTTGACAGGTAGCATGCTCTGGTTTATTCCAAAGACAAAGCACTATAAAAATAATGTGAGCTCCACAGAATACCATCAGCTGCTTTCTGCATTAGCAGCAGTAAAAGAAAGATACATGCTGCTAAAAGCAGGGGAACTCACACAGCTTTCTGTTGAAGCAGCAATGCTTGGACAAATTTTCCACCCTTCTCCAAGACTCTGCTCGAGCAGAGAAAGCACACAGCTAATCTGCCCCATGCAGGATGTGTGCAAGAGGAAAGGCACTATCAGTGCAACTCCCTCATGTTCTTGCCTTTGACAGGCAGGCCTCAGAGGCACCACAGAAGTGACAGTATCCATGCACTGACATACTAGAGGAAAGCTCTGTTTCTCCTCAGCCAGTAATGGTGCACATTTCAACTGGGTGCCTCTCTCTAGAAAATGAAGCTGCTCCTCGTACACCAGGGAAGCAGTAACAGTGCTTTGGGAGGCTCCAGAAAATGTATCCACAACCCACCCAGAGCAGCTGCCAGGAAAGGGGAGCTCAGACATGAATACACACGCATGCATGCAAACACACAGCTAAAAGCAGCAAGACCACGAAGGAAGGGGATGGCAGGACTCCATGTAACAGCAGAAGAGCCAACTCCGGCAGCCTGACCTCAGCCAGGAGGAAAGCATCCCACCTCTGGCAACTTCCTTGCTCAAAGCACCCTTAAGTAAAATCATGCTCTTGCCAGATTGAATGTCTCAGCAGATCAAGCAGTATTTAGTACTGTGAATTGTTAACCCACCTCCTCTGCGAAAGTGCTCAGCTTTTGAGCCTAATGCTTGGTGTTTAAACAGATTATTTGGGAAGCGATCAAGCACAGCTAAGGCTTCCATTAACAACATATGCTAAAAACATTGCTTTTTGGACCAGGCAGCATAACAAAGTTGTTCTTGCTGCGTTTGTTACATATCTCAGTTGTATTTGTGAAATACCTCATGACGATTTTCAAAGCCATTGGCATGTGTTATCCAAATTTCAGGCTGTTTCAAGTGCTAACAATGGTTATGCTGTCCTGCACTAAGGCCCTATGTGTGCCCTATGTGATGTGATTTTGTGTGCTAGGATTGTGCCATGCTTCACTGAAAATAAGCTGCTGAGGATATTTTAAGAGATGCAAAGTTGAATTGATTTTTCCTATTTATTTTACAGCCAAATCTGCCTAAGCATATTGTCTCCAAAAATTCAAAAATGAAAGAAGGGAAAAACTATGATTAATACTGAATGAAATCCTCTTAATACATCTGAAATGACTCTTTGCAAAATAATGATGTCTCAACTCAGATCTAATTATGGGCTGACCTGACAGGATTAATGTTTTTCACTTTATGAAGGAAATTATCAACATTTTTTCATTGAAATAAAGCTATTTTTCCTTCTGATCAAACCTTCAATATGTTATTTTTCCAAAAATGTAACTGGTCAAATATAATAGTCTCATAGTAAATTTTAGTAATTTGGGAATTTCTAAGACCTTATTTTTTGCAAAGAACTGCTTTTTAAAGATATTGCATGAGTATCTTGAATGCCACGAGTCATTCCATGCTTTCAGTAGGCTGAAGATGATATGTGAAAGCTCACACCAAGAGGAATATTTCTGTACTTAACTGACTGAAATACAACAGGAAGTTCAGGATTAGCTTTTAAATTTGGACTTCATTGTAATTTATCATTTCTATAACTCATTTTTCTCTTTATAACTCAGAGTTGATACTTCAAGCTTGACCTCATGAATTTGCAGGTTACATTTCAAAACTTGTTAAAATTTCTTGGTAAGAAACCCACGATCATCTAATATGGTGGTAACAGCCTATAATTATGAATTTGTTGCAGAGAGGTAGCCTTATAATATTTCACAAGTTCTGTGCAACTATACAGCTATAACTTTAACAACTAACTACAGAAATGTATGTTTTCAAAAATCTAGCTAAAAGCCTTATATTTGCATTATTTAATGATGTCTAACCAGGACTGAATATTTGTGTTTCTATAATCCACACCAAGTGTGACTTGAGGGCAAAGTTCCATTTTAGGAACAGAGGAGGCATGTTTGTGTTAAACCATGTGTGTGTGTACGTATGCATGCTTGGAAGCAGCATGAAGATTTTCAGAATTAGAAGTAGTCCCTAGCAGGCAGGCATAGGGGTGAAAAAGAGGTAAGACTGTTGGAGGTATTCAATCAGTCACATTTATCACATTGCTTTTCAATCTGTTTTAGGTATATCACCAGCATGTCTGCCTGTATTTTTGTCCTGCATATGCAAAGCAACTTGGGATCTAGTCTTCTTGCATGAAAGGTGATACAGAAATGTAAAGGATTAGTATCATTACAAAAATAGACATAAGGAATATGGAAAACATTCCCCACCAGGTTATAAATATGCTAATGCAAGTCAAATCTGAGACCTTAATTTCTTTACCAGAGATCCTATAAATGCATAGAATTTAACTTCAGAATGTCCTGCCTAGTCCTGTGCATATTAAAAAAATAAAACAACATCCCTCAGATGTGTGGTTCGTGAGACAGATTTCTTCTGCTGGAAGCCAGGAGTTCTTTCTCAGAGTTGTGTGAGTTAGCCTACTTCCCCAGCTCCTAACATTCAGAGAGGGCAGAAAAAGGTTTTCCATTCCAAGGAGGAGCCAGGAAAAAACATTGCACAATCCCCAACAAAATGATACCACCAAACAGCTCCAAGCCATACTATCTAGATTTAGCAAGGCAGAAATGTGCCAGCAATGTACTATTTTGAATACTATGCAAAATAAAATAGCTGTCTCACATTGTGCTTAAAGCACACCTCCCCAGTCCTGTTTGTTGCCAACAGAAATGTGACCATGAGGGCATGTACCCTTTGGAGTGTAGCCTGGGGAGGGAAGACCAACATGGAAGTGTCCTCGCTACCCTGGTGGCTTGAATACAAAAAGACCTGCCCGTAAGTAATCATGTTGCACTCACAAGTGCTGCTTTTCTTGGCCAATTTCTTTGATTATCGTCATGCCATGAGCATGAGGTGGCACAGGAAGATGCTGGGGGGCCAGCACTGTGTGGGACTCTGCAGTTGAAGGAATAGAAAGAGTACCTGAATAATAGTGTCTGTGATTGTTAAAAGTGCTGTTTGTTTGCTGGCACAGACCCCTCCCGAAACCAGGCCTTTGGTTCCATTTGTCAACTCCTAGTCTTGAGAGAAAGGAGGGACCCACAGAAAGAGATGTAAAAACCCCTTCTCCCTTCCGACCCCGAATTTTCCTTTCTGTGTGTGCTCAAGCCAAGAACATACATCTGGCCCTATAGGGTGGGGTCTGGGACCTCACAAAGAATCACAGAATCATAGGATTTGGAAGGAACACCTCTGGGGATCATCTAGTCCAATCCCAAAGGATCTCACCATGAGGAGTTCCTTTATCCCAAAAAAGAACCAACTCCATAGCACCATCAGAGTCTGACACAAACCTCTTCAGGAGGAGGCGTGGAGGTATTTCTTCCTGTGTGATCCCGTAGCTAGTAATGTCCTGGGGGTTGTTTTACAGTAACCAGAGAAGGCTTGACTTGTGGTTGTTCTGAGAAGGTAACAGAGGATCTCTGTTCCCATCAACTTGCCATCAGACCTTGGGCACTGAGAGTGTACCTGTAGTGCAACTGGGCTGGCTCTGGATTAGGTGGTTCCAGCAAGCTAATTTCACCCCATGGAGCCCTGGGACTGGCTATGGCAGCACTGCATCCCAAGCTGGAGCTGAAAGTGCTGTGTAGCTCCTGGCAAGGAATCAGTGTATTCAGGGCTACCTTTTGTCGCATCCTGAATCTTCAGTGTACCTCTTAGTCGCTTCCTCCCTATCTGTAAAATGAGGATCCCCTTCTATTTGCTCTTGGCTCTGGTCTGTTTAACCTGTCATTAAAACTTTGTTATTCAAGATGTGAAAACATACATCTATTATGCTTTTCCATCATCTTCAGCATCCTGAACAACCCGCTAGGATTTATTAGGTACCCTACTTAACAAATATTAACTACTAACCAGCACATCTCAAGCTGATCAATGTGTAAGTCTCTGGGCTGTAGCAGATATAGACAAGAGCTCGAGTAGATTGCAAACTCCAGCACTCACCCCAGTGATTTTTCTTTTCCCTGTGCTCTGGGCAGTCAGGACTTGACTGTCTTAAAAGTCCCTCTTGTTTGCAGCTGGGAATTGCTAAACTGGGGAGAAGTGGGGAAGGCATTGAGGACTGGTCCCTGAAACGAAAACATCCCTTGTTTTTACCCCTGAAGAAAAAAGGGGCATAAATGCACCTCTTCTCCCTCCTCCCTCCCCACTGCTTTTACAGCCTGTTTGGGGGCTGGGGGGGGGGGGTCTGGGCATTCCAGCAGCTGCTGGCCAGTATCCTAGAAACTACCTCCTTTTTCCCAGTCCTGGCCCCTTTTATGAAGGAGACAATGCAGACATACAGTGAGTGCCTTGTGCATCACTTGGGCCCCCAGGCCCTTTGACACAGGGATTTCGTACAGTGGCTAACCCCCAGCGTCTCTCCATGACGTCCCCCCACACCCAATCCTGGGGACACCAGCTCAGCCTTTTCTAAGCTGCTCCAGAAAGAAATGCCATGCTTCGTTTTCCCAAGGGCTTGGGAGAAATATTTGTGATGGAATTTCAAGGGAAATAATTCAGATAATTCTAAAATGTATCCACTGATCCCTTTTGGCTTATTTACCCATGTCTCTTTCTCAGCACTTCTCTCCCTCTTTCTTCCTCCCACTCCCTCAAGCTCCAGGTGAGAAGCGGTCTCCACCCAAAGAGTGGCTTTCCTTCCTTTCATTATTGTGTCTTATCCCAGAGGCACAAACCCAGGGGGACTCAGAGAGAAGGGATTGTCCCACTCTACTCTGTGCTGGTACCGCCTCACCTGCAGCACTGTGTGCAGCTTTGGGCACCACAGTACAACCATAAAACTATGATCTATTATAAAATACTTATTATATTATAAACTGTGGGAACAGCTTTTGAACCACTGCGCTCCTGCAGTCCATTGCTTCAACTCTCATAGTTCCTGGCTGATTCTGATGCTGAGGCCAGTGTTAGGCCTTTTCTAGCACAGAATGCTGTCTAGTGGCACTGTATGTGGGGAAGAGGTCCTCAGGCATCTTCTCCAGCTGATACTTGATAGCTGTACATCTCCTGTTCCTCACCTGTGCAAAGCATTTTCCAGCCTGGCTGAAGTTATGCACTCCCCTGCTGCATCTCTAATGTCTCCATTTCACAAAGATTCAGAGGAAAGTACTGAAGCAGCCCTCTGAGTCAGCTTTGATGTGCTTCTTTGCATCAAAAGAAAAAAAAGCAGAGGGAAGAGAGGAGAAGTAACTCCAGGGGAGATGGCATGAGCTCTGTACAAGCAGTACGTCCGCAATTCCTTTGCTGTGTGTGTATAAATGGCATGGATACAGGGGAGCACAGAGATTTGGGCACCCTCTCATAGCTGCAGTGCAAGTCAGCCTGCTCACAGGTGGGTAACACCAGAGATGTTAACTCCACTGCTGGTATTTGAGTGCCTCACAAGTCTATTAGCAGCCTTGCATCAGTGCTTGCATCTCTTGTTCAGAAGGATGCTTCTCAGGCATCTAAGCAATAAAGTTATAGGTTTTCTGAGAATTTTCTCTCTGATGTATGTAATTCAAGGTAAATTGATCAAACTATCAGTTGGCTTGTTTTTTTCCCTGCTGCTATTCAGGATACGCTCTGTATATAGCAGAAAAAAATGCATATATACTTCCCACAGCCACAGTCACTGAGGAAAAGTGGAACTGTTTCATGGAGCTCTGGAAAACAAGCTTTTATTCTTTCCAAATTACTTCATAAGGAGAGGCATCAGGTTTCCTGTGACCCTGCCACCATTTCAGGCAGAAAGCAGAAGTAATGCCTGATGCCCTTAAACCAGAAAACCTATCCTTTTCTAGGGTATGCAGCTTCCTTGCTGAGAGTTTCAAGGAAAGTTCTCCCCCAGAGAGACAGGACAGGCCTTTGGCTGTTTCTTACTGTGCTTCCTTCCTCCCAGCTGATGTGGCCACCTCTAAATGCATTTCCTAGCACTGTGAATCCCACCCAAGATCTGCTCCTGAGTGTGGCCCAGCAGTTTGCATCAATCAAAACATGTTTACATGCTAATTTGCTGAAATCACCACAACCGTACCACCCCATCTATAACCTGCATTGCCAAATTATAATGCTGTGTTCTACAAGAGTAAACATCTGGTATGCTTTAAAACTAAGAGCTGGACAACTGATCACTGGTCAACACTGAAGGTTGCCTGAGGTGGGCTTATGTGGCTGGTGCTTGTCCCATGCTGGTGGTGCAATGAGGCAGCCTCCACCTCAGGCAATGATCCAATCTGATTGCTGATGGCTGGCTGTGATGGAGATGAAGGAAGACACTTCCAGGCTCCTTAGAAAAGCTTTTGGCTGGTCTTCTGGGTGAGGCTCACAGCTGCATTACAAGCTGCCTAGGTAATCCCATAGCAAGTCACTTCCTGGGCAGAGGAGCCCAGCACCTAGCAGCTCATGTTGATTTAGGGGAGATTCATAGATGTTTTGCACACTGTTCAACCTGCAAGAAGTACCCATGTTTCTGCTGCATCCTCATCAGTCAGCATGTTCTTTCTTTCCTCCATCCATTGCCTGCTGTACTCTTGTAGGGAACAGGTTGTCCAAAATTGTGGATTCCTCATCCTTGGAGGAGTTCAAGGCCTGGTTAAGTGGGACCCAGAGCAACCTGATATGGTGGGTGGCAACACTATCCACAGCTGTGATTCTATAATTTTATGATTCTGTTATTCTATGATTTTCTGACCAGAAGCCCTTTCATGTGCTGTGCAGTACTGACCAAAAATTGTTCCCTCTTGTCATAGAGGAATCATGATGCTTCCACAGCATCAGCAACAATTCTGGTTTACCTAAAATTTCAAGGACTCCAGGGCAAGGCTAAAGCCATTTTTCAATTCAGCATGATAGCCTCTACAGCCCAGGGCTCTGAAACACCGTGAGGAAATTGAAAACATCACTCCATCCATTTCAGAAATGTTTTCAGAATGAAAAGTTTCATTCTTACTCTGGACTGTGTCAAAATGGTGGCCTGACCTAACTATTTGGCTGCAAATTGATCAGCACCTGTGTTCTACAGAGACACTCAGAGCAGGTTAGCCACTTTGAAAGAAAGTGATGTATTGTTTTGGTAACAGATACTTGCCTGAGACACGTAATGAGACAAACTGCATGGAAGGAGGGATAAGAAGGAGAAGAGGTCACATGGTGTCTAACTTGATGTGCCTTGTCCTACTCCAAGGAATCCTGGTGCTGTCTGTGCCCTCTCTGTATCCATGAGCTGAGCCAGTGTTAATAGAACAACAGAATAACAGAATTGAGGTTGGAAAAGACCACTAAGATCATCTAGTCTAACCACTAGCCCATCCCCACCATGCCCTCTAACCATGGCACTCAGGCTACATCATCCACATGTTTCTGGAATGCTTCCAGGTGACTCCACCACCTCCCTGGGCAGCCTGTTCCAATACCTCACCACAAGAGAAAAGGCTTTTCACTGCGTGAAGGGTAATTTCTGGGAGTGGAAGTCTCTTAGCTCCATCTGTGTCAAGCTACAGACCACAGCTAATCACACTTCATTACAAGCTGAAGCAAAGCAGCACCAAGGAGTCTGCAACCAGCTGGTCAGCATAGTGGAGAGGCTATAGAGGGAGGAAGTGTGTCTCATAAATGTGGGTAAGGAGCATATGTTATGAGCGATCTGGGAATAAGACAGGCTTGTACCAGTGAATAGCGTGCCTCAAATTTCAGACCAGTTCCTGTGGGCCCACTTAAATCTTATTCCAGTTTTTCAGAAGTCGCTGGTTCTAGCAATATCCCCTGTACTTAGGAGCTAGGAATATTGCCAGACCCAGCCATACCTCTAGAAATACGATGGAATTATTGAGTGCATTTAGCATTCCTATTTATTGTTAGAGGTGTGATGTCTCAACTTGTCTGGTGAGTTGTTGTTTTTCATACAACGCATAGACTCAAAAGAGGGTAAGAAGTGGCCAGAACTCTGCTAGTTATACTAGACAGGGATAGTTTGAGCCACACTGGGCCACCTGGCTGTTACACCGTTCCTGTACTTACATCCACGTAGAGGTCTTATTAGGACCATGCTGATGGATAGACTGTCTGGGAAGGGAAGCATGGTATAGCCCTCAGATGCCCTCGTTATAACTACATGGAAAACTTCTGACTTTTTTTTTTATATATATCTTTTCCTAATAAAACAAAAAGTTGATTTGGTTTGGAGCCAGGACCACAGAACAAAGCATCTTTACATTTCTCATTGCCGGAGGAGGGGAGAATTCAGTTCAGAACTGGTGCATTTCAGCCATGAGGAAAATTGCCTCCCTACTCTCTCTCCTTTTTTATTGGAACAAATAGACACATAGTAAAAATGTGAGCCAGCTTCTTATTTTGCTAATACTATAAAATAGGGAGTAAAGCCGGCTTCCCTTCATTTTCCTTTACTTTTTTATTCTGCCCTGTCTTTGCCAATTGGAAACAGAACTCAGAGAGTTACTTTGTCTCTGGAAACAAATCTTGCAGGGCTTAACTGTGTTTTCAGCGCTTTTCAAACAGAAGAGATTTTTGGAACCTACATGATCTTCCTGAAATTTTGGGGGGTCTGAGAAAATGATCTATGTTCATGTTTTCTTATGTGAAGCTTGTTTTCTGAGGAGAAGAACTGGGGAGAAATAGAATCATAGAATCGTTTGGGTTGAAAGGGACTCTTAAAGGTCATCTAGTCTAACTCCTCTGCAATGAACAGGAACATCTACAGGTAGATCAAGGTGCTCAGAGCCCCTCCATCCTGACCTTGTGTGTCCAAGGAAGGGGCATCCACCACTTCTCCGGACAACCTGTGCCTCAGCAAATATCCACAGAGGAAATTCTATTGGCAATCTCCCTGCTGACTGATCGACATAACAAGCATCGTAATACAATAAAAAGACTAAAATTGTCTGCCTTTTTCCTATGCCAGTGCAAATGTCAGCTTTTTCCTCTCTGAAAGTGCTCTGTGGTCTATCTTGCATAGGCAGCTGGGAGAAGAAGTGATGGGAGGCACAAAGAAATGTTCCTTCTTGCACTATTCAGCTGGAAAACAAACAACATTTCTCAGGTCAGGAGATCCTACATTCAAGACACTATAGATGAGTATACAATTTCTCTAAATTAGTAATAGAAAGATAGGCAGAGGTAAAGCAACTCTTCAGTGAGTGAGCAAGAGAGAAAGCTTTACAAAATAGTTTGATGCCATGCCTTGCTTTGTTCTCCTTTTACAGAATAGAGATCGGGTATTAAATGAGATTAGTGAGGAATCATTGATTAGTGCTGTTGCTCTGGAAAAGATTATGAGAACATGTGGTTTTCAGTTTGAAAATAAAATGAAAAAGTCACAAGCCTTGAAGGAACTTTCCAATGTGGTTTTCATCTGGCTTTCATCTCCACTGTTTCTCCTGGAGAACAGAAGGCTGAAGAAGATGTGAATTAGGAAAACATGCCATGACCCGGATGAAAAGTCTTCAGCAAAAATGGAACTGCTGAAGCAAAATAGTATGCAGTAGAGCTACAAAGTCTCTTAACCATGCCCATATCTCTGATTTCTTCTACAGGGCCAAGTATTTCCAGGGGAAGAAGGTGAATGGAGAATTTGATATCCGTGTGGAGCAGGTCAGTGACAACTTACCTGTAAGAAATGTGTGTGGGCAGAGCTGAGGTGTCAACAACAGACAGTCTGTGGATTTTCTTCAAGAGAAGAAAGGATCTGGGCACAAGTTTTAACACTTGTCCATTTTAGTCGATGATGTATGACCTAAGTGAAAATACCCTACCTTCTCTCTCTGTCTTTGCAGAATCAGTCACTAATTCAACTTAAAATTAAGTTTTCCATTTTGGTGATGGAACTATCATTTCTTCCATTGGAAGACTACCTCACAGTTCCATATGTGTGTCTGTAAAAGTGAAAAGCCAGTACACAGAAGTGCATCTTAGTGATGTTATATTCCACGTGTGTGTTATTGAAGTCTTCCAACTTATTCTGATTTAAGTCTAAAAGTTTTGGTTTCCATATGCAAAATAACTGCACACAGCAAAATCTCTTCAGCATTGACTGATGTGCTGAGTGTGATTGTCACAGCAGAAATGATTGTTAATAACCATGCAGGTGCCTAATTTGAAGGCAGGCATAGTAAGAGAGATGTAGAACTGAGCCTGTGATTGTGAAGAAATCGTGTGCTTGCTTTTTTTTACTTTAGGGCTGTAAAACTACTTGGATGGGTAAAGAAAGCTGGTGAATGTTTGAATGACCTGGTATTCTCTGTCTTTATAAATCTGGAGATTCTGTGTCATATATGTGGATGTGCATATGTGTTTATATAAAAATACTCGTGGAGTGGTTTTGAAGACTTTCTCAAGATCCAGTATCTGTGACAAGTTGTTCCTTCTCTTTTCAAAGGGATATTGTCCACTTGCCTAAGGCTGTGCATGTGGATGCACAGTTTGATCAAAATCTGTGCCTAGGACAGAAAGGTTAGCAGGTCATCTTTTGCAACTGTGATATACGAATGCTTAATTTTCCTCTTTTCATTTGTTCTTGCTTCAGATACCCACACATCATTACTTCAATCAGAAATATAGTTTGTCTTAGGAGAATTTTTTGTACTTTATAGGAAGAAACTCTTGATTTGAAAAGCTAAGTAACAGAACAGTTTAAATGACATAAAAACATGTAAATAAAACTGAACATTCAAATGTTCAGTAGTCTTGAAAAAAGATCATATTGGGAAAAAAGAACTACCCTATTTTTTTCTGACATAATATTTTGCTGTTCTTCTAGAATGCTCAGTATTTGGTTTAAACTGAAGAAAGATTCTGTCTTGCTGCTTTCCTTTTCCACCTCCATCTCTATTACATCTTCTTTCTTGGTGAATCATTTTGGAAGGTTGGGGCATGGGGGAAGCAGAGAAGGAAAACAGGAATATTTTTTTAAGTCAAAACATCACTTATTTATAATGGAGTAGCAGCACTGAAAACTGCACAGCTCTCTCTCAGCAGTGGGAAGTCAGTTATCTAATCTGGTTAAGCTCCCCTACCAGCTCTCTGAGCTGCCTCTCCCCCTTGGCTGTTGTTTGAGGAATGCAAGACATATGTGATCATGCTGTCTCGCTGTCTGTCCCCCACACCCAAAACTGTGGAAGACATTGGCTGATTTCAGCTGAATTTGAGAAACAGGCAGAAGTTTCAAAATATTAAGTTTCAACAAGTTCCTTCAGCAGAGGTTCAGTTCCTATTAAACACTGGATAACCCACAGGGAAGAAACTGTGAAGTACCATCCAGCTGCTTAGGGAGCTACTTTTATAAGACTCGGCTTGTATAAAAATAGGTTTTATGGACTCTTGAAGAGGGTTTTCTGTTTGTTTACTGTAGAGATGAACTGAATAACCTCAGTGCTACTTCCAGGCCCTTGGTCTTCAGCTGATCACTAACCATTAGCATTAAAAAGAGACAGTAGACTCTATGGGCACACCTGGTTGCCAGTGAGTAGGAGAAGGAGCTGTCAGGGACACTGCAACCAATGTATATGTGTAGCTTCTACTTTCTTCTTCTGTTCAGTTGAAATGAATGTGAGGGCTGACTTTTTTCCCATCTTTTCTTCTTCTCTTCTAATCTTCATCACGATGTCCAAAATTTATTTATTTGCCTTAGAGGCTGCAGAATTTGTTGTCACCCACCCCTAACTGAAACTCAGGGACACAACTTCATTTTCAGGTATGTCAAGCTGAGTGCTGGGGTGCTGGGAAGCAACCATAGTCCTGGAAGGATGCAGGAGAAAACAAAACATAGGAAGCCAATCTGTTAAGTGAAAGAGAAATCAAATGCCATTGGTTGTACAGGGGTTTTAGTCTTGGGCCTCAGAGAAGCAGTGGGCATGAATGACTCTTATTCTAAACTATCAGATGGAGTCTGAGGGTGGTAACAGTTAAGTATTTTCAAGTAAAACTAGTGCTGGCACAAAGAAGACTGGATGACATTGCTAAGTCATGTCTGATGCTAATCCACAGATAGAAATATAGTGCAGCTCTGCAGCTTTCTCTCCTTAGCCCACCAACACATCTCCAGCCTATTCCTGCAAGATTTTTTTTCCCAAAACAAACAGAGGAGTTAATTTGGTGTAAGTCCATTTAGGAGACCATTTAGCAGGGCAAGTATGATGTATTTATAAACAAAATATTTCCACTCAGAGAAACACATAATTTGATTTAGGCATAAAACATAAGTTTGCACAAGGCAAAACTTCTGTGTAAATGCTCTCTTGAATTCAGGCCCCATTTGCTTTGGAGACAGTTTCCATTAAGTTGTCATTATCTGGGTATTTTTTTCACTACACATCCTTTTGTAGCATCAGTAGTCATTCCTGAAACTGAACAAAACACTGATAGGTAACTGAAAATCTCTTTGACCTATTCCCATTTAAATCCTGATGGTTTAAGTCTTACTCAGTATGGGTTTAAGCTTTCTCAGTATAGCTGAGTCTAAAAATACTATTCCTAGTTTATGCTTAAAATAAGATCATTAAATTTTGATCCATGCTGTTGCTTTTACTTGCCTTATGATTTCTGGCTTTGGGAACTGCAGGGTATACATCTGCAGCTCTTTCCCTCTAGAAATAGAACAGCTAGTGAATTTTTTTTAGAAATGAAAGGTTTGATTATATAAAATGGATATATGGTTAAGCTCAGCATTAAGAAGAAATATAAATGCCACCGGACTTGGCAACACTGCTTTTAGTCTCTCTGGAAATTAATTCTGCGTTTATCTTCTCAGACCATCTTTCTCCTTCACTAGCCAGGGGACATGAGGCATTAGGAAATGCAGTCTACTTGGGAGGAGAAGGAATTGTACTGTAGGCTTTACACTCTTTGATTTTCCATCACTGAAGGCAACTGGTACTAATTCAGCATCTCTACCACCACCTTCTCTGCCTTGTCCCACTGAAAACCAAACTGTGCATTCTATAAGGATTTCATATGACCCTTGGATTTCCCATATGGATCATAAAATGTCCTGGGTTGGGAATCTCCTTGTGGGTTATGCTTGCTCCATGTGCAAAGAGCATACTGTATGGTTGTGTGTCACCAGCAGAAGATGGAAGGAGAGTTGGAGCAGAGGCCTGGACAACCACAGCTCCATCAGCCAAACCATGACACTGTGGGCAGTGGTCATATCCCACATCTAGGATACAGATGCCCACGAACAGGATATGTGCAGAGTAGGAGATGTGCACAGGGATGACTGTGGAGACCTGACTCATGGCAGCAAACAGAAAGAGTTAGCTTGCTTATCCTGACAAAATGGACAGATGCTAAAGGAGACATGACTCCTTTTAGTAAATGCACCAGTTTAAGAAAGGGTTTTGTGACACAGTACTGACAACAGCAAGGGCTTGAATCCTGTGGGTCTGGTGGTCATCTTTGGTCCTGTGTCCTGCACTGACTGAAGAAAGTACGAGAGGAAAGAGGAGAGAACAGACCTAACTAGCAACAGCAAGCAGCACTTCTGCCAGTCTGAGTACCTTTCCTTTAGATATTTGCTAAAGGCACTTCAGTGCACTCAGAAAAAGTCTTTCCTGGAATTAGCTAACAGATTGTCTCTGATGAGGCCAAAAGACTTATCTAAATTTTGATTCCTGTTGTCTGTCCACCCGTCTTCTTCCCACCATTTCCTGCTGTGACGAGGTGGGTCCGTCTCTCTGTCTGACATGCATTCTTCTTGCACAGCTCATTCACTCGTTACCACTGCCTGGTTTATTTTCAGGGAATGATTATTCAGTGAACTCCTATGTACATGCTTCTGGAAAAGTATTGTGGTATAGATTATGACTTCATTGGCAACATTGTCAGGAAAAAGTTGTACTTGGCTCATACAGAAGATAATTGCAATACAGATCATGTCTTCTATTTCCATTGTACCTCTCATCCTAAAACAATGTTTTCATGTGTGACTTGAAGTGGTCCTTTCAAAAGGTAGAGTTCGATAGGACTACGTGTGACAGTGTGAATTAGTTTCTCATGAAACAACTGTATAATTTTTATTCATTACATATTCATTACAAGTTGTGGGTTGGGTTGTTTTGGTTTGTTTTTTCCAACTGAAAGCCAGAAAGCTGTTCAAGAACAGTAATAGCAGTTCTCATAACTTTGCCACATACAAGCATTCATAAACCGCGAATAAAGGGAATTGGAAAAATAGGAAGAATGACTTGAAATCATTAAATAGATTCAAGGGTTGGTTTTTTTTTTTCATTTTCCAATTGTTTTTGGAGGCTTACAGAGTTCATGCATTTGATCTATATCCTGGGATCAAAAGGTTTAGAAATGTGTTTTTACTAACTAGAACTCCAATTTTCAAGCAGTCACATGATTTCTGAAAAGACAGTTTAAGAGGCCAAATGCCATCAGGGTGAATGCTCCAAACAGCACTCACGCAGATCAAGGCATGGGGACCTTCACCCATGTCGTGTAGATTAGGAGCACACATCCTGAATTTGCGCTTTGCCAGGAGCAGTTCCCCTTAGAGCTGCACAGGAGTGTGTGTGTCCCTCTCTGTTGGACCTCTCCATGCTTTTCTCCCAGGTAACAGCCCCAGTACTTGGTGCAGGGTCAACCCCAAGGGACAATGTCTCAGCAAAGAGACACAGAGAATGAAGTGATAACTAATCTCCAATTCTGCATGCATGCATGCACCAAGTATGTACTGCCTTAGCCCCTCCTCTTCCCCTCACTCACATCCAGATGATCTGCTCACTTTTCTGCCTGTGTAGGGATTAGGGACTGCTTACCTCCCCCGTGAAATGCTTGTAATGGTTGTAGTGAAATGTGCTGTTCCTGGAATGCAGTCTGGCGTCTGCCGAAGTCTGTCTTTCCTTATACATATTGGAAGGTCCACCAAAAAATGAAGCATAAAATCCGCTGAGGAATGTATGTGATTCGATTAGACATTAGTAATTCCTCATCCCAAGTGCCCAAGTCGTGACACAAACTAGCCTGTTACTCTGACTGCATTTCATGTCACAGGGCAGGGGAACAAGAATATATCCATAATGATAATTGGTGAGGAGGTTCAAGAGCAAGCCTAGGAAAGCAGAGGGCTTTGTTCAGAGGCTGTTTGTGTAGCACAGTTGTTTGAGGTATGAGACAGACAGTCTCAAATAGACTGGTCAAGAATATTTGGGGAGATGGATGGTGATTTCCAGATGGAGAGCTGGCTGTAGAGGGAACAAAAAATATGGAACAACAGCAGTCATCTTGCTCAGACTGTCTCCCTTGCGATCCTGCCTAGTATTTAATTAATACCACATTAATCGACTCTCCTTGTCAGTTAATTCCCAGAGCTCCAGACATCCAGTGACAGCAGGCTGGGAACAGGAAGTCCATTGGAAAGGATATAGCAAGATCAAGACCCAGATCTGAAGCGTGTGTGCGACCACCACAGGAATAGTGGAGGAGAAAAGGAGCTCAGGCAGACAGGTTGAGTGTGCATGCCTCACCAACACAGGGATAGTGCCAAGGTAACCAGCCTTCTCAGGCCTATTTGGAGGTGGACCACCATCAGTGGGTAGGCAAGAGCCTGGGAAACCGAGGATCAAGTCAGGGAGCACAGCGGCCTCCCAGAAGACCACTGTTCCCTTGCAGAAGGTTGGGGTCTAACACCGTGCTGGAACATAAGAACAGGAGCCACTTTTGTAAGGCAATGATCAGATCTCAATTAAAAAAACACGGCAAAAACTTGAGCTGTCACAATCCAAGAACATTGTGGTCCCAACAGAGAGGAATCCAGTGACAGCAACATTTACCACTGTGTTGCTAAACACCACCTACAAGAAAATCTTACAGGAATGAGGTTGTTCTGTCTAAGAAAAATAAATAAATAAATAAATAGGTAAATAAATAAAAGGGTAACTTCAAGCCTTCAACTTCTGCAGTGGGCTTAAGAAATCAAGAGAAATTCGGGTTAAACTTCTGGAAAACTTTCCAAGATTGTTATAGCACAGATTGTCTAAAGAGGATCATTGCACATGGAAGAATTTTTCTGTAGCATCTGCACACAATGGCAGAGGTAGAACTAATCCTGCCTTAGGAAGGAGAAACAGTTTGCATGATATCTTGAAGTCCTTCCACCCCAATTCTGCAAAAAATATTTTAAATCTAGCCTGAACATTTGTATCCGAGGAATCTTTAAAATCTATGGCCTCTTTGTTTTATTCTCAGCAAACAGAAACCCTAAAATATCTCAACAGAAAGATCTTCAGTATCTAGAGAACACTAATGGGACAAACTGAGAGTAGCTTGAGACTGAGTCCAAGTGAACTGGAGAGATTTGTGATTCCAAATACTTGAAATAATAGGCATTTTTTAATAGAATAGTCCTTTCAAATCTGAGACTCGCAAAGGTACAAATATACTCCCAGGCCCACAGTCTGTATTACATTATCATAGAAAATAGGTTGTGTCACATTTGTCACACGTGGTTCTCTCTTGTTCTGAATGTTTTTGCAGCCACTGGCACCGTTTGCAAAGCAAGTATAAAACACCATCTGGCTAATGTTTTGCTGCCTTATACTTGATGAGTCCTAATATGAGTAACTCTTCAAGGCAATGGAGAGCTGCACTATCCTGTTCTGTGCATAGTTACCTGTCACAATCTGCATGGGCTGCTTTCTTTGTCTGCAAGGTAAGAGCAGGCTGGGGATGATCTCAGACTTAAAATCCCAGCCAGGGGAAGTCATCAGGCTACAAAACCCACAAAGTTAAAAATACAGGGAGCATTGGAAAATCAACAGGAAACAATTTCTGCTGACTGAAATTTTCAGCCTTCTTCCAAACGCCGTCTAGCAGCAGACTGTCAGATGGGACAAAGCATAAGAGCAGCAGTGGTCCTTAACTTAGTCTGTTAAAACAGAAGTGGATGCCAGGGGAAGGTTAGGACTCAGCTGTGGTTGCATATTGGAGTTGTTTTGGGGCTGGGGTTGTGCAGAGCCCTGCAAACCCTTTCTCTGCTCCTTAATTCTTGCCAGGGTGCCCAGTACAATGGTTGCCAGCCAAAGGGGATTTCTCCCTTTCTTCTGGCTCTTGACATAAACAGGCCTGAAATTGGTCCTGGCAGTTTGGTATGAAGTACTTACCAGCTCAGAGGGTTCTCAAGCCTGTTTGGATGTCAGGTGTCTGAGCATGGCTTTGTTTGGTCTGACTGCTGCGGAGCAACGCCTGTCAGGCTGACTTAGTTTGGCTGTATATGAGGAATGCCCATTTTCACTCCTGGCAAATCCAAATGTTAGAACAAAACCACTTTGGAAGAAGAGCATAAAAACCATGAAAACACAAGCCCAAAACTTACCTCTCTAGAGCTGGCTTTCATGTTGGATGAGATGTCCCTCAGCTGCATAAACTGAAGGTGCAAAGTAACATCCTAAGTGGGACAACTCTGAGGAATAGACAGCCACAGAGGTGGGAAACACATCCTTTCCTTTCCCCAGCTTACTAAGCCCACGTATACGCTAGCAAGCAGATGTGTTATATTGCACTCTCATCAGACACCCTGAGGACATTATGGATAGTACCGAAGGCATCTCCTCTCCTTGAATTTGTTCAAGGTGAACTAATCCCTATATCTATTGAGATTTTCAAACATTTCAAATGCAGATGACTTTTGAAATACATATTTTCTTCTCTCTGATCCATTATAATCTCTGAAGATCAACTAACCTAAGCGGTATGTCTGCAGCTAAAACAAAGGCCATGCAATCTCATAAGAGAAGGCCAGCAAGTCACATGAACCCACTACCTGTGTGTGTGTGTGCATGAAATAAGATTTTATTCTTGGCAACAGGAATTTTCCCCCTCCTTCTGTTATAACTGGGAGTTACAGTGATGTAAGATCATGTAAGGGTGTTGCTTTGAAAAGTTTACACAGGGCTGCAGACATGAAATTTCATTACATCATCAGGTTACCAATCTACAGTCACTGCTTTAAAATTACACAGATTATATAAAATGAAAGTTGGAAGTGATTTTTTCATTTATCGTCTGGCCTACAAATCTTTACAGGTGCACCAGTTCTCCATCTACAAGCTTTTTCCATGAGGACAAAACATGTTTTTTTTTCTTTTTTACTATTTTTGGTGGGTTTTCTTCTGTGTGAAAGTTGTTCCTGGCACTGTCTTGCAGTTCCAACTAGTAGAAATTTCAGAAGAATATTAGATACTGCAAGGATCTCAATAAAATCACAAGGATTAGCAACGCCACGTTAGCGCTCTGTTATTAAGTAGCCACAAGTTAGAAGATGATTAACTGCTGCCCAGTCCCCACAAAACTAATTCTGAAAGAAAGTCATTAGTGAGAAGGGGAAAATTATCTGTTGAAAGAGAAGAAAACAAATACAAACAAATACAAATTTCTGTCTGGAAAACTGAAATCTGATTATTTATAAACATAGGTAAACCACAGCTTGATCAGGCAAGCCCAGTAGTTCTGGATCCATAAGGATGTGTTTGCATCATGATGGGAAGCAAAATACTGTATGGTGCACCAGTGAAGACAATAAATGAACAGGTTATGCAAGTCTGAGATCTATTCACTTGCCTCATAAAGGACAATTTTAGGGTTTGGAGCCCAAGTCTTGTGCAGAGCAGCTAAATCCAACGTTCTCCTCCTGCTCCAAATGGCTTGAACCCGCAAGCCTTGCTACATTCCTGCCTGTTGGGTGCACGACCAGCTGCCTCACCACAGGTCATCACACCTCTCACCCTGTTAATCACAGTGATTTGAGTGTTAACTTTCACTGACACCCTCTGCAGTCAGAATCACCTGGTGCACATTTGCCTTTTTCTCCCCCAAAGCTTAAATATTCCTTGCCAACCCTTCCAGACTTGTAAGTTGCACCTCTTTTAGAAGATAAAATGTTTCAATAAATGAGAGTACTGTTAACAGCCTATCTGGCTTTTCTAATCCTTTAAGAGTTAAAATCTTAATAAGTGAATTGCATCATGTGGGTGCATCTGCTTATCACTTCTCTACAGCATAATGAGGATTTTTAGCTATTAAAGGAGGTTTAAACCATTTGTATTATTATTATCTTTATGACTGGCCAGCAGCACAGCAGCCAACTCAGAAATAATTCTAAATGAATGTTTCCAAGTGGAAACTTGGAATTTGAATTCAAATGACCTTACCTCTTTTTATTATTATTTTTATTCTTTCCTGTATGCGTTTTTCATCTTGCTTATTCTTAATTCCTTCAGTATTTATTACTGCAATAAGCTTAATCCTGTAAACTTGCGCACCTGAAGTGTGGGACTCATAAATATTTCTGCAGCTTCTCTGGGGTAAATCAGATGGAATTGGATCTCCCATTGCCTCATGGGAAAAAAGTAAATTAAAAAAAAAAAAAAAAAAAGACAATTGGGTGTTGATGAGTTTATGTCTCTGCTGCCCTTGAATAATGCTCTGTCCTTTTGCTCTACCCCAGGCTGAGTTCTCTGAGCTGAACCTGGCTGCTTATGTCACCGGTGGCTGCATGGTGGACATGCAGGTCATGAGGAATGGCACCAAGGTGGTAAGGTGAGTAGTACCAACTTTTCTTGAAAACTGGATTTTCTGGAGAGACTTGAGAGCAAGCAGGATGATTTCAGGCTCTGGCTGGTATTAGAAGGAGAACAGTTATGATGATCTGGAAGTTTCCCAGAAGAGATGGAAAGTCTGATTTGATACTAGTGGTTTTGTACCAGGTCTCAATTGCACATTGTGCCATCTAGTCATTGCTTCCAGTCCAGATCCTTCATCCCTCATCTTTAGGCTCTTTTTAGTCTTACATCTCCTAATAAAGGGGAGATGATTAATCTTTATTTCTGTTCATTTATGTCTCCTGTTCTACCAACCATCTTTCACTGTAAACAGTGCCTTCCACTCATTAGTCTACCTGTGTAGATCCTGATGCTGGTAGACTGTTACTGCAATAAACACAAAGCCCTTCTATGAATACGTCTTCTCTTCCCAACTTGCCCCTTAAATCTCACCTCTTTTGCATTAGATTCTCTATGCTTTAGCCTTACTCTGATATATATCTCACAGGTAATACCTTATCATTTGGTAATGATTTTCCCTGCTAACATTACTTCATAATTTGCAGTAGCTGCAAAGATTCTTCCTGAGCAATGCTTTCCCAATTACACATCCAATTCACTTTATTTCTATTTTTATTTCACATTGTTTCTTTTCTTTTGGACACCAGAGTGCCTGCAGTTTTGACTTGTTACTGGTGCTATACAAAGAGCAGCGTAGGAAGTCATATGGAAGATATGATGGAAAAATGCTGTTTACAGGGCCTTGATACTACCTTCCACTTTATTATTTGCAAGTCTACATATTTATTAGTTTCTGTCATTAAATCTTTCAACTCTATATTTTATTTTTGACACAAAAGCTTTTCCCTATTTGATTGAAATTTCATTGCCAGTTTCCCAATCCATTTTTCTAGCCTCCCTACTTCATTTTCTACATTTTCTACATTTCTACATACACTTTTTGATGTATATGACATCTTGAAATTTAATGATGTTCACACATTTAATCAACACTTTTGTTTATTTGCTTCTTGTTCAGAAATAGAGTTACAAATATATAAGATATAATGCAGGGAGATTTTTGAAAGGGATTATTAGAGCATATGAAAAATGGCGATTCTGACAGTGCTGAGCTCAGTTTCATTTCTCAGGACAACATTTCCAAAACAGTGCTTGTCATTGTCAGTTAGCTGTGACTGTGGTCCGTGAATTCATTACAGGCCTTGACATCTCTCAGAATGTCCACAAGTCTCCATTCTTTCTTTGGCACAGTTACAAGAGTGTCTGCTAAAAACTGTAAATGTCAGGTCTGTTATATCCATTTGCTTTCTTTCAGTCCATGAATGTCTGTTTCTCAGTTAAAGTCAGCAAATGTCCTATGAACCTACCACTGGAGCATCCATCAGACGGTACACAGTGCTAATGCACTCTTTTGTTCACTTGCTCACAACGCTGGAAGGCTTCCCAAGAACCATTTCCTAGGTTGATCACATCTTCATTTTCCTTCCCATGCTTTTCCTCCCAAAGCCATTCATGTGTCTAGTAGAAAATTCATCAGCTATTAAACTGAAACTGAAGACAAAATTTATTTCACAGGAGTGTCTGAAGCACGGTGTTCATGTTTCTGCTCCTGGTTAATACACATATATAAAAACTAACCTCGTGTGGCTATTTATATATGAAGTATATATTTATATATATGTAAATGTAAATTTTTCTGTGAGTGGCAGCAGTTCAGCTTTTTGTGTTTACATCTGTGAGTGCTTATGGAAGAGGAGGATTTGCTTCTGCCTGTGTAGAGATGTGTATAGCATTTCAACACATCAAACTACCGTCGATGCTGTAGCCTCTGGGAGCACAGAGAGGTGGCAGATTGGTCTAAAAATAGTAAATACATTACAAGCCAGTGGAATTTAAATCAATGAAACAATAAACACTTAAGAGTAATAATAAAACAACTACTGGGATTTTCTCTCCAGTCTTGTGTAATGTTAATTGAACTCTTAGCCTATTAAATTATGTCATATTGCAGCAGATCTCCTACCTCCTTTAGACTGGGGACTTTCTGTCATATGGTAGAAGGAAAACTCTTTCCTTCCTGATCTCTTGATCCCTTCTGCCACCTTAGATTTAAGTCGTTCTCATACACCCTGTGTAAACTGATTTGAGCTTCACAAAGAAAGGGCTGTAGCTCTTTTACCTTCTTTTGTTGAGAAGATACAATCGTTGTCAATTAAAGAGAGCAAGGAACTGGAAGTATATAGACTTTCACAACTACTAGCCCGTGTATCTTTAAACAAGAAACTACCTAATAAGTTTGCGAACAACATAACTGAAGCATGCATCATTTTTCTTGCTTAAATTTTGTAAAAACGTATCTCCCAGTGTTCAGTTTTGCAGCAACAGAACTCCTTTATATATCTATTAAGTTCTGCACATCTGTAGTATAGCATGATTGAGGCAGTCTCATTGAAATGGGATGCTGGAGATAGAGAATATTATAAATCTGCAAAATTGCATGTGTTTCGCTGTGCCATTTCCACCACGGTACACAATGCCTCCATCAGCACTCCATTCAGCAAGCTTTATTCATAGTTAGAAAACAAAGAGCTTGTGATAGAACATCTCACTAATTTTCCACCATTTCCCTATTTCAGTGTGTGACCTCCTGCCTCAAGTCTTGACTGGGAACAGAGCAGAGGGATGAGCAGGGCACTTGGGGCTCAGTCAGAGAAGCTTCTGTGTCTTGGTCCTTGTTATCCTGGCACTTCTTTGGGTACAGTTGGCATCAGAGATTCCCCAGTGAAATCTCAAATGTGGGAAACAGGAGATGGTACTCGTTCATCCCAGAAAATCTCTCACTGACTTAGAGTGACCCCTTCAACTGAGAAACGGCAGCCTTTCTGGGTGCAATGAATGGACCATTGTGAAGTAATTAAGCAGTGTGGAAAAAAACTAAGCATGGGTGATGCCTGCTTTTATATCATTTGGGTGGATCCTTTATCTTCCTTCCAAAGCATCCACTACTTCCTGTTTTACAGACCTACAGACATATATGCACACACACACACTCATACTAAACTGTCTGGAGTCTAATGTACCTTTGAAAGCTCTTAGGTTGTGTCATCTCTACTGAGTTTAGATGTAAAGAGTGGGATTTTTGTTTCCATTTGTTCTTCATTTCCCTGAAGGGCCTTTTTTACCAACATTTCCATAGTGCAAAGAGGCTGTCAGTGCTGGCACTGCACCCATTCTGAGGTGCATTTATACTTTCAGGATATTATAAAAGTGTCTCAGTATAAATGAGAATTTGAGCTGTCTCTGCTTCTGACAACACTTAGACTACTAAACTATGATCTCAGCCTCTGCATTAGATTAAACACAGTTTTCTGTTTGCCTTTTGGGCTTTACAAGGCTTCAGCTATTAATTCCAGTGGATGTGGGCAGGGATATGCCTTATATAAGAAAACTGGACAGTTTTCTTATATAGGGAATACTAATGTCTCTGAGAGCATTACAGGCTTTTAAGGATATAAATTAATCATGGGCCAGACTGCTCTCATCTCCTGTCTCCCTGTGGAGCTGGCTCTGTTGCCATTGGGGATGATCATCAAGGGCAAAAATTGGTATCATCATCAAGGCCACATTTTGGTATGTCTACATGGGACCTACCACTGTGAAGTTCTGTTGCAGACCTCACTGTAGCACCACAGTACAACGGCTGATGGACTAAGAGGTGCCCATCATCTGGATCAAGAGGCCCTGTGTGAAGCAACAGCCCTGGCAAGTGGAAAGGGGTGACAAAATAGACAGAGAAGCAGAGAGAAGCCAAGCATATGGGACAAACCCTTTCTATGGGAAAACCCCAGAAATGGGGTGGCATTTAATCTTTCAGGCCTCCCCTGAATGTAGCTGCTCAGTATAAAATGGGTCCCAATGAGATGCATCCAGAATCCTGAGGGAATTAGCTGATGTAGTCACCAAACCACTCAATGATATTTGAAAAGTCATGGCAATCACATGAAATCCCCGGTGACTGGAAAAAAGACAACATCACACCCATTTTTAAGAGTGGTAAAAAGGATGACCTCAGGAACTACTGACCTGTCAGTCTCACCTCTGTGCTGGGAAAAGTTGAGCAGCGGATCCTCCTGAAAGCTATGCTAAGGTACATGGAAGAGAGGAAGGTGGTATGGGAGAACAAGCATGGCTTCATCAAAGGCAAATCCTGCTTGACTAACCTAGTGGCCTTTTATGATAATATATTGCATTAATGGACAAAAGAAGAGCCTCTGTTGTCATCTATCTGGACTTCAGTATGGTCTTTGACACAGTACTCCACAACATTCTTCTTTCCAAATCAGAGAGGTATTGATTTGATGGGTGGAGTGTTCAAATGGTAAAGAACTTGCATCTAAAAGGGGGCCATAGGAAAGAAAAGGACAGATTCTTTAGCAGGGACTGTGATGATAGAACAAGTGGAAATGGTTTCAAGCTTAGAGAGGGGAGATTTAGGTTAGATATGAGAAAAAGGTTTTCTACAGTAAGGAACAGGTTGCCCGGAGTTGTTTTGTTGCCTCATCCCCGGAGACTTTCAAGGTGAGGTTGGTAAAGACCCTGGGCAACCTGATCTAGCTGCGGTGCCCCTGTTCATTGCAGGGAAGTTGGACTAGATGACCCATAATGGTCCCTTCCAACTCTAAGGTTTCTATGGTTCTAAAAACCTATGTGTTATCCAGCTCATCCTGGGTGCTGTGCCTTCATCACTCACAGCTGTAGTGGGTCATGAATGTTCTGTTTCTTCCATTTGTTCCTCTAACTAGCACTGTTTTCAGCTATTCAGTGCTTATACTAAGCTCTGTGCACTGATAGCATGTCATCTGCCTGTTGAATCACCATCCTACATACACAAAGATCCAAAAGTGCTCTTTTTTTCCCAAAGGGAACTTTGATGAAAAGATGAGTACAACCACAGCACATGGAAACAAATCCTTTTTCACTGGGGAATTCGGAGCTGTAGTTCACGTCTTCTCTTCTGAGAGAGGCACCCAGAACTGTTGACAATACATGGAACTGGAACATTAACTCTTTAACTCCCAGTACACTACATGATGTTGTGATGTGGAATACTGATAACAAAAATCATAAAACCACAGCAGCTGCACATCGCTAGGAAGTGGACATTTTCTTGTCTCTTTAAGACCATTCTTTCACAGGAGCTAGTGATTCCTCACAGTTCTTCTACCAGCAGATATCCAGGAAGGTCATGACAGTAGCTGATCCTTGTTGCTGGTGTAGGACATATCAGTAGGTTGTAGGTTGCCATCCAGCTTCTTGCCTTCAAGGAATTTTGTGTCAAGAAAGAACTATGTTGTCCCTACCTTTTAAAATTTAACTCTTGATTTAACTGGGAGACTCTCAGAAAATGTCTTTTTTGTTATTTATTTGTTGCTTTAAAATTCTTCAGATTTCTGCAGAAATGCATGATGAAGGGAAAAATTGATTGGGAAGGTTTAGGTCCCTAGGAAAAAAAAAAAGAAGAAGAAGAAAAATATATTGATCATATAGTTCTCCCAAGATTCATGTGCCACAAGGTACAATCTGTGCTATATACATGCTATACATATATATAACACTGAGCAACGTTTGGGAGATAATTTTGTATCACTGACATGGCAATTTGTATTCTAATTGGAGACGGGGTTGTGTAATCACATGTGAGCTTTTAGAAGTGTACTTAAGACAAAACGCCAAAGTCCCAAATGGCCGTTTCCCTCACCAACATATTCTGCAGAGAAAAAGGACTGGCATAAAGAAATAAGTAGTCTGGATCCTGGCAAGCTGCAGTCACACGTGAATCAAATCATCACCTCCAATAAATGTCTACAAATGGAGAAATGATTCCTATGTGGGTGAGGATAATGTCTTCCTGCTCCTCACCTGCCTGTTCCCCTCTTCTATTTTAAGCTGGAAATAACAAAGAGCAAGGAAGTTATAATGTGCTTATTTACTTATTCTCAGTTGCCTCCACCTCAGCTCCTGCTGCTGACCAGCTGCTTGGAGGCCTACTTCTCCCACTGGGGCTTACTGATCTCCCAGATGAATAATGTCCCCCTTCACCTCCCTAGCAGCTGGCACCCATCTGACATGCAGGCAGGATGCTGACAGTTATTGGGAAAACATTTGGCCTGCAGACAGCTGCCAGAAAGCAAGTCACTCTGAGCAGACAGGGGTGGGGAGCATCTCCGAGACTAAACTGTTCCCTGGCCCCTTTCACATTTACAGTAATCCTTTCCAATAAAAAGTGTGTTGCCAGGGGCTTAGAGCACTCATTAATTAGTTAATCCTGGACTGAACACAGGAATGATTAAGAACTGTTGTAGATTGTTTCAGTCTTGATCAGCTATTTTTTCCAATTCTGCCTTAGTTTGTCTCCTTTATGCATGCTTTTTACTATGGCTTTGTCTAGGAAAGGACAAATGGAGATGTTAAGGGCGAAGTCATGCTGCACCTGTACAATTCTCATCAAGTTAGAGCCTCATTAGCAATCCACTGCTTGGACAGAGTGCAGCCTCAGCAAGCTGTTGGATGGCAGCAAGTTGGAGAGTGAGAAGACTTCATGGGCTACTGAACCACTAGGCACTAGTGATGAAGTATCCTAATGGCTCACTGGGCATTAGTAAGAGTATAGCTAATGAGACACTGTTCACATCTGAAGTACTGAGTCCAGCTGTAAGCACCCTCCAGTTTAAAAAAGACACTGGTGGACTAGAGTGATGTTGACTGGAAGCTCATAAGGATGATTGGTCAAATACTCGGGGATCTTCATCCTTGGAAATATTCAAAATTTGCCCAGACAAGACTTTGATCAACCTCTTGTAACTTTAAATGTTGTCCTTAAACGAGCAGTGTATTGGACTAGATAATCTCCAGAGATCCTCTCTGACATAAATCTGTGCTGTTGGAAAGTACCTGGATCTCCTTCTGTGAAGGCTTTGATCGCATGTGTTTTAAAGGCAAGCTGCTGTTGGAAGTGTGACTGTTATTTCCCTGACACATCAACAGGATCTACATGCTTTTCTTCGTCAAGGTCAATCAGTATTCAAGTAAAACACGTAAGAGACTTCAGAGATTGCAACAGTAAATGTTGGAGCGTGTATGATGTGATTTTATAGCTCACTAACTATCGGTCTGTTGCTGAGTAGCAAATTAGAGCCTCTGATCAGAGCCAAGGTGTCCTTGTCTGTATTTATACAGTTACTGGTCCTACTGCAACCATGCCTCCTGTTTCCTGCTGCTTTTTCTACACTGATCTCTCCCACATCCCATGGCTTTCCCCAAGACATTTCTTGATCACACTGTCACAAAAGACTCCATGTTCCTCTCCTTCAGCCCTGTAAAGTTGGACCTTTCTCTGTTCTGTGATACTTTCTTGTTTCTCAAGAACCAGCTCTGCCTAATCTTACGTTCATTCTTTCTTTGAATAAACACAGCAATGTTTACTCCTTTCTGTGGAAAATGACATCATGAGGTTAAGACTGAAAGAGATTTTTTTATTAGCAAATTACCCATTGCACCATAACATCCAATATAACATGAACATGTAAGATTTCTTCTTACTTTTCAGTAACTTAATACCATTAACACATGGGTAAGGCAAAAATAAATAAATAAATGAAACACTCGTTCCTATTTATAAATGCCATTTCAATTAGCTCTCAGATACCTGAGGCACTGCATATTTGGAGGGATTACTGCTCTTCTCAGGTAGTTGCAGTCACTTAGTGTTTGGACTTGTGCCACCAAAGCTTGCCTGAAGGCTCCATTAATTCCCAATAATGTAAAACTTGTTGTATCATATTGCATAATTACACACTTTTCTTCCTCTCCCTTGCATGCCAAGCTGATAGGAAAGCTGTAGAAGACAACTTAGTAAAAAATGTGCTCATTAATAGGAAGTGTCAGCAAATTGAGTAAAGTCTCTTTGAATAACGGAGAAGTGGCAGATCCTGAAATAAGGATATCCCTCATCAGTGTCCAAGGAAGATCTTTTCCTTTTGATATGAAGTGCCTTTTAAGACAGGCACTCTTCAAGAAAGAGCAGGAGAGCCCATCCTCCTTCCAGAGCATAGGCAAAAATTGCTTTGAATTCTTCATGGTGCTGAGGTATCTGAGTTGGCTGAAGATGTCTGTTCACAGTTGGAGATGGAAGGGATTCTTCAAGGATATTTTGACAACATCCTCTATTCTTGTATGTTCTTTCTTCATGCCCATCAAGCTCTTTGTGCTTCAGAGAGAATAGCTGAAGAGCCAGGAAACAAGCTCAATTCTTGTCTATAATCAGAAATAAGAAATAGGAAATCTCCTTTAGGCACAAAGTCTCCCAGCAGGATTTGCTGTTATCATCTCTTCTCTATCCATTCAGTGGCTAGAGACTTGTTTTCTGCAGAGATATGTTAGTTCAGAGCTAACAAGATTCTTCTCTTATTGTTCAAGAAGTTAGACCCAGAGTCACCAGAATACCAACTGCTGTTCCTGAGATGGTTAACATTCATAGTCATCATCAGTGATCTCTTAAATTATGTTCCTTCACTTATGATGACACCATTACCGAGACAGATAATGCTGTCACAGACTTTAGAGTACATGAGTATTCTGTGGTCAGATCTCTTCCTTCCTTTAAAGTATTAGGTATTTTGGATCCAGGCTTTATACTTGGATTGGTCTCTGAAATATAGTTTTACCACTAAGAAAGAAAGAAAACTTCCAAGTACATTGGAATGAGTTTTATAGAGAGTTTGTTAAATGAAACTAGCATTTCACACAGCTGCATCAGACTCCAGGCTCAGGATTGACAGCACCAGCAACATCCCTTCCAGACACTCATCAGCATCCAAAGTGACTAACTTTGACAATTGTTGTCTGGTTTCAGTTACCAGGAGGAGAGGCAAATTGAGTGGCTGCCATGGTCTATGGCTACCTTTGGGGACAAAGAGACAATCATTGTAAAGGGAGAAAGAGTCTTGGACACCTCTAAGAATTGCTTCTCCCAAGGGGTGGCTAATTCTGTTGTGCACCACTAACAGGCTTGTGCCATCTGTGGCTGTGCCATCCATCAGAGTTTGCAGCCACATGAATTGAAAGGATTTCTCTTTTCCATCCCAGAGGAAAATGAAATCTCAGTAGTTGTTACATAGAATCACCAAGGTTGGAAAAGGCCTCTAAAATCATCCAGTCCAACTTTCCACCTATCACCAATATTTCCCACTTAATCATGTTCCTTAGTACAACATCTAAACGTTTCTTGAACACCTTCTGACTGCACCACATCCCTGGGCAGCCTGATCCAGCACCTGACTCTCTCAGAGAAGTATTTCCCAGCATTCAACATGAATCTCCCCTGGTACAACTTGGGGCCTCTCCCTCTATATATATAACCAGTCCTATTGCTGGTTACATGGGAGAAAAGGCCAACTTCCCTCCAGGTTGTTGTAGAGAGCAATAAGATCTAGAGAATACAAAGGGCTTGTGTTCCTGCCATTGCTCTTCTAGACCTGATGGGCTGGGGTGCTTAGGACCTCAGCACAGGAGGTGGTACTGACTTTGGCTCTCCCGATGGTTTTGGCAGCAGTGTTTCAAATGTGGGACTTCTGCCTAACCTCTCTTTCTGCCAAGGTTCTGAACTTTCTGTCGTATGAGATGGTATGGGGTTGGTTTGAACAAGCAAAAAAAGCAGTTTTACTGTTGGTTGTTTCAAATCCAAGACTCGCTATGTTAAAGATTTACACTCCAAGAATGAGGAGTAGCTTGCAAAAGTAATCTACAAAAAAGCATGAATCCTCTTGTGTGAATTAAGCCCTTTTCTCTGCATCTCACTTGTACTCCCATTATTCAGTTTTCACACTGCCATTCCTACCATGATTATTAATTTCCTTTTACTGCCTGCTATCCTTTCTACGCGCTCATCTCGCATTTTGCCACTGGTTTTGCCTTCCACTTCACAGACTCTGGGCTTTCTGGCTGCTGTTTATTCGCAGCTAGTCCCAGGCCCTGCACTCCTCTGCCTTGTTCTCAGTATCCATGGGAACATCGTCATTGTCCCATAGTGCAAAAGAGAGATTCAGCATCCACCTTCACTCTAGAGATTCACTCCTCATCTACTATGTGAAAGACTGCCCTGCCTTCCTACATGATGCAGAGCTTGAAAATGGGCTTTTCTACTTCTATTCTGTATTCTTGTGTCCATTTTCTAAGCTGAAAAGCTCTTTCTTTGCCAGGATCTGAAAAGACAAGAGCTGTTTTCTAAGCTTTTGGCTGGCAGAACTAAAGCTGCTAAAGGCAGCTTCCCAGCCACTGTGTTCTCCCCTCAGTGGGTGACGCTTCCTTACAGGCTTCCTTCCCATCATGGCACCATGTGCAGTCTGGGATGCTGGATAGATGTTCAAAGGAAAAACCAGGTTGGATATTAGGAAGAGCTCCTCCAAGAGTGGTGATGCATTGAAACAGGCTGCCTAGGGAGGTGATGGAGTCACTGTCTGTGGAGGTGTTCAAGATAGCTGTGAATGTGGCACTGACAGACATAGTGAGCATGGTGGGGATGGGCTGATGGTTGGACTAGAAGATCTTAGAGGTCTTTTCCAACCTAGATGATTTCATTATCCCTCTGGGGAGAGCAGAGCAGCAGCCTTAACATGGATGGCTAATTAACATGCATGGCTAATTATAGTTATTCCCTGAGTCAAGTCTGGGGAGAAGACCTGAGCCCCAAACAGGACTGGTTCCTTCTTCATCTGCTCTGTAAGCTAAATGAAGGAGGGATGTGCCTGAAGCTCCTGACATAGGCACTGCAACTCTTTTAGCAGCTCAATGGAGACATTGAGTCTAGTTCATAGGAAGCTGATGAATCCCTCCTGAGGACCTGTGCCTGCCTCCAGTTGCTTTCTACATGGCAAGTCCAGAAGAATGGAGCAGCCAAAGCTTTCCAAGATTTGGATTTGCTTGCTGTTTCTCAGCAGGGAGTCAATGCTTGCCTCAACAACATTGACACCAGGGAGGTCCATAAATCAGCTGCACAGTGATAGCACAGTTCTCCTGATGCTCATTATGCATCTTGCTGCTGGAGGAAAGTACCACCTTTGGTGCCAAGTACATTAGGGAACATGCTGGAGTTTAAAATACTCCACAGGAGGGAATCACAATGTTTCCAAAAGTTGGCCTCTTGCATCACAAAAGCAGAGCATGCTCCTTGCCATGCCTAGAGCAAGAACAAAAGCTCCAGGCCAACAAACAAAAAGAACAGCTCTAAAACAACAAAGCTGCTCTGGGTTCTGTATACAGAGTTTGTTGCCACAATCTGGCCCAGACTTACCATCTCCAATTTTCCTGCCAAAATGATGGAAATATAAATAGGGACCATAAACCCAAAGTATTTCCAGCTCATATATCCAAAGGATTGAAATTATAGTCTCTTAGCAAGGAAAACGTTCGAGGGTAGTGAGGTAATGGGACCTGGTTAAAGAGCTCATTTCTCTGAAAAACTTTAATACAGAATGGAATTTTTTCCAATGTCCTTGATGCAACCTTTGTTAAAGTATAAAATAATCCCCCATTTCAGAGGAAAAGACCCTTATATGCCTTCAAGAATGAACTGTTGAGCTCAATTTTGGAAAGTGTTTCTTTCCAGTTGCTGTTTCCAGAGATTTCTGAATGGCTACAAAAACACAGCATCAACAAGGAATGAGATCTGTCTGTTTGCAAGCAAATCTGTGTCCTCTTGGCTTACCTAGAAAGGGCCTCACTTTTCTGTTGATTTGCTGAGAGCTGCTGCTGTTGAACTATAGGAGTCCCAGCTCCAGACTTGCTAAATAATATTCTGGAAGTCCGCACCATGAATCACAGTGCTGGATTCTGCTCTGGACTCTGCTCATTTGATTAATTACATTACCATGCCTGCCTTTTATTTATTGACTCGCAGCCATAAGAGCCTGAGATGTGCTGCATGCGCAGTGAACTGATTAAAGGAGGAATGTATGTTAATGCATGGATGTGTACAATAGCTTTTTGAAATCCCTCATGATCTTCCCACCCACTGGGCATTCCTTCAATATCAAGTTCAATCGTCAGGAAACAAATTTGCTCCCTCATCTGCGTAGCACATTGCAATGAGCTTGCCAAATATGGCCAAGCTTTTTGAAAGAAAAGAGAATCCCCCCACCCGTGAATTTATGACCCTTGGCTCCCACGTGTGCCTTGTTCCTGTGCATGCCTCAGCGATATGGAAACTGCAGCAGATCTGTTTGACCTCTTCCTACACTCTCATATTTGCAGCTATGTTGGATTTTTGCTTTTTTTCATTGAGACTAAGGTGTGGTTTTTTTTATCTGTTTTGTTACTTTCTAACACAAGCAACACGTGAGGAAAGGCACAATGATGACAACATACATTAATGAAAATTAAAGAGGAAAAACAGAGAAGAATCAGGGAGAGGCTGGAAGTGTTGCTGAATGTGGAAAGTAGTATTATTCCTCTGCTCTCTTCCAGGTCCTTCAGACCTGACTTTGTCCTGATCCGACAGCACGCCTACAGCATGGCACTAGGAGAGGACTTCCGCAGCCTCATCATCGGTCTCCAGTATGGTGGCATCCGCACGGTCAACTCCCTCTACTCTATCTACAACTTTTGCAGCAAACCATGGGTGGTAAGTGATGATTCAGCTATGCTAATTGTCAGCACTGCAAAGTAGGTATCTGGCACCGATACAGCACTGTAGTGGAAATGCTAAGTTATGACCTGAACCAGTGATTGAGCACTTGGTGGTAAGGCAGGGACAACCCAGAGGAGCTCAGCTGCATGCAGTGCACCTGAGTGACGAGGAGGGGTGGAGTCAGGATCCACCCCTTGTCTGAGGGTTGGCAATGGAGGCAAGGGTCTTTTGCTGGAGTTTCCTACCTAGTGGCGGAGTTCCAAAGGTAAGTACTTTTTCTTCTTTTGTTTCTGTGGCTTCTGCATTTGAGCTTGTTTTCTTTTGCTGCAGGGTAGGATTGTGCCACCCTGCTACTATTGCTGTGCTTTCTGTCATATTACAGCACTACAGCATTACAAGCACTAAGCTCAGCTTTTGGGATTGTTTCATAGGAGCTGGATTCTTTGGTGCTAAAACCACTATCCCAGCCACTAAAGCAATTTGGTAGGGAGTGTTAACAAAAAAAAAAAATATCAGCACTACTCATTTATGACATCTTGGTATTACTTGGGGCTTATTTCCTCACCCTGAGCAAGGCATGTTTTACCTCTTCCCAGACTCTTTGTGTCACAGACAGTTGTACAGTAGCACCTAGATTTCTTGTAGGACAGAATACTTGAATAGTAATAGATAATAGCACTGGAGATATCAGCAAAATGTATTTTATGCTTTCTTCCTCCTTTTTCTGAGTGATGCTTTCTTGAAAGGCAGGAGAAGTAGAGATGTTATCTTCAGCAAGTAAGTCTATCCATTTAAAATGATAAAGGCCGTGGGAAGATGCAGAAAGGGGGAAGAGTGCAGGCTCTCTCAGTGGTTTCAGGAAGAAATAGAAGTCTGTAATAGTGTTTTTTCATTCCGCCTGAAAGACTGTGTCCTGGAAACACCTTGATCTGAATAAATTCCTGGGAAGCACAACACTGTTTTAATATTCAAGGCCCAGCTGGATGGAACTTCGACCTGGTCTAGACAGAGGCATCCCTGCCTATAGCAGAGGGGTTGGAGCTAAGTCCCTTTCACCTCAAACCATTCTATGGTGATATTGTATGCTGTGAGCCGCCTTTACCTGTTCTTTAAATTTTGTCAGGTTCACCTGGAAATCTCAGGAAACCTTAAAACCAGATTTATTTTATAACAAACTCAAAGTCATCAAGAGCTGAAGCAGCTGGAGAGCTTGAGGAGTAAGACTGGCCATCATAGCACCTGCAGGAAAGAATAAGATCTGCTGCCTTTCTTCAGTGCAAATCTGGGTCTTCTAAGCAGTTTTATTGCCCTCCCTGATCACTGCTGCTACTAGAATGGGAATTTCCCCTGCATTGGTCTAGGTCTGAAGCAGGCAACTACAGGCTATGTGGATTTGACAAGGAGATTGTTCTTTCCAACGTACTGCCTCATGGAAAACTCAGATATGTTTGTAGGAATTCCCACTACTCATTGAACAAATATAGTTTGGGATGGGACTTAATGTTTACAGCAAGAGTTAACTGTCTTCCCTCTTTACTTAAGACTTTTTGGTTGTTGTTTTCTTGGAATAAAAAGTCTATTAGTCTTCAGACCCGTGGTTTAAGTCCAGATGAGGCCTGTAGTAACTCAGATGTTTCTTTCCATGACTGTGTAGTGTTGGATTTAACTCAATTCCTATCAAAAAGGTACTGGTATTGTTGAAAGTCTTCTTAATTTTCAATCTTTTTGCAATATTTGGAGTTTCCATTGAGACAAAGGCAGAGTCCTGCCTTACCCAAAAATGTTGCAGTGCTGTAATGCACTGGGAAGTCCAGGTCCTCATGTCCAGAAAAAAATAGAGTCACAGATCGCTAAGGTTGGTGAAGACCTCTGAGATGATTTAGTCCAATCATCAGTCCATCCCCACCATGCCCACTAACCATGTCCCTCAGTGCCACATCCACACAGTTCTGGAACACCTTTAGGGACAGTGACTCCACCACCTCCCTTTTACATCTCACTCTTCCATCCAGGTAGATGATGCATGTTTGCCCTCAGTCCCCATTTGAATCATGAGGGTTGCTGGGAATTGAAAGGAGAGGAAGAGAGAGGTAGTAGGTTCAGTACAAGCTGTTTTCTACAGTTATTCTGACTGTGAGCATGCTGACCCCAGTGACCAGACGAAAAGCCTGCACAATATGCTAGCTTTCGCTGAGAAGACCGCCATGTGGCCTATTCCATCTCATTTGTGGTTGGAGTCTGTCAGGTATCAGTCAACTGTTTTCAACTCATTCTTTTTAATTATGTTTTGTATGGTGTACAGGGGCCTCAAGATGTGGCAGGCCTATTTTTAAGAGTCTGAAGTGAAAGAAAACAAACTCAGCACACTGCAGAAAACTAAAAACTAAAAATAAAAAATGTAGGGCTGGCAAGGCAGCGTGGGATAAATTGGCTCTGCCGGTAATTCATGTCTAAATATGCTGGGTCTGGTTGTGCTGTGCCATGCTTTCCTCACAGGGAATACAGCTGGCTCAGACAACCTCCCAGATAAGTCAGAGAAACCACTTCCAAACACTTAGGTTTATAGAATGCCTCCTTTCTCCACTGCCCCGTGCACACATCACCTTCAAAGACAAATGATTGTAATGCACTAAAGTAATCTAACGCCTCAAATGGATCTGAGCTGGCTTTTGGCACAACTGAAATTTTATCAGATTAAGGTTAGCTCAGGTAGAGATTGCACTGGGCCATTTGAGGGCAGAAAGCCTCACTGGATGGAGAGTCAGATTTTTGTGATAGCTGGGGAGTGTGAGATAGGGACAGAGCACTTTGGTGCATGTTCTACTTTGATTGCAAAACAGGCATCTTGAAATAAGGCATCCGTTTAACAGAGATTACTGGAAAATTTTTGGACCTAAAACAGTTGAGGCGCATGAAGAAATGAAATTAAACCCCATGGGAAAATGTGCTTTTCACTCTCCCTTTTATTTTTCCAAAAACAGTTCCATTTCATAGAAATGTTTATGATTTTGTGGAGGGGGATGGAATGGAGACTGCTTTTTCTTGGCAATTTGCATCAGTGTTTTCTCAGCAACTGTAATTACAATCAGCTGAGTTTGGCCTTGAGTATACTCAAACATGCAGCCCTGCTTTTTAATGACATTTTCCAGTACTACACATTTCTTCAAAGGTTAAAATTTGCATTAAGCACAGGCACAGTTTGACATGCGCATTTCTGAAGGAAAAAGAAAAGAAAAACACAACAAAAATCAAACACTGTGAGGGGACCTCACACAGAGAGAAAGATCTAAGCCATCTAAGTTTTAAGATGATCACAGAACTATTGAGAAATAATGGTCTAACCATGTGAAACACAATGCTTTAACCATTCATAAATATATATATATATATATATATGGTTGTAAAAGTCATGATACAAAATCCAGTGGGAACAATGCTCGAAGTGTTGCATGCGAAAATGTCTGTAACTGTAAGACAGCTTTTGCATCTGTAAGACTGTAGGTAATTAGAAGTCTTGATGACAGTCATCTACAGAGTCCAAGTAGACTCCTAGCCAAGCTATTATGGACTGTAGAGGAACATAGGCTCCCTGGTGGCCTAAACATTTTAAAAATATGCAAATGGACTTGAGATGTTCTGAATGGATCTTCTTATTTCTCTGGAAAGATTCCATGCAAGTACCTTGAAACTAAGCAGCCAAGCAAGATATTTCCACTTGTTTATCTGTTCCAAGTGCCTCAAACCCTGACTTTGCCATATTGCCTTGCCCCATGTTTTGCTCTGCAGTCCGAATGCAATCTCATTAAAATCAGTGGAGCAACAGACAGTAAGAAGTGACACAAAAATGTGTAAGGAGCATTTATTTCTAGTTGGACTGCTGATGAGAACATTCCTATCCATCTAAAACGCACTGGGAGTGATGACTTGAGCTTTACCATCGGGTATCCAAGAGGATCCTGTACCATGCAACATGCATGTTTCTGCCAACTTATTGTCCAGTAAGTGCCAAGAAGGAAAAAAGGAAGTGACTCACAAAGGCCAATACCAAAGGCAGAAATTTTGCAGATCATTGAGACTCTCACTTGCATGCATCAAAAGTAAGCCCAAGGAAGAAGTTGGGATGCCACCTGTCAGCCACCCAGCTGTTCCAGTTATTATGTTTGTGCTGTTTTTCTGGTATAACACAGATCTTACCTCAACATCACAGTGTCTGTGGTTCAGCAAGTCTGCATTTGTGCGCAGTGAAGGACATGTGCTGCACACAGTGAAAGACATGTGCTGCTCACAGTCTGGGTGTTTTTCTTCCTCTCCCTGTCTCTGTTTCATTGTAAGTCCTGTTTGCTCACTTTGCTAGTCAAAACAGGGCTTTGTTTTTTCTTCTCTAGGATGTGCAGCTCTAGTACAAGTAGTAAAGAGAAGTAAACTGTCTTCCTTCCCCCAACATCAATACCTCTCTTGCCAACAATAATTATTCCACACAGGGAGTTTTTCTCTTATCTACTGATGCATATGAGGGGGTGGTGGTGTTAGTGATGGGATATGCCAGCTCTTGCTGTTTCCTGAGCTTTCTTAAATGCCACATTCTGACATATGAGATTAGCAAAAGGATTCTTCTAATTTGTTTGCAAATCTGCTGGCAGCTGCCCCTTCAGCATGTAGCCTGAGTCTGGCACACACCCTGCAGCTAAAGTTTTTTTCTTTTTTACATGCTGGTTGCACTTTTTTTTTCCTCACATAGATTGCTCTTTAACTTTCAAAGGGGTATTTCTTCTCAAGACAAGTTCCAGTTTCTTGCAGAGAATTGCTTTTGCTTAGACTAGCCCAGGAAGTGGGACAGGAGCTCTATCACAGTAGCTCTCTCTTTATCTGCAGTCTAACCTTGAAGTTGAAGCTTGGTACATTTGCTGCCTTTAGCCATTCCCCTGAAGTGCCTAGAACATGTAAGATCAGGCAGCCCATACTATTGGAAGAAAGTAGGCTTTCTCTTCTCTTCCCGGTTCCCCAGATGTCTGTTCCCTTCCCCTAAAGTATGTGTCACCTCCCTCCACTGATAAAGGTGACACAAAGATCGCCTTCAAGATGAATGCATCCCTAGCTTTAATGAGAAACTTGAAGGAACTTACATAAAGAACTTACAGTGAGACTTGGCCCAGACTGGGGGCCTTTTGTTAGTTTAACTCAATCTTACCACATTTCAGAGGACTTGGAAACTTGATGCTGTTTCTAAATCACTTTGCAAATAGGACACCAATGAGGAGTGAGTTCATCCATGTCTACCAGCTCAGCAGGAGCCAAGATTCTCACTTCTTGTCAAGCAATCCCCAATCACTTTATTCTCTCAACATTCATGAAAATAATCAAGCTACTGTATTCAGCCTCATTCCTTTCCTGCAAGACTGGTCTTACCACATCACTGACAGCACTGCCAGGTCAGCATTGTCCATGGGAACAGAGCTGTATCTCTTCAGAGGGGGAGGGGTGTAGCTAGATGCGTGATTCTGAAGAATCCCTGCTTTTGCTTCTAATATTTGGAGGTTTTCTAATATGTATGTCACTTCTTATTCCCTTTTCTGTACTAGATCTGTTTTGGAAAATTTTTCTATCATACTATCTCAAGATATCAGATTTCTCTTAGGCAGATTTGGTTGTTTTTTCCATCTGATCAATGACAGATTACGTAGGGAGGCTGCAGACAATGTATGTATTAGTCTGATTATTCAGATTGCCATTTTGGGGCAGGAACTCACTGTGCTAAACTTCTGTTGGGTCTCTGGAACATAACTAGAAATCAGAATACTCTTATCATGGGAAACTTTCAATCTGGCTGGGCACAATCCTGAATAACAAACAGTTTGTAACGATGATAATAATGGTGATAATGGGGAAGCTCCAGCTGACAGTCTGGGACGATGGCTACCTGGGACATGTAGGTGGGGCATGGCTAGGAGATGATGTCTCCTTTCTCCTGCTCTGTTTGGATGGATGCTGGGAGACCCTCAGTTCATAACAATTGCAAGTAGTGTCAATCGTGCTTCCTTGGTCTGGTGCTCAGACCTGGTGGTCCTCTTGTCAATTTTATCCCTTAGCTATTCTCTTTCCCTTCAGCACCATGGGTAGATGTGTCTTGCTTTACTTTGGCTATGGGACAGAGATGCAAGGAAAAGTTTCAGTTTTGTTTCTCTTTGCTCAGTAGTGGGGCACTGATTTTCCACCTGATCATGCCTCTAAGCCCTTTCCTCTAACAAGAAGGGCACCAACCTCTCCCCAGCCACCTCTGGGAAATTAATGCTTGTTCATAGTAAATCCATAACTAAATCCAAACTGACCCCCTTCTGTCTCCTGAACTCCTCTTCTTGGTCCAAGGTTGTGTATATTGTTCAGTTTGGCCCTGGGTAACTAGTGCAAGTTCTTAATTGTTTTTCTTCTCTTTGTTCAAGAAAGCAATGTGGGAAATAACATTTTTCATTTTTTTCACTTGCCTTCTTCACCAGTATCAGAACACTTTGCAGGCTTCCACCTGTTGCACAATAGGCCACTAACATCTACTCTCTCCCTTTTCTTTTTTTTTTTTTTTTTTGTCCCCCTCTGATCCCTCCCAAGTTCTCTCAGCTCATTAAAATCTTCAACTCGCTGGGTCCCGAGAAGTTCCCTCTCGTGGAGCAAACTTTCTTCCCGAGCCATAAGCAGATGGTGAGTACCTGTGCTTTCTTCTGATTCCAGCATGAGTGGGGGAGAAGCAGTAAATGTGATTTGGGCATGAGAGAACGCTAGGTATGCTGTGGAGAGCCTCAGTTTTTGCTTACAGAGAATTTCTAGCTCAAAAGCAATATGCAAAAAAGCTCATGAAGTATGGATTAACTGTTTCCCCTCCTGTCACACTGGAGTTGTTTACGATACATAGGATGTCTGGGATATGGGCAGAAATAACAGTTTGTCTCACATTAGTTTGCTTGGTCTGTCATGAGGTTGTCATCCATGAAATACTTATCAGCTTGACTGGGTACTCAAAGAAAACTGAAGTTCCAAAAACAGAGGTTGTTTCAGCTTGTAGTGTTTACTTTGCCCAGTGGCTCTGATCTTCTTGCCAACACCGAAGTACCCAGTGTGTTGCATGGCTGCTGGGCACCATATCAACCTCTTAGGGCACCTTCCAAAGGGACATGCACAAATGCCCGCTGCATACTTGGCGTTAGTCCTGGAGAACATGAGTGGCTTCATTTAAAGCTGCTAGTACCTTGTTTCCTTTTGCTTACGAGGATAACTAGTCCTTGGTGAGTTTTCCTCCCAACTTATATGTGTGACTTAGTGACTCTCCCTGCCTGGCTGACAAGTTCACATGACCCTCTGTGTGAGAACCATGGCCCCATGTGTGAGCCATCCAGGCTTGTGTTCTGTGCTTGATTGCAAATGTGAGCAGAGTTGGCAGCCTGCGTGATAGGGTGTTATGGACCTGGCAGCAGAAACAAACACCCAGGGGGAGCTTCAGAATTCCAGAAGAAGCTTCACTTTTTTTCTTGTAGAAGATCCCACCAGTGCTCACTAGGTACCTGAAAACCTTGGAAGGCTGTTCTTTCATTTCTCTGCTCCAATACTCTGTGCACTCTAACTGTGCTATGGGGCCAGCAGCTCTTTCATATTTCACGTGTACGTGGTGAAGGTAAGTACAGTCATACTCTGAAACACTCAAGTATTGCAGTGATGAGAGTTGCATGAGCGTTTAAGACAAAGAAATGGATGGTCCTTACATACCGAGCTAGAGTTGGTTGCCAATCTTTAAGGCAAAGTAATTGATAAATCCTGTTGCATTTAATTCTCATTATTTATGAAGAGGGATTTGTGGCATGCATAGTGTTTTGGGGACAGTTGTGACTTCGGCCATCACTTCAGAAATGGTATTTTTGGAAGACTTGATTAAGCTTCTCATTGCAAATGTGTTACCTGGCAATTTATCGTTACATTTTTTTTGTCTCAAAATATGATTCTGTTGCATGTACACAACACATTTATAACCGTATCATAGTTTGGTTTAGTGAAGCACTGATCTTAATTTCACTTATTTGTCATCTCTATAACTTATCACCAGCTTGCAGATGCTATTGCTTACTTCCCAAAGAATACAGGAACCTTTTAAAGCTGTAGATAATATCTGAGCACACACTGTTGTTGACATGCAAGTTGAAGTAATCTGATTAAAATCAGTCACTTTCCAAACATTTACACAAGCAACAATCTACTTGGGCAAATTATGACCTGCTCTTCCCAGATTGGGGGCCTGCTTCTCTCTTCTGCCTGAGGGAGAAATGGAATGAGTCTACATAATTTCCCAAGATCTTCCTAGCTGTGTTTTCACAGTATCCGGGACAGAGAGAGTAAGCACTTAAGGCAAGCAAGTAGTCAGCACTCCAGCAAATGTATGTGAAACTTGCACACTGTTCATCAGCTTCTCAAGGTATCAGGAATGATAACAATATCCCTTCCGTGGTCTTTCCTTTCCTTTCCTGTAGGTGTTTTCAAGCTATACGAGTTAACACGGGTGCTTTGGTTGCTGATCCTGGAAGTGTTTCTAGTTGGTGTTATGGTATTACTTCATTGAGTGCGGCATACTTTAAGCAATGAAGTTCTCACATAACAGACCCTCATCCACGTATGCCGAAAACTTTCTAAGCTTGGTCTCTAAGCCTTTGGATGAAACACAGAGCGGATGTAAGTCTGCTTTACTCTTTCCTCTTTATGGAGGAAATAGCGATTCTAACAGCTACAGGACTGTATTTGTATTTTAATTTAGTTGAAAATACTTTCTCTCAAGCTTGCTTCTATGACAAGAGGGCATTTTTACCCAACCTTAAGCAATAAAACTAAAGAAAGGACACAAGGCTCTGATATTCCACAGCAGAAAAGATCTGAAAAAGGAATCTCCAATTTCTTTACTGTGGGTGTGTACCTTTCAACAGTCCCCCTGGCTCACTAGAAATAAGAACAATCTGGCAACTGTTCTTCTAAGGCCCTACTGGCGCTACATGACTACATTATGACAGCCCTGTTCTGCAGTGACCCCCTATGGCCAATTAACAAGTAGGATACATTAACTTCAAAAACGGTTTTTTGCCTCTCCTGGGCTTATGACAACTCATCAAGAGATCAACCTCTCAGAGAGATGGTGGGATTATAGGGTGGTGTCTTTGCCAAAGAGCAAGAATTGCCAGAGGGGGAATGTTTGCTTTGAGCCCAATAAATGGTATCAAGAAAGGGAAGGAAATGAATAAATCCACTTGCAAATCCATCTGTGTACATTTAAAGTGGGCAGAAACTAACGTAAGTGAAGCAGAGACAGAATGTCTGTGATAGAAATAAAACCACTTTACTGTTTAGAATAAAAGGACACTATAAAAAGTGAACATTATGCAACATTACCTTAAAAGACAATATACATTCACTGAATATAAAATTTATAAATAACATGGAGGAAAACTGTAAACAGTGCTAGAAAATTTAGCAACAAATACATTCCTTCTGGACAAGATTTTTCACGCAGGTTTGGTTCCCTCCCCAAATTTCCATGACTATCAGGAACAGCAGAATGGTTCTGTGAAGGAAGGATAGTGTCAGAGAGAGTGTGAAACCAGTACAAGCAAAGCAGCAGTGCTTAGCGGAGTGGTAAGCTTGTTGTCAACACTGGTAACACCAAAAGTAACTTATTCCAATTAAAAAAGGTTCTGCAGAAGTTTTGCCCTGCCTTTCTAAGCTAGAACAGACATTTTAAATATTTTTTTCAAAGATATCTGAAAGAATGGAGAATGGTTTGTTCCCATGGAGGCTTTTACTTTGAGTCCTTAGTGTGAAAAACACTGCAGCGTGTTTGCTATTAATCACCCTGAGATAGTACTCCAACCTGCATGAATGTCCTATGTAAAAAGCCATGCAGTTTTTCAAAACATGAGAAGTTTAGTCCTAAACTTGCAGTTTTGTCCCATGGAGGGACGAGGGAAGCCTACCACAGGGGGGGACCACAGTATCTCGGTGATCCCAAGAGGACTTCAGTCAAGGTACTCCAATCACAGATCTCTTCCTTTTCTCCATCTCCATCTCTTTCCTTTTTGGAAAGGAAAATTAAGATAAATTATTCCCTATCCTTCAGAATATTTTTCATACTTTTTATAATTTCTAAGGGAAAACACTCTCAAGCAAAAAAAAAGGAAAATAATTATAATTTAAAAAGCAAGAGAATGGCTTATATAGAGATGGCATATAGAGGGGAAAATTGCCCTCATCCTACATGTGCCTGGAGATCATGCTCTCATGAGGTGGGCAGTTGATAGATTCCATCTAACCTTTGATTGCTTTGATTGCAAAGTGAAGTGAAGAGCATGGGAGAGGTGACTTGTGTGAGCCATTGCATGCTCCAGTACCCAGTACTTGGGGGGAGAACTTCATACCTGCCTCCTTATATCCTGTCTCTCAGTGCCCACATCCTTCATGGTGTGTTCTAACAATGGAGAACAATCATAGAATCAGCAAGGTTGGAAAAGACCTCCACAATCATCTAGTCCAACCATCCATCTACCACCAATACTTCCCCAGAAAACCATGTCCCTTAGTACAACATCTAAATGTTTCTTGATCACTCTCAGCTTAGCAGGATAGGAAAAAGGAGAGCACAGAGAGAATGGAATAAGTGTTAGAATCTGAGTTAGAGCCCGTACAAGCCACATTAACAGCTCCCTTCTACTTCAAGGGAACCTTCAGGCAGGTCCTTAATGCAAGCACAAGCTAAAGCTTAGCCCAAGAAGCAGATGTCCCTGATAGCATGCACAGAAACAAAATTAAGTAGCTTCCCAAAAGAAATGTATTTTTACTGGATTCTTCCCCCTCCTTTTGGCTCCACATTTTTAAAAGTCTGTTTCCAACTGTTTCCTTACACAACAAGGGAAACGATTTGCTACCAAACCCCAACCCTTGCTGGTCTAGCTGTATGCATCTCAGAAATATTTTACCATCTGCAATACAAAATGTGAATTCAATTTATTTTCTGGTAATGTATGGTTGCTGTTTTGTTGTTTACAAAGCACATAGCTACATTATATCCTACCTGGGGACACAAGCCCTCATAGCATTAGAATGAAAATATTTCCACAATAATTTGAGTGCAATACTGTGATGTCTCAGCTATAGCTACATGAATCAGTGACAGGTAAAATATGCAGAGCTGCAATTAAATGAAAAATCAACACTTCACTGCTTCGAGGGGCATTCTCATTCAGCGTCTGAAGCCATGATAAGTGGCTGCAGCTCAAAGAAACATCAGCTTTGCGAGGTTGCTTTGAGCTTGAGGAGCATCTCCCTAACTGCTGACTCCACACAGTGTGGACAGTGAGGGTGGAAGCGTCCCTGCTGGCCAGGTTGGCTCCACTCTGAACTCAGCTGAGATTGAGTCCTTGGAGATTTTGTTGGCAGCACAAAGCTCAAACAGAGGTTGCCCCACTGTGTCCAAATGCCCAATCCCATACTCTGCCAAAAGGGGCAACGCTCTTGACCTGAACCTATGATGGGACTGATGAAGCACCCTACTACTCTCCCTCTCATCTCCAACCTATAATTTAGGAGTAGTCACAGGGAAGAGGACTTTTTGAAAAGTGTTCCAAGCTTGAATCACAGGAAAATCCAATGGATTTTCAGTGTGTTGAGTTCTGTATTGCCACTCAGAGCAGCTGGAAAAAAAAATACACAGCAAACCTAGGTGCCTCCTATACCAGCTCCTTAAAAATGCCCTTTAAAGCTCATGCTGAAAATGAAGCTGTAACAATATTTTTTTTTTTGTAACAATTTTTTTTGCTGTAACAATTCATCTAGTGAGTGGGGCATTTCTAGGCATGTGTATCTGCCAGAGCACTGGTGGCATAGAAAAGCCATAAAAATGCATCAAGACCCATCTCAGACATCCATTCCTTTCCATTTAGCAAAGAAGCCCCAAACAACTCTCCAATAGTTGAGAAGGTCACTGACTATAAAACGCTGTATTGCTCTGGGCTGGGATCACTGCAACACTTTCTCCTGCTGGTGGCAGCTCTGCTTTCTAAGTGGAATGAATTGAAGATATATGGAAACTTAAGATAAATAATCACAATAATACAAAAATGAAGTTAAGCATAATCTTCTCCCTGCCCAAGCCCTCCCCATTCAAAACTCAGTCACCCATTTTGTCAGAACCCCTTCTTCACCGTCATTAAAACTTAAAATACTTTTATTTGATAAGAAAAATTATATTATAGTTTTCTTAATAAAAAAAAAAAAAACAAAATAGAACGAAAAAACTTCTCCAGTCAACAGCAAAGCACAAGACAGTAAGGCTCCTCCTCCCACATCACTGCAGGACACAGTATGAGCACATGCACAGATCTATGCTTTACAGTGCCTAGAGGGGGAAAACAGCACTTGACACAGAAGGAATCCTCTGGACAGCTGAAATTTTATGATCCCAGCCAGCACTTATCAGGAGACCACTCTTCCTTGCCTAGTCCCTCCCCCCTCCCCCCCCACTTCCTCTCGCTATATAAACAAACACAGCTAGTGTAGCTGCAGGGAGGAACTGCGGTGCTGGGGTACAGAGGAAACAATGACTGTAGCCACAACTGCAGATACACTGGAGCTTCAATATCTTAAGAACAACTCACTGACTCGGAATGTCAATATTTCTGTCTTTAAAACACAATCAAACCATTCTTTTGTTTCTAACACTAAAAAATTTCCACGTCTTGTCAAAAATAGCTTATGTCATTATGTGTATGTATATACATCTTAGTTCAGCAAAACACTATTTTGGCAATAGATTTTTTTATAATAAGAGCTCTAGCAAGTCTCCCCTGTCCCTCTCCCATGTGATTGATTTACAGTTGGCATTTTTGCATGTTTGATTTAAGGTGTTTACAAGCTGTTTGTGCTGTTGAAGCTGAGCTGCAAAGAGTTCAGGCCCAACGCTGTTCAAAACAGGATGCCACAGCATTTTATCTGCTCTGCTGCAGGTGGATTTACCTCCCTGAACACAGGGGATGGGGCTTTTGTTTTTTTCAACAACAAAAATACAAAATACTCTCTCCTTTGTTCTGGAGAAAGCCAGAACTTCAAATATGCTCTTTAAATTAGCTAGGACAATCAGCCAACAATGCTTTTACCAGATGATGCGGTCAGACACACCAGGTGAATTTCTCCCACTGCTGGAGTCAATCACATTGCCAATCTCTTCCATAGAGGAGGATTTCTTTTGGATGTCATTTTTATCCAGAGTTTAAGCTGGGTTTCTCTTCAGTTTGCTTCATCTGCCAATCTGATTAATGAAACCTGTTTTTCTTTAAACAGATTTGTCTACGCATTTTCAGCATTTAGTGCATGAGGAGGGGTGAGGGGAAGCCAGCGCACAGAAGAATACAGTGCCTAATTGGCATAGTTTTTAGATTTTTGTTTTCCTAAAAAAATAGAGATTATATTGCTACAGCTAATGATACATGTAAGAGAGCGAGAGCTCCATGGTTTTTTTCCTCCATTTTTCCCTCTGGTGTGCAAAAGTAAGCTCCCAAACGTCATCTGACCAAAACAAGTGGTATCAAAAATGGAAAAGGTAACTACTACAAATTCAGTAAGGTAGCACAGACTTTTTTCTTTCCTTCTTTTTTTTCTCTCTCTCTTTTTTTTTCCTTTTTTTTTTTTTCTTTTTTTTTTTTTTTAAGTGTTCGAAGTGCTAGAATTTGCAAGAAAATAGGCACTAATTTCATTGTCATCATCATGATCAGGTAAGAGTTAGTGTCCAAAGGAAGATCAGCCACAAGTAAGGGAGAGGGAAGATAAGGAAGGTACAGCGTGCTCAGGGATCTGTGGCATTGATGATCGTTTTATCTGGAGGCGCCCATCCTCTGTACCAGCTGCAGTAACCCTCCACCCTCTGGATGCAGGCATAGTGCTTTGCTTGGTGTCCTGAGTGGCCGAAGTTGGAGAGCATGTCTGTCCAAATGCACTCATTCTTGGAGGTGGCAAAGCAGGGCAAATAGTAGCAGGGCCGAATCTGCAATTGTAAAGAGCAAACCGGTGAGGCAACACAGAACTTTGTATAAAATGCCTTTCTAGCAGAAGCAAGGGATTAAAAATTCCTCTCCTTAGAACCTTGCTTACTAACTCAAAATTCGGCCTCAGTTTATTAAGCATGTAAACATATGCTTAACTTCACATACACAGGTAATTTCAGAGTCGAAGAGGCTTCTCAGGTTCAGAAAAGTTGAGCTTTTATCTATGTTTTTGCAGGTCTGAGGCCATGAGAAAAATCTTGGTGCCAGGCTGACAGATTTTAACTATTCAAACTATTTGCACAAGAGGAAAAAAAAAAAAAAAAAGCTGGCAACCTGGCCATATTTTGCCAAGCCTTTGGTGCCTGATTTCATTCATCTGCAAATAATTCTGTGTGGATTCTACAAGGCTTCCCTAGCCCCAGTGAGCTCCAACATGGAATTACAAAGGCATTGACATGGCATTTTTATGTATCTCTTCTCGAATCTCAAAACTAAAGCTGAGCTGTTCCATTTTCCCTGCAAAAACTGCTGTCCTTTATTTCCTTCACTGGCTGTTCACCATCATTGGGATTACCAGCTAGAGGAAACAAAATTCTAGGGTTCTAACATCTTAACACTAGCTAATTAGAAACACCACTTACCTTGCATCCACAGCCCAGATGATAACGATGATTCAGTCCTTTACGCTGGGACAGAGTCAGTCGGTCCCATTTCTCATACCAATTGCACAGGCCAGTGTAAACCTTCCCTTCGTACACGCGGCCTTGAAAACAGACACATAGTCACAAGTTAGCACTTCTCAGCTCAAGCACTTTGCTCATTTCCTGAGACCGCTAATGCTCTCAGCATGTTTGGCTTCAGTCCCTGCTCAACAACTGCTTTCTTTTTATTAACTGGCTCAGGAATTTCTGACCAGAGAGATTACAGCACTTCTGTAAGTTAGGAGTGCTATGCCAGCTGTAAGCACCAGCAGCAACATACAGGTAAGTAATACTGACAAGTTTGTCTCAACAATATTGCAAAACCAAGTGAATTGACACCTTCAGAAGGACTTGGCAACTGTCACATCCTTATCTCCTTGCATCTCTTATCTCAACTGTCTGTACTCAGAATAGAACGGGTTGGAAAGGACCTCTGGAGATCATCTATTCCAGTACCTTGCTAAAGCCTGTGGAGACACCATAACCTCTCTGGTCAGCCTGTTCCAGTGCTCTGTCATCCTCAAAGCAAAGTTGTTTTTTTCCTCATATTCTGATGGAACTTCTCGTGTTCCAGATTGAGCCCACTGCCCCTTGTCTTTTCGCTCCCAAACACTGGTGAATACCTTAACATTTGGAAGGCTGTTAACAGAGCTGGGTACACAGCTGCCCATGTCTTTAGAAGCCATATGTATAGAATGGAAGATTCTGATTACAAAGTAGTTGTCCTTTACCTGTAATCAGATATTGGTACTTGTTGACCTCCAGTTTCACACCACAAAGACTCTCTGAGGCTTCTGTGTAGATGTACTGAACGTGCGGCATTATCTGGAAGCCCCTGTACATCTAGACAAAGAACAAAAAAGGCATTAAGTCATCTAAAGATGACAACTTTTCATTCAGATTCTTTACAATCCGTGCTTCTGGACTGTGGCAGCAAGCAGTGAACTTTTAGTGGTTAGGGTGAAGGGCTGACAGCACTAGCTGGATTCTGAGAGAAGTCTCCTTAGCAATCTTCTCATAGGACAGAACACCCACCTGTAGTGAGCCACTACAGTTTTACAGGGGCATCCCCATCCCTGCTCTCATTAGTTCCAATGGCACAAAGGGAGCAAAGCACAAACATCGCAAGCTCTGCTAACATCCTCAACAATTCCGTTTTTCCTTTATGTAGCTTATAATCAGGGAGAAATTGGTTCAAGTTTGGCTTCTTTCTCCTACATGTGACTTAAGCAATTTCTTCTGAACAAAGGGATTTTTTCTTTTAAACAATGACCTTGTTTTCCAGTATCAATGCTGTAAGAGTTTCAAGCTTTTGCTCCTTGATCCAAGTCATCAAGCCAGATGCCTCCTTCTCAGATGCCTAGCATACACAACTCCTGCTGACTTCAGCAGGGATTTAATGTTTCTCTAACTAAATGAAAGCAGAAATAGAATTCTACTTAAAATTAGCCTGTTACTGATGCCTGCCATAAAAACAACATCATGTATACATAATTCCTCTACGCTTTTTCTCCTTTTTCATAATCATTAAGTGGAAGACAAGATGCAGTTCAATTTAATTAGAAATATGAACCCACAGACATACTGGCAGTTGGAGTCAATCAGGAATTAGCACGTGTCCTTATCTGACTTGACCTTACCACTGCCATTTAGGGAAACTGATACATACCTGTTTAGTAGCATAAGGAGTCTGTGCATAGCAAAGAAGTAACTATTACATGCATACACTGAATCCAATAAATCATATCCTATTTTTGAAACACTGAGGATAATTTTCCTCCAAATTTCATCTTTAGAATTTGCATATTTCAAATTATTCAGGCTCTTTTTCCTCCTCCACCCCAAGCTGTATGAGTTGCCAACATTCAAAAGTTAAACAACGGAGGGCAGAGAGAATCACTGTTTCACAGTCTTTCTTAACCTATCCTTTTCTGTGTTAACTTTGTTGATAGAGAACACATTCATATTCATTTTAACTATTAACATTGTAATGAGGCATAAGAACAAAAAATCCCAAGCAGCCCCAGAGCTATAGATCCCTGCTGATGATCCCCAAATCCCTGCTGATGATCCCCACCGAAGTGGTAGTATTCTCCTCTGTGCTTTATTTTATTCTTTGCAGTCTCTTATTACCTAGTGTATGCGTTCATTCCCATTTGCCCATCTTTCACTACTCCTTTCTGCTTTATTTAAAAAACAACCCTTTTTCTTCCACAGAATTCAACACTGCTATTTTTTCTGGTGCTAGGTGCCTGATTCAAACCTCCAGGAAGTCAGTGAACAGCTCTCAGTAAGATGTAAGGGATGTTATGCTAGATCCAGGTACTGCATATACAAACAAACAAAAAGCTACTATTTTTCAATGTGCAGAGGTCACCTTCTGGGTATCCAGGGAGTATCCTTACTGACAATACTCCAATCAGCATTTTATGCACTTATCACAAGTCAGTAACAGCACTTCTGTCTACAGGAAAAGACATTCCAGAGGGTTTCTAGTTTCCAGCCTTCCTTCTACGCCCAACAAATATGCAAGGAAAGCATTTTTTTTAAATTAATCATACTGTAAGAACAGAAGCTCACAGATCATGTTTGGAATAAAGCACTGTATTCTTAGGTCAGCAAAGCCTTACACTGAATATGGAAGAACTGAACCTTGCCTCATCTCTACTTTATTCCTGCAATTTTATTGGTACAGGATGATTTACTCAGATTTTCCAGTCACCATCGAGATAGCTGAAGATCTAAGTTCTGGCACAGGCATCCTATGTGTCCTTGGATGAGTTTTTTAGTCCTTAGTGCATTTTCATTACTCATCTGCAAAACAGCTCTGTCTTACTTCACAGGGGTAGTGCTGTGAGGAAATGCATGCTGACTGAAGATCATATGTTCAAACCCCAAGCTAGTGATAGTCACAGCAAGAAGCTATGATTGCAGCATCTAAGCAGATAAGACTAGCTAAGATAACAGCTGAGGCTGGGCCCACACAATACAAGCAACCACTCACTCTGAGTGCTAAACTTCAAGGAGCATAAGGCTAATTAAGGATCTGAGCTACAAATCTACACCTGCACAAGCTCACCTTGTAAAAGGGTCTACAACCCAGATCAACTATTCTTCATAAGAGCTGCTCAGCCCCTTCCTACAGGACCCCTGCAGTCCAACTCCTTGGACTGCACCATCTTCTGCACCATTAAGCTCCAAACGATAGCCTCGGAGGTAATGCCAAACTGGCATCTAGTTTTTGACTCCTGTGCTTAATTTCCTGTTCGCATTAGCATCAGGGACAGCACTGCCAGGGTTACTGAAGGCATCATGCTCAGCCCTCACAAAGCCCTTCAGCTCACCCCTCAGCAACAACTGCCATGCTAACAGGCCTGGGCTGGGCCAGACAGGGCCTGCCTCCCCAGCTGACAACTGAAGAAAATTTGCTCTGACCTTGGTGCTCGGGAGGAAACAGAAAATTCCGCAATCTTTTACAGATGTCCCCTTTCAAAACAAATAAAGCATTTTCTTTTCTGGACATGCAAAATATCCTGGAAGTGCTATTAGACCAGTCAGAAGAAAACCAACTACTAAACTAGCCTCTCTCCTAACTGCTACCCTCAGAGTCCTCCTGTCACCACAAATGTGTATTTTCAGAAACAAAATGACAGGGAACAAAGTATTACCAAGTGTCACATGGTGATGCCTGCTAGTGCTACTCTATTTCCAGCTGTGTCAGCATTCCCCTTCACAGCTCCACACTGCTCAAACACACGTGCAAGTACTGTGGCGGCTCCTGCTGCGTGACTAACTTCTGCCTGTGATGTGATGGCTCTCCTCCATTCCTCCCATGTGAGGTTATACTAGATGCCACAGCTTGGAGTCATCTTGCCAAAATTCAGCTGCCTAAAATTTAGGTGCTTCACAGGAATTAAACACCCTCTCTAGTCATATGCCAAGGAGGTACCCAGGAAAGTGGTGGAATCACCATCCCTAGATGTGTTCCAGAGCCGTGTGGATGTGACACTGAGGGACATGGTTATTGGGTATGGTGGGGGATGGGTTGATGGTTGGACTAGGCAACCTTAGAGGTTTTTTCCAACCTTAATGATTCTATGAAAGGCAACTCCAGAACAACTCAGCCCATCCTAAAATAGTTGTCTACAACTGATGGGCTAAATTACACTTTAGTGGTTCCTATCTCTCTCTGTTGACAACCATGAGAACAGGGAAGACTCAACATTTCATTTTAGTGCATCTAAAATTAAGCTAAATTAATCCCACCCCACTTCTTCCCTCTTGTGACTATCACACACTTCATTCCCTTCAGCTCACTTTACAGATAAGCAACAAATCAAAGAAAGCCTTCTTGCTTTTGGCAGCTTGTACTGAGTGCTGCCATGGTCAACCAGCACTGTGTGTGCATATGGAGAAGAAGTATCCTGTCTCCTTGTTTCCTTTGCTGTTTCCTGAAATAGCTCTGGGACCATGCTTAGAATGTACTGCAGCAGCACAGAGCATGCAGGGGTTAGATCAGTCCTGTACAGAGTTCTGATACGTGGTCTTGAAATATTCTCACATTATTTGAGAAAGCAATGAAAGTAGGGAGTGCTAGAAAAAGCAAAAGGCCTTTTCAGACAACAAGTCTGAACACTAGGAAGCCTGGCACTGTTTTGTGCCTGAAGGCTGACCCTGTGCTCCTGTCTGGGCCCCAATCTGATTTAATTATGAAATTCAGCAATGAGTTTAGCAGTGTTAGCAAGAATAAGAATCAGTCACAGCAAACTCTAGAAAGCCGTGAAAGAAATATAGTTGGTTTCCTTTTAAGGCATTCAGTGCTTTTCACAGGCAATTCAGTGCACACAACTAGGCTTAAAAGGCTTGTTTATTTTTCATCTGCAGGTGCAGGCAGGTTTATAGGTGGCCAAAAAAACCCATAACACTGACATGTTAGTTTTATCTTCAGAATTGCTCCCATGCAGCTGTTCAGAGCCATAGGCTGCCTTCATTTTCTCTTCAGAAGGACAGTTTTCATCGGGACGAGCAAGAGAGATTTGCTGCATCATTCTCATGTCCCCATCACATGGAGCTAAATTCTTCAAACTGAATCCTCTAAACTCAGCAGAAAGACAGCAGAGTTTTGGAGAAGTCACTTACTTTGTTTGTTTATCAAGAAGTGTGTCCTTGGGACATTCCAGTTTTACTGAGCACTTTGACTGCTTCGGGTTCCATCCTGCCAAAGGACTGTGCAATGCAACATCTCACCAGCCCATCATTAGTGCAGCAGGGCATAATGTGGCAATACAGGCAGCTTGACCAACAGTCTTCCCTTTAAAATCACTCTTGTCCTTGCTGGGCATACAGCTTCCCAACAAAATGCTGTGGGACTGCTACTGCAAATTGCCAATTGGTCTTGGCATGAGGACTACTGCAGTATCTACTATAAACGCCTGGTCCTGTGCTGCAGGCTTAATTCAAGAAAAACAGCCAGGACAGGCTCCCATGTTTTAAATAGTGATACAACAGTGTCTGTTGACATTAGAGTGGCTGGTGCTCTGCTCAGCATGCTCACCTTGCCTGCTTGTGCTCTAACCTTTGTCAATAGAGACAGAGAAGCTTTTTTTACTCTCAGCACTGACACCATTGCAAGCTCCTAGGTAGATGAAGAACACTTATTTAATGCTGTTCCAAAGATTTATGACACTGCATCTTACTGGCTGACAGTAGAGCAGGCTGTATTGTTACCAGATGGAGGATGCTCTGGTTTCATCCTGACAATTTTCAGGGTTCACAGGAACATCAGCGTGCCTCTCATACAGTCAACTCCATTACACAAAATGGATCACCTTCTTTGTTCTGACAGAGGAACACCAACCACTGGGACTGAATTCTGGTGGAGTTGTTAGCGCTACGCCACCATCTTACAACAGATTTCCCAGAAAAATGTGTAGCACTTGAAGGCTGTCATCCATTTCCTGAGCCATATTCATTTCTCTTATCTCATTTGCATGCTTGGCTGTCAAGATATCTTCAGGAATGTCATCTGATCTTCAGATGACAGGAGAGTACTGTGCTGACCTTGTTCCTTAGGTGAAGTTGGAAAGAAAACTAGGGGCTCTTTCTGGGTCTAGAAGAAATGTTATTTTTTCACACACTTCCAAAGCAAGCGCTTTATATCTGAAATCTCTGTGCTCAGGGAGAAGAGCAGTAATAATAATTAAATAATTAAAATTTTAATACTGATTTTAAAAAGAGGGTAATAACTCACTTTGAGACTACTGTTATTCTAGATCACCACTGCAGCTCCTCCACAGACATGTGTTAGAAATAAAGCACTGAACTGAGAAAGAATGTTAAGGGCCCTGGACAGATGAGGATGTAATCAAGAAAAGAACAGTTGATGAATTCAATGCAACACAGTTTTGTGAAGTGAAGTACACCAGTTAACCTGGACAGTAAAAGCTGGACAGTAAAGGCTGGAAAAGAACAGCAGAGAGTGCTGTAAGGCTGGTAAGTCCAGGTACAGCTGTCAAAAAAACAGTGGCAGCACTGTCTTGCTGCTGCCAACATAACCTGTTGCTTTTATGATACTAAATTCATCAGATTTGTATATTCACTTTTGAATCTTAACAAGAAATTTTAAAGATAAAGAAAATAGTAAGCCCAGTACCTTGTGTCCTCTTAAGCAAAGTAGAGGCATTCCACTCTAGTGGAAAGGCTGTGCCAGAACCAGATTTGGCCACGTGTGCAGTTTTGCGATAGTTTATGCAACAGGCTTTGAGCCTCCTCCTCCCAGTTTTGTTGCTTAGCTATAAACTGCCTTATAAAGAGAGTTACTGTTATGAGGCAAGCAACTGTTTTTTCTAAACCTTTACTTTGTCTAATATGTTTCAGATTTCTTCAGTGTCTGCCAAGCTTTTCCTTTCCCTTTTTTTTTTTTCCTCCCCCTAAAGACATAAACCAGTCTTATGACTGGAATAGCACAGCCAAGAAAAATAACACAGAGCTGATTTTTAGCATTACATAACATGGGGGTCAGTTTAAGAAAAAAATTCAATGCAACAGGTTGAATGCAGTTTCTACACCAAAGAGATCAGGGCTCTGAAGTCAGGAAATAGAGAAACCAAATTGGTGAAGGAGACCTACCTCTTTCCACCTACAGAGTCAACAGCGCTTCCAAGCTGATAATACCTGAGAGCGAAAACGTTTGCTTTTGCTTTATATAAGAGCTTTTGCTATGAGATTCCTTGGTTCTTAAGTGGAAAAAAATGCCATCATGGGAACTGGTGGTCACAAAGAATGCAAGGCAAGAAGAGCACATCCCCAAGGCTGGCAGACCCCCCAGCACCATATTTTGAGCTTAATAAAAAACACTGCACTAAAAAGCTTCCATTTCCACAGTCTTAACACTGTTTATGTTGAACACAAACATGATTCCAGTATCTATCATCCTCTACTACCAGATACGTTAACAATAAAGGAGAAATGCAGGTGTTCAGTACTGCATGTCAGAAATGAGCTCTCCCTGCTATTTTTCCATGCCTCAGGCAAATTTCTATCAATTGAGGGGCTGCTACTTTAAATACTCAATCTCATTCATTGTTACATGTTAATTAGAATCATTATTTTATGTAAACACCCACGTGAAAAGTCTGTAAACATACCTTCATCTGCTTGACTGTGTATCTCATTGTTCCAAATGGTCCATCTTTCATGAGCTTCTTTCCCACAACTTTAGCACGGATCACTGTCAAGAGAAAGGAAAAATACAACTGATAAGTAACTTTGAATTTAGATACAGAAACCCTCACAAGGTTTAGGCTGGACCCTCCACTTCAAAAAAGCCACTCAGATAAATTGCTTTGTGAAACAAAACTCCAGACCAACATTCCTTTTTAATTTATTCTAAAATTTCACATGCAACGGAGGCATGTAAAATGGGATGCCAAAGAAAGTATTTATTTAGAGGAAATCCAATTAAGTGTGAAGACAAAGAACAAGCATTATTTGTGTTGAAATCCCTCTCCAATTTGAAAAACAGATTATAGCTAGGACCAAGACAAGGTAAAATGCTTGCACTAAGCCAGTGGGCTGAAATTAATATTGAATGCCTTGAATCTCAACATACAGAATTGCATGATGGGTGCCCCATGCAGCTTCTGTTTCCCAGTAACCCAACAACCCAGTACAGCACACTGCAGTGTCTCATATCTAGGGACTTCCTACAGCAGCTAGTCTTGAGGTACCACAAGACTCCCAACAACCAGCTCTCTCAAACAAACAGTTAAGGATTTTGAAGTCTGTCAAACAAATCTAGCAGGTAGCTTACAGTCAGGTTAATGAAGCGCTCTCCTGCTTCTGGATTTTTGGGGCATACCACACAAACTACTGTTTCATATATCCTCTGCTTTGAAATCACCTGATCATCAGGAGGAAAGCAAAGCTTAGTAACAGGGCAGGAATTATTCAGCTAATACCCAGTACCATAGAACAATCGCATTCTGTTATAAAACCACCAGAAGTGGCTTAACTTTTACAGGAGCTGCAAAAAATGAGATTTGAGAAGACCAGTCCTGACAAGAATCACTGTTAGAAAAGCTGTACCCCAGAAGCCACTCAAACCAACAAAATCAAACAAATGGGGAACTCAAAATTCCATGAAGAGAAACATCAAAACTACAACACACCCATGTAAATCCTGCCTCTGAAGTTATGCATTCATTGTGCTTCTCACTATGACGGCCATGAAAATAATTCCAGTAGAGTAATCCAAATAGTGCAACACGCTCACAGCACTAACAGAAGCTCATTTTTTCCTGGAAGAAGGTACCAGACACTTTTGCACAAAGGTTATATTGGTACAACATGATTGCAAACAAAATATCCCTGCTGAAAATACAGCCCAATGTTTCCAGAATACTGAAATCCTGCAACTAAAATGGACTACATACATCCCATCTTCTCAGCCTACAAAGGTCCTGATCGTAACTCCCTGTGCAGGACAGAGGTATTCCTTTCACAGAGATCGTACTAATGCATCACAGAAAACAATTCATTAAGAAGTAGGAAGGCATGAAAGGGAGATCAAGAGGTGGAGTTGCTCTTTCCAAGTAGGAAAACCCAATGAGTTATTATATGCATTACAGCCATATATAAAAGCCAAGTTCATGGACCCATTTGCTAGGCTTATAGGATACAAAACAAGCACCTTGTTGGTTCTTAACTCATTTCAGTGTTCAGATGGCAATAGAAGCACCTCGAGAATTGGTAAGAAGAGAAGCACTGAGTTTTGTTTGCTACCTCGATCAAATTAATGAAGGAAAATGGTTGTCCTCACTCACCTAAAATGGTACTTTCTAAATAATGTGAAAAAAACAGATTTAAAGAGACAGATCTAGTTATATGCATCAGTCCTGGAACTTGTTCATGAGGATGGTGTGAAATGAAGACGAGCTCACTCTACTCCAATTTACATTCTGTGCCTTAGCCAGATTTCTCAAATAAACTTTAAATTCAGTAAGACAGTGCTGTTGGCTTTGATTCAAAGGTCCAACCAAACTTCTGTTTATTGAGTGTCAAGCTTGATTCTTTTTTTTCAAACTTCTATTATCCAATGGCAGTAAAAGCACACGAATTTGTACAATTTTGTTGGTTCCACTATTTAACAAGCAGCTCAGAGTTCAATTTACTCCTTCCTTCAAAACTTCATAGCTACACTGAAGAATGTCCTTGAGGAGTGCAAACAGCTTTCAAAAATGAGGTACTTCCCTTTGTTTCCCCCAACCACCACTGCAAGTGAAACTGCAGAAAGCAGGCTGCCTAAGACTCAGTTAAAAAGAACACAATTTCGTTAACGCTCTGTGAATCCCTTGGTACTTCATTAGTAATACAGCCCTTAGCAAAGGGTATGAAAGGTCTTATCTTTATCTGTTGCTTATCTAACACACTGAAATTGAAAAACAATGAGTGTTTGCCTAATATAGGATTATTAAATTCAGATAACTTACAACGGTAAGAAATATATTAAAATGCGATTTTGCAAAACCCTAAGGTTGCCAAGCCAGAACATGGTTAGCATTAAAGATGACAGGCACATTCCCAGTTGCTGACAAAATACCTAAAAATCTGTTTTCTTCATGTACTTAACTGCTAGTTTGGCAGCCCTTTAACTTTCTGGTTAAAGTAGCACAGCCACTTCAGAAAGAAAGCAGCTTTGATTTACGGACTAATCAACAGCTTCACCACAAGACCAAAGGTTCAAAACGTGCATCTTCACTAGCACATAACAGCATCCCAGTTTCAACACTGCTACCCCTGCAGTCAGGTGGAAGGATATATGACTAGGTTAAGACGGCCCCGTCTCTTCAGATTATTACTCTCCAGTAAATAGAAAGGAGCAATCATGCCAGCACATTCATCTAGTGAAAGCCATGAAGAACCTTAGCGTGGGCTGTCACTCCAAGCCTTTAGCAAGTGGGTGAGGCTGTCTGTATCTCAGAGAAGTTGTCTTTGTTATCCAAACAGTAACCTTTTGGATAAGTTCCTTCCTCTACCAGAAAGCTTGGAAGCAACAAGGAACTCGCCCTATCTCATTTCTCCCATATTAAAGGAGAAATCAAGCTGTTAGCCAAGGAGCAAACAATGCTCCAGTTTCTGCCCTTTGAGGATCAGACAACTCTGAGTAAGAGAAAAACAATGTTGGATGGATGGGACTGCTCAGAGGCCGCTCTTACACATGCAGCTTCATCAGCTATGTGAAAGCAGTCCACAAATCTGCCCAGAACAGGGCTCCAAGCTGCAGAACTGCAGGCATGTGGATGCTGCAAATTCAGTCCCCGTTATACTGGAGAAATCCACTGTTTGCTTATGAGGACTTCTGTTTTTTCATCAGAAAAAGGCAAAAGGTGCTGTGAGTGCTCCCCTGAACTCCTTTCTCCCCAAAGCTCTGTTAAAGCCCTGCTGTTACTGATGGGAAATTTTATCCCACACAAGTGGTCACCAAAATAGCTGCATATTTTTAAACCACAATTCCTTTGATGTACTGCCTATAAAAATACGCCGAGATGAATGTTTCTCAGTACTTCAGGGTTTCGGGTCAGGTCACTTTGTGGGACTGGAGCAGTTGGCAAGGTCTCACGAGTGATTTGTAATTATTATGAAAAGTTAAATTAAATGGGGATATAAATCTTGATAAGAGTGGCTGCCATATAGTGATTCATAGAGGAGAAAGGGCTGCTTGTCCAATGTTGGTAGAATTTAAAAAAATGATGGGTAGCAGAAGACACGGTCACAGCGTGAAGACTAGACAATGAGTGAGAGAAGTGGGCACACATGAGACTAAGAGAAGCATTTCCCAAGCTGAGAAAACAACATGCTGACAAGACATGCAATTACAAAGCCGTTTCATCCTGGCAGAAAGCACTACTACACATGTAGTAGGAGCTCTTCTTCCCCCAGCTGAAAAGCAAAGGCATATTTAGTTAATTCAAGCCTGTCCTTTATGGGGGTCAGCCACTAGATGGTGACACTATCACAAATCTCACATTAACGAGAGGGCAGCGGTACGTGTGGGAGCTAACACCACGATTCCCAGTTGTATGTCCAACCACACCATGAGAACCAGATGCTTCCACGCAAGCTGGATGCTTGTCATCCATAAACAGCAGCTTTCAGTGGAGGCACACTGCTTTCAGAGGCCAGGATTTGCTCCAAACCCATCTCCCTTGTGGCTAATGATTATGAAATTCTCAGGGGAATAACACATGCTACAATTCTATTATTGTTTCCAGGATTTCTTTTACTGGTGTGCAAGAAGGGTATTTTTAAGTGAGAAATTTGGCTGAGCTGTACACTCATTACATTTAAGCAAATGAAGGATGTGGAGGATTCACGTTGTTTACTAATGAAGACATAGGGGAGAAATAATTCTCTCAGCCCATTCTTAGACACCCAAATAGCAGCAAAATAACATATATGCAGAGCATCAACGTGACCAGGAGGCTAAGAAAGCCTCTGTCTGTTCTGAGGCCACTAGCTAGCCCAGCAGCTGGGCTGCAAAACAACCCCTCAGCAGAAGGGAGTGCTTGGAAATGCTGCCTTGACACTAAAGGTGGGACATGTTGTGCTCCTTTTTCCAGCCCCCCATCTGATCTGTTAGTAATTATCACCAAGACTCCTGGCTTCCCTAATAACAGAAGGCCATAACTACAAGAGGACTGTGTCCTTTGGACTGGAAGTCTGGCCCAGCTGTATACAACCTCTTGGAAACCTGTTAAATTGTCTGGTGGCTGTAAGCCTGTGTGAGAAGTAAGGGGGTGGGGATGCCTCTGGAACAAGAAAACACCATCTCACCCATTTCTCCACTTTCACAGTACAGCAGAACCACGGGGAAGGCAATGATGGCAGCAGGGGGTTCATGAAAAGACAAAATCAGATACAAATCCCTGGTCTGCCTGTAATTAAAGTCTCATCCTCTACATAACAGAAAGACAATTATAAACATATTGAATTTGAAGGCTTCTTGTAAAGACCAAGGTTGAGAAGATGATACAGTAGAGGAGCTTTCTCTTGCCTTGTTCCACCGTGACCTCCAGCCAAAGCCACATGAGCAAAGAAAACGTTTTTTTTTTTCTTTGCCTTGGAACAAGCCAAGGCCAGCAGAGCTCCTGGGAAGCATTGCCAGAGAAGCTCATCAAGAAAGCAAAAAATTAAAATAGAAAATAGCAAACTAAGCAGTTCTCCTCTGGCTGCCTTCCTCTTATACCCCTCACCATTAAACTAGTTCCCAATTAGCCTTCTCAACTGGCAGGCTAAATCTCAATCTTCTGCCTTTTCATAGTGCCCTAAGGAACACCGACAGAGAAGGAACACCCCCTTGACCTCAATCACCACCAATTATCAGACCATTGCGATGATAATACCACGGTGGAAAGAAACTCAGGCTTATGTTGGCAAATTAGCTGCCAAGTTTGTTGGAACATTTTGACTGACAAAAATCTAAACAAAAACAGGAAGGAAAACACCCAGATATCTTTCCCTCCAATTTCTTTTTTTTTTTTTTTTTTTTTTTTTTAAACTAGAACTATGACACTTACTTTTGGCCTTTGTTCTACAGATCAAAATAAAAACCTTTCCCCTGTTGAAAGGTTTTAGTTGCTGTTTGAAGGCCACCCCAAAAAGAAGAGGACAATTAAATGGTTTCACCCAGGCCCAAGTTATAGCTGAACCAACTGATCTTAACTGCAATTGCTAAACACTTGAAACCAGGTTTCATATTCTTTTATACTTTGCAGAATTCTTAGCCTCTGAGAGCTTGTTGGCAAAACAGATTGAATTTTCTCATTTCTAACACTGCAAAACAAGAGTGATGCACTTTCATGCAAGACTGATTACATCAGACCTCCCATCACTTCAAAAACTTATAAGCTGCTCTAGAAGGGCTTTTCCTACTTGGGAAAAAAACTAATCCTCCCAACAAGACCACAAATTAAAGATGCAAGGTACGAGACAAGCAGGACTTGAGTTGCACATGGCATTTATCCTGTAGTTTGTTCACTGGATATAATTTTTAACATGGCATCAGTAACAAGCACTTTATGCCTTCTCTGTATTGTGCCTCTCAGCCTATGCAAGTCTAAGCAGGATTGCCTTTGAAATACATCAGGATTGGAGAGGAAGAGAGGTCTCTCATATAACAAACTGCAAGTTAAATTTTAGACCTTTCATACTGGTTCCTATATCTGATATTGTTGAAAGCTCTCAACAACCCAGCACTACATCCAGCTCCTGCTAGCTCCTTTGCTTTCCCATCATACGCAGGTAGTAGTCTGATTAGAGGACAGAGGAAAGATTGAAAGGAGGAGAAAGAAAGAAGGGATTTAAAATGCATTTCCTTCCAAGTAGAATCCTTAAGATCTATACACAGATGGTATGTTTCATGCCAAGTGAGACTAGCTTCAGGAAATACCTTGTGACAAACAGAGAAGCCAAAGCTGGGGGGGGGAAGGGGGAACAAAAAACAAAACAAAACAAAAAAAACACTTGTTTTTGCTAGCTGCTACACCTACTGAAGTCAGGGAAGCCAGGCAGGACCAAGAAATTAGCTAGAACAGGCAGAGGATAGCTAATTCAGTCATAAAAGTTACATGCATCACTAAGTTAAACTCACAGCTTGCATCAACACCAAGTTCTAGGTTTGCTACAAATGTAAGCAAATAGCATTGCTGCAGGCTGCAGAATGACTGTGTTCTACAGTTTCAGAATCTTCTGGGAAAATAAAATGAGGAACCAAACACACTCTTGTGAAGTAGCCACTTTGCTGCCTCCTTTTTTGGCATGCTTCTTCCTCCTCTTCTTCCCCAGTCCTCTTTCCACCTAAACATTTAGGTAGTTACTGGCAGATTAATTCAGTGTAGGGAGTAGCTGAGTGACAGAATGAAAGAAGGAAGAGTGCTGTGAGTGGAGGAAATGAAAGGAGCCCCCACGAACAGAGCACAGCACAGCAGCACCTTACCATCCTCTGTGAGGGATGCTCTCAGCAGAGTGCACTTTACCTCATTTTCTGTCATCAACAGCTACCAAAGAAAGAACTGCTTTCAGCCAAGGTTGGCAGTGTTGGAAGGAAAACCAACATGCAAATACCTTTCCAGAGCCAACTTAAAACAAAGCATAGAAATAACATGCATGAGAATCAAAGCTGGTCAGGCAATGCTCCACTCAAAACACCTTTTCCATTTTCTTTTGGTCTGCATAAGATCTGGGGAATAAGATGTAACTCAGTCCTCATATCTAGATCAAGTACTTCTAGACACAGTATATGAAGGGCAAGAGGAAGCTGAGCCGAGACAGGCAAGGCTCTGGCTTCTCGGAGTTCTTTGGAAGCATTCAAAGGAGCCATAAGTCTAAGTGTTCCACTCAGAGAATACGGCAGAGTTGAGGTGAGACCAATTAGGGGCAAATGGAAACCATATGTGGTTTTAATAAAACAAGGAGCTGGAGTGCATGGCTTACTGCTGGAGGAACATTTACTGCCTGAAAGGAATGCGCATCTGGCATTGATCGTTTCCCAACCCATCAAGTGAGCTGTAACATGGAAAGCAAATTGGAGCATATGAAGAGAGATTAATTGCCTGAAGAAGTACAGTTAGGGGAGCAGCTAAGAAGGAAATGTGTCCTTTGGCTGTGATTTAGTGATATGGCTGCAAGCGAGACTGATCTTGCATTTCCACAGATCATGATCAGGAGAACAAACTACAAAGAACAAGTGTGACTGAAAAGTCTGACAAAGAGTGACTGAAGTGGATTGTGAGGTACTTGAAAGAACCTACTATCATAGAAACCCCATTTCATGTCACACAGAGTAGACTCTTATTCTCAAGGTAGTGGGCACTACTTAAAGAATAAAGTACTGCTGATCCTAAGCAAGGGTAACACAGAATCCTCAAACGGCATAAAGTTGCTGAAGGGGAACGTGGTTGGTTTTACTTGTACCTCAAAACACGTAGATGGGAGATCTGAGGCTGAGGGGACAGTGCAGATATGCCCCCTTTTTTTTTTTTTTTTTTTTTTTTTTTTTTTTTTGATGGCAAATTTCTTAAGACATTTCAGTTCTGCTCTGAAAGAAAAGTCTTTGGCCTGCAAAGCTGCAGATAAGCTGCTCGGCTGGGATACAGTCGCTTCTTTTGCGAGCCGTTGTGTTGCAGCTTGATATCTGCTTCTCAGAACCAAACCACTATCTTCGGCAAGCAGGAAAGAGACTACTCAACAGACACCAGAAGGCAAGAGACAAAGAGAGATGCCCTCATCCAGCACTGAACCACATATACAGTGTGAAGTCTTCCTTAACTCACTGTGCAACCCAAGAATGCACTACAAGCTCTCAACCAAATGACCAACTGGAGGAAGAAGAGGAGGAAGGAGAGTCCTGTAAAAAAAAAAAAAAAACAATAAAAGAACATCTGAAAGCAGTTTTCTTCTGCACATTGGAAAGAAGACAGCTCTGACAGCCCACGTAAGGCTTTCAAAACAGGGAGTATCAAAAGCCACAGGCCTGGACACTCCCTGCCGCAGTGACTTACTTCAGAGGACTTCCTTCAGCACCTCGGCTGGCTGGGACGGGTGCCAGGCTCTGCGAGGAGGCCACACTCTGTTGATCACATGGTTTACACATGGTTTACACTCTATTTTGCACGTAGAACTAGGGAGGAAGAAGTGCTTGGGAACATGTATAGATTTCAAGGGTACTGGGTGGGCCTGCAGATTCCTTCCTACATTAGAAAACTTGCATTAAAATGATAGACTAAGCAGCTGTCCATGCCAAAGAGGTATACATACTTAACCAGGTCAGGTCTATAAGTGCTGCTCTGCTGTTCCTATTTGCACAGGACCTTACAGGACCTAGTATTGAGCGTGCTGGATGCTGGGATTAAACCTGCATTCAAACAGTTTCTGCTATCAGAAGCTACTACCTTTGCCCACCATTATAGTACAAACTGTTCAGAAGCTGACAGCTGCCATAGACTGTTCATGGACACTGGATGTACCCATGACACAGTTCTGGTTTATCATAATGTTTAAGGAATTTAGTAATTACCCATCTTAAAAATCCATTATCTAACCACAGCCACTGACAGTATGGATTAAATCTTTGAGCTTAGATACATTAAGAATTTTGCCCTGAAGTCCCGACACCATTTAAAAACAGGGTGCAGCTCCCAGATCCTTATTCAGTGTTCATTATAACAAGTGAACTTCCTGCACCCTGAGTCAGCCCCACATGCCAGAAATCCCATTTCAGCCACAGTCAGACTGCCTACAGGTCAAGGTCAGGGCACTCCATGCTGGCCAGCTCACCCACCTGGCCAGAAACTGTCCAGGATCCCATGTGGTATATCGTGTTCCAGAACATCAAGCTTCAGTTTGATCCATCAGAGGGACACCAAGGGTCAAAGAGACTCAGCATTGATTTGTCTGGGGAGTAAGGTAGTAAATAAGTAATAGGAGAGTAATATGAGACAGCTCATGAAAGAGGTAATGAGATGGCCTGGAAGTCTAATAGCACCTGTAAGCAACAAGTGACTACATGAATAACAATTAATGCACGCTGTACATCCCTTGGCTTGAAGACCCAGGATTTCACCTATGCACAGGTGCAGATTGCTGGCAGAAGGGAGAATAGGCAGACACCAGCCTATTACCTTTTTTCTTCAGAGCTCAGAAACTAGCTCACTGTCCTACTGACAGACTGACCGACCACATTTGCTCCTTAAAGACCATGGCAGAGAGACATAGTATAGCTACCTTGTTCTTTTATTACTTTCTTCATCAAAGGGAATTTTAATCAAAATTTCATGTTGGCAGACAGCCCAAAAGGCTCTTTGTAGAATAGATTTCCAGAAGTTGTGCTACTACCCTGACACTCACATACAACCTGGTGTTCCCTACGCAATACTAATGAGATACAGCTTTTGGCTAGACTTCTGCAGGCACAGAGAACACACTCAATAGTGCCTGCCTCGCCACCAACTGCTGTTGTTATTTATTTACTTATTTTAAACACAAATTCAAGACTAACACAGTGTTTTATCCCTCGTCAGTATTGCTGATCAATGCTTTTTAGGGAAATGATCAAGTCTGACCACTCAAACCTGATGTGATTTAACTGAAATTAACCTACTAGTCAGTTAGCTTGCCAGTGCTATTGGAGCTATACAGCTTCACAGAATGGCTTAGGTTGGAAGTGATCTTAAAGATTCATGAGTTACAGCCCCCTGCCATGGGCAGAGTTGCCAATCACTAGATAAAGTATTCTGACCCAAATCTTTCACTAAGCTCCGACTTGGGTGAGCCAAGTCTGCATTCTGTTATCAGTTCTTAGGCATTCAGGTAACTTCTTGGGAAGAAAAAGTGAAATGCCATAAGACATGGATGGTTAGCCCTTTCACAGGCACCTGGCACAGTGATTGCTATTTCTGAAGGCTGTAAGGCTCATTAACTGTTTTGGGAGGCAGATGTTCTCTGGACACTTCCCTGCTGAATGTTTACTGATAAGGGTAATCATTTCCAGGGTACACACCAGGCCTGGCTGCTTCCTGTCTCTGCAGGGCTCTGAGACACAGCTGTAAGAGGGCTTTATTGCAATGAAGTCATGAACCTGAACTAACCTCTCAGGAGCCAGCTTGTAGAGCTTTGCTTAAGCTCACACCTGGGACACAGGTGTAAGCAACCTTCAACATTTTGACAGGGAAATAACAGAGAAATAGGAGGGGAAATGCCTCGTTTCAGCCCATTGGCAGCAGCACAGCCACAAACTCCTTTGTTCATTAATGCAGCAAGCCCATGGAGAGCTGTCTACTGCAAAGAAACGAAGTGAAAGGTGGGTACGTGTGCACTAAAAAGAATCCTCAGCACTCAGGAAAAGCAAATTGTAAGCCCAGAGGACCAATGACCCGGAATCTCTCCCAGCTGGAGGGGCAGCACGTAACCTGATCAGAATTTCCAAAAGGGAAGGCCGTTACTGTTAAGCCATCAGGGATAGGGCTGGTAGAAATGATTCTGGAAACGCTTTTTCCTGTCAGGAAATATGGTTTTACTTAAGTCACAAATTTATAAGGAAAAGGATCAACTTCAGGAAAAAAAAAAAAAGAAAAGAAAAGAAAAAAAATATCCTCAAAAATGACTGAAACCTATTTTCATTCTGAATCAGCATTTCTCTTCAATTTCACTTGACATCTAAATGTTAGTGTGGCACCACTGTTCAAAACAGACATCTTAAATTAACCCTTCAAAACATTAGCTTCAGATGCATTGGAGGATCTCTTTTTTTCCCACCAAAATTCCATTCTGAAGACTTCTGTTATTTTCATTTTTTATCTCATTTCATTCTGAACAAACTTCTACCACTTCAAAATTCTTTACGGAAAAGAAACCCCAATCCTCTCCAACATGTGCCTGGATTCCTCCTTCTCTCTATTAATCAGAGGTGACAGCAACAAGCTCTAATGACAGAAGCAAGAGTACCTTTCATTTTTCCCCTCATTTTTCAGAAGCCACAAGTAACAAATTTATACCACTGAGAGCTGCGGGTGCTTCCTTTCAAGAAGTAAACCCACTCTCCTTATGATCGCATAAGGTATCTAAACTAAAATGAGCACCCAACATGAGAGATCAGTCCTTTAATAGAACGTGCCAATAAAAGCCTGTCAGCACTGCGGACCTTAAATGAATGCAGACATACTAGAGCTATCTAAAAAAAAACACTCAAGACACCACAAACACGGTAATTTAACCTGTTCCTCAAGCAGAGCACTGAACTGCTGAATAACTGTTCTTCGAGACTGCAGGCAAGTCAACTCTGACAAGTCTTCCTATTCTCTTTCTGCTTCCTAGCTGTTCCCAACATTTTGGAGCAGTATTGTGTGACTGCTGTTTCCTGAAGCCTCTTCCTTCAACTGCCTGCTGGACCCAGTCGGAATTCTGCCTCTGATTTTTAGCAGAGCAGGATCAGGCCCTAAATAAGTAGTGGTGGAATCCCCAGACTTAGGGACTGAACAGCTGCGTCTGCCCTTCCGAAAGAAGAGGGAAAAGTTATTCCTGCAGCTGTTTTCCCCTAAGTGCCTTCACTCCAAACTGTAACAGGATTGGAGGGAGGGGGAGAAGGTGGAATTTTAATAACCCATTAAAAAGGAATACGGGCCATTGCGCAGCAGCTCTTTCAGTTCTACTCAAGCAGGGTCACTGCTGCCAGGCTCAGACAGCCCTAAGGGCACGGGAAAAGTCGTCTTCTTGTTTTCACATCTCATTCACAGAACGGATAATGAGGGGGAGGGAGGAATCAGCTTTTGGGTTAATTAGCACCATGAACAGACAGCTGCATTGTCATTAAAAGTTCAAGAAGTCATCGGGGTCATCACTGAACTGCAAGATGTACACACACGCACACGAGGCACACGTCTGAGCCTAGAGTTGTAGCAGCCTTGCATGGCTCTGATTTTCCACTACTCCAAGGGAAAGTTGTAAGACTACTGAGCTGTTGTAGCTCTGAAGGGAAACCAGAAGCACAAAAGCACTCCCTCTGAATGGTAGTTGTTCATCCCCCTTGGAACTGCTTAATTTCACACTTAATATACCAACTAAGAATAGTTAAATGGCTTATGCCCCCTGAGAAAAATCAGAGGCCGAGCTTACCAAAGCTTAGTTTCATCTCTGCTTCCAATGTTCTGTGGTATAAGCAGAGAAAACCAGAGTACCGAAACACATGATTTTCTTCCCCTGCTTCCTTCCATCAAGCAAGGAAGCTGAGGAAGTGCCAGTGCATATTAGCAAAACCAGAAAACGAACATATATGGAAAATAATGAGAAGATAAAACCTCCAAAATGACATGGACTACCATTAATAAGATTTGGAGCGCTGCAAGCCTCAGTCACAGTTTGGCTGAAAAACAAAACTAACAAATTATCCAACTATGCAGAACAGCCGCAGATTGCTTTCTCACTGCTATAGTTCTCCAAGTAGCATTTTCCGGTAAGGGATCTCAGTGAAAATACACGAAAAGAAGTATTCCTCTCTTACCTTCTGAAAGAGGGAAAGAATTGGAACTTAAAGTCTTGAGTAGCAGAAGCAGTACAGAAAGCAGGCTGGCATCACCTGGTCCTGTCAGCTGTAGCTTTGCTGCCTACACTCTCAAGGCAAAAATGGGGCTGAAACTACTGTCACTACAGCTACACCTCACAAAAACATGGGTCTCCTTTACTGGGTGAAAGGAACACAGATCCTGTTTGCTGTTGCTATTATACTGGCAGACAAATTGGATGCATGTAGCTCATGAGTGTGTAGTTCCATTCTCAGCTTGCACATTGCCAAGGGAAATTACTCCAGGAACACAGAAACTAGACTGATTTATTTATATTTTTTTTTTAAACCATATAGCTCTGTTGATTCCCAGGCACATGAGTTGCTCACAGCACAGAATTTCAGTATGCTTACAGCCATACAGTTTTTGTAGCAGTTCAGCTGGAGGTGTTCTGAGGAGGGAAAAACAGAAAGGAGAGAGTCCAAAATTCCAGTTCAGAGGGGAAACAACAGTCATCAGCATTTTGACTCTAACTGCTTGAGTTAGGACAGCTGCTGGAAGCTCTGAAGGATTTATTTCATCACCAAAGCAAACCCAAGTAATCTACGTAGCAATCCTTAGACTACTCCTTTGAGCACCTTCCCCTCCCTCCAAGACTCAGAGTACTTTTAGGAACAAAAGCTGCCCTTACTGTAACACCACGGTGAAATAACCTAGTGAGGTTGCCTCAAATATATAGCAATAATCTTTCAGTAAGCACTGTGGTCAGTCTTCCCTTGTTGGTCCACATATGCGTAGAGGAATATATGCTGGAAGTAACTCTATTATGGTGGCTTGATGAACAAGTATAGAGGCTGAAGAGAAACATGACTGCATCAGGTGTGCTAAGACAACTTATTCCATTTGCCTTCCCGAACTTCCATCAAGAACGCAGCCTAACCAGGACGTGTGTAGGCAATGTTGTTGAATTCAGAAAGGGGAGCTTTGAACATCACTAAGGACAAAGTTTACGTCAAAGGCCCAAGCTGTCATACTGCACAAAAGACAAACAGGAAAAGGTCTCTGTACAGTTTCTGGGGCTGGAGGAAAAGAAAGACCCGGCGCTTTCCTTTACCTCTTCTAACAGCCGTTAGCAACAGCGGAAATCACTTTTTGAGAAGGGCAATCCAAACCATACATGGAGATCTAGCATGGACAGGAAGGAACCTATTGGCTTGAAAACTTTCCGGTACTAGTGAAAGCTTTGTTTCCCATCTAGTCAAGCACACAGGTGCTGTCTGCTTTTATTAATCTAAACTACTTCTTCAACCAATTTAAATGGGAATGAAAGGCATGGGAAGAAAGGCCAGTAAGGACCAGCTTCCCTGTTCTGTTTTGTTTTGTTTTTAAAAGGCAGTCACTCTTTTGGGAAGGACAAATATCCTTGGCGTCAAACACTTCTGGTCCAATACAGCCTTATCTCAAATAAAGCCATTCATTGCTGTTGGATGCCTCAAGATAAGAAAGTGTAAATGGTAAATAATTCCTTCAAACTTACCACATTACCTCTCTTAGAAAGGCTCAGCAGTTTTTTATAACACTGTAAGCAGTACTCATGACTTTGTAGTAAAGGGAGTAAGTATGAAAAGCAAATGAAAACGACCAAAATAGCGTTGCGGACCATACAGCAATCCCATGAGCCATTCTTCTGCCAGAGCACAGGCAACTGCACCCCACAAAGCACACAACCCCATGTCTTCAGGGCTCTGAATCATGTAATTCTGAACTCGCAGCACCATCCCTGCAGAATCCAGCTAAGTCACACAAAAGAGATGCAGGGCTTTGCAAGCACAAGGACTTACTATTCCTAGCCTTGCAGATCCATAATTATTTGGTGTCAGAACAAAAATATGAATAAATGCATAACTCCCATCCTGTGGGCCAAAAAGAGGAAACCAGAATATGCTGGGAATATCAGGAGAGAGCTGCATCTTAGAGTGCACTTGGGAGGTAGATTTGACATTCACAGATAACAAAACAGACTCTCCAGAGTTAAAATAACAAATGCCTTGAAAGAGTTTTGGAAGGAGCTTAAAACCGCAGGGCGTGAATCAGTCTCTCTAACTACAAGGAATTAGGATGACAGAAGCAGGCTATGGGAAAGTCAAGACTATCCCACATCAGGCTTCTGGGAGGTGTATTCTAACAGCATTGGAAATCCAGACTAGATGGATGACATCTCTGACTCACAATCACAATCAGGTTCTGTTGCAGCACACTTGTTCCGAGTGGAAAGTGTAAACTGCAACCTACCATTAAGAGTCATCGGCTGTTTGCCACCAGGTCTGGTTGAGTTTCTCTCCAGATGGATAACATTCCATTCAAACCTTCCTATGGTCATCCAGGGTCTCTCAAAGTGCCACCTTAGAATTCAGTATGATGCTTTGGAATCCTCTACTTCTGTGCTTCTCTGCAAAGCTGCAGACTGTTTTACACTAGAGAAAAGCAGGACAGCTGTTTAATTGTATTGCACATAAACTGTCTGTAGAGAAGATGGAAGCAGATTTATTGAAGTCTCCTTTTTATCTTGATTCTTGAAGGAAATAACCAACTAAATCCTTAAGCTTCCACTCCCTTGGACACAACAAGAAAGAAAAAAGGAAAAAAAAAAGAAAGAAGGGATAGGTGCTACTCTTCATATTTACAGAAGTAAAACAAAGATCTTAAGAACCCATCTTGCCCTTACCCCCAACAGTCCTTGCCATAGTAAGGTGCTTGCACAGGAACTGCTGCCCTTGTCTTCCCACACTTCTCCAGGTTGGTGATTTTGTCCCTGCAGGATGCTATGGCAGGGGGGCCTAGGTTTTCTGGCTATGGAAACACTGCACACGATGGCTTCTTACATGCCCCAGGGTTCATGTGACTGCTCTCTTTCTTGCTAGACTGGCCCTCTTCACCACTGCATTTATGGTACTCACTGATGCAACTGTAGAACTTTCCCATGAAGTGTGGTATCTATGCTGGTATCACTTGTTCCTTCTTAAGTCTCTCCTCCAAACCCTCCCTTCTCCCAAATACTAGACACGTTCCAGCTTTAAGCTCTGTGCCATATGCAATTTATTACTTACTGCAATAAACTATTTACTCAGAAACAGGCCTGCATACCCTAGTCCAGAGGTGAGAGAGATAAACAAGGAGGCTGTGTCAGTCTTAAAGGTCTCCCTCCATTTGCCAAGAGAAATTCAAAGCAGAGGACCCAGCAACCCCACACATGCCAAGGGCTGGGCTGCAGGCCGTTCTGTTCCATCACCTCAATCCCCTTTAATCTGCAGCGTGTGTATCCCTGGGCTGATAAAAGGCAGGAAGATATTTATAGCAGTGTCAGACCAGGCAGGAAGTAGGAAACTGGGGCGGCTGTTTGGAAAGCATATAAAGGGCTCCAAAGAGCAGGGCTGGCCTGGAACACCTTCCCCAGAAGAACACAGAGCTAAAGGAGAAGAGCCAGGGGAACAGATATCCTCTGGCTCTCTTCTCCCCTACCTGTTGCCTTTCCAGGACCAGCCATTTCCCGTTTTTCAAAGTCAAGTGGAAGTTTTCCATTCTGTGGTTTTCCTGTCTTGGTACAAGTAAGCACTTTTTTGTTTTCCCTAAATATTTTAACTGTTTGGAGATCATGTCCAAAACCATTTCACTAGAGGAAGGAGGTTCCTATTTACAGTTGACTCAAAAAATCTGAGAGAGCTGATTACAAACCTCAGGGGAGTGAGACCTTTGCTTGCTCCTGCATCCCCTAAGCAGGAGGGATTGAACTTGCTGTCTGAACAATTGCTCCAGTGCTCTTCCACAGAAATGAAGGCTAACACAATGCCAGCAGGCCTCCCTGCAAGGCTACACTGCAGTAATACCCATTATAGAGGGAAACACTGAGAAAAGGAAACAGATGTTAAAGTCCCAGTACTGTAATTACAATACAGCACGAGGGAATTAAAACTCATGTCTCTCAGCCTAGGCCAGCAGGAGCTTTGGACATTTTGAACGTGGCCCTATGGAACAGAAGCATTCCCTTTTCCTATGTGCTGTTGTAGGAGTATTTATTTTTAAATGAATCACCCGGGAGCAATAAGTAGTAACGCATTACCTTCACACTGCTGCACCTGGTATAGCTGCTGCTGTCTGTGCAAGCATTGTGTAAACACAGCACAACTTATAACTGCTTTGCTGAAGTACCAGTGATCATGCAGGTAGGAGAAACCCAGGCTTTTATGTATCAAAGTCAAGGAATTAAGGAGGGAAAAATCTATGGGATCATTTTTTTCAGCCTTGAAAATACAGTACCCAGCCACTTTAACAATAGATGAACAACTAAAGAAGATCATGGATTTTTGTTTAGTGTACATTTTTGTCCAGAACCCATAGCTAACAGGTGCTAATGACTGCTGTGAGTTGGGCTGCTACTGCCTGTATATGATAAGTATTTTTAGACAACATACTATGTTTGGATCAATATCATTTGCTTCTCTTAAAATGTAATCTGCATCACTTTCAAACTACACTCTTTTCCCTATAACTCACCTGGGGGAAGAAAGGGAAAAAAAAAAAAAAAAAAAAAAAAAAAAACATATACTTTCTTTCAGTTTTTTTTGAAGGAACTTCATATTCTCCTCCATGGAGACTTCTTGAAAGCCTAAGCCTTGCTCAGCAGCCATTTTCCTAGAAGCACAACCCAAGACCCTGCCCCTGAGTTGACAACAGCCTCCCCAAGCACTGCTCTATCCTGGTTCCTGGTGGATTTCAGTCCCAGGAAAGATACCCGAGATCAACTCCTTCCTTCCTGAGATAAAAATGTCATTCTACACCTTAGGCAAACCAGTGCTGACATTTGAAGAGGTCTGGTGGTATTTTTTTGCATACGTGTCTCTCTATTTAACTTGTTTTATTGTCTGTATACTGTTTCTAAGGGCTGAAATTGCCCTCTGGAAAGGTCTTGTATAAACATGAGAAGGAATCTGGACTATTCATAGTCAACATTTATTTTACCAGCATGAAACTCAAGAGACTTCTATCTTCTTTCCAAAAGACTCACAGAATCTTTTCAAGCTGGCAGAAACACTGACTAAATAGAATAATCAGGGTGTAAAACTACTTGCATTTTTATGTTATTAGGCATTGTCAGTTAATGCACTATATCTTCAGTCTGGTCACTCAAATGAACTACTTCACATTACAGTAGGAGGTTAACTGTTGTGATTATTTTTTTTTAATGTAATAGTTTTATGCACTCTAGTGTTTGTAACATTCCTCTTAGAAACTTGAAACCATCAACTGAAATCCAACTCTGATAAAAGCCACTGAAATGCTATTGAGACTAGTGGCACTACACCTGCTTTATGTAAGTTGTAAGTACAATGTTGGTCCAGCATTCCCTTGCCATATCAACGACAGGGCCAGATTTAGATCTAGTATAAGAAGGCATAAATCCATTTAACTCACCTTGGTCTTGCCTAATATGTTCAAACAGTAGAAATTTGAAATTCACATGCTTCATATTTACTCAGCGTCACGTTAATAAACACAGGAATTGGTACACTGATTCACAGCCTTTTCTCAAGTTATTCCAAAGCAAGTCCAGTTTAACCCCAGATTTAAAGAAGCACTTATCTCGCTAGGGCAAGATAACGCTGGTAGCAGAGTCACCAACAGGCAGGTAGGCAGTTTCAATACACTCTTTCAGACATGCATTTTAAAGAATAACTCTTGGTTTTAACACAGCCCCAGCAGCAAGCAGCCCTCTTCTGTGACTTGAGTGCTCAGATGCAGAGGGTTATTATAGAGGCAGGCCTTCAGTAAATGCTCAGTGGCTCAAAGCTAAGGAAAAGTTGGGATGGTCTATAATAGTTCCCAATAGAGTCAGCTGCTTTGGTCAACTTTTCCTCATTCAGAAGTCTACAGCAGGTGTGGTTAGTTTAAAAAGCAGTATCAATCTATTAAAGTTATATCAGTAAAGTTCCACATATCACATGCAGAGGTTCTTCAGATGTTCAGATGAGCTTGAAGTTCAACAAATTCTGTATTTGCTTAATTAGTACTTGAAGGCCCAATTATCTTCTCACATCTTTTACATTACTGTCTTTTCACCACTAATATTTAAGTTGTTCCCAATCAATAATATCATGCGAAAAAGGAGAATCATACCCTGAGAGTCTATAGTAGGGATACTCATCGCTAAAAGGAAATTCAGATACGTGCACCCCAGGCATTAATAAGAATGAAATAGGGCCCTCAGCTTAGTTTGGCTCAGAGCTAGCAAGCACAGCACACTTAGCCTTGCCTGCTAACTCACACCAAACTGTCCTCTCAAGTTTATTAGCTCTTATGAACTTCCATCCGGTGCAGACAGTGGCAGTTTCATTTAATGACAAGACCTCCTGCACAGAACACATGGGCTCCTTTTCTTGGGGAGCATGCTTGGTTGAGCTACCTAAGAGCACCAGATGGTACTGGAGCTATTTGGAAAAAGAAATATGACCTCAGTCAACATTGTTACAAGGAAAAGCTATGTTCTCATCTTAGCTTTAACATCCAGTTATGGCCAAGGTGACACACCAAGTGCTCCTCCTGAAGATTCTTGGTCCCACTGTAACTGTTGCAAGGCCCCACCTGGAGCACTGCATCCAGGCCTGGGGCCCCCAGTGCAGGAAGGACATGGAGCTCTTAGAGCGGGGTCCAGAGGAGGGATACTAAGAAGATCAGGGGGCTGGAGCACCTCTTCTATGAGGAAAGGTTGAGGGAACTGGGCTTGTTTAGCTCAGAGAAGAGAAGGCTCCGGGGAGACCTCATTGTGGCCTTCCAGTGCTTGAAGAGAGCGTATGAACAGAAGGGGGGAATGGCTGTTTATGAAGGTGGACAGTGATGGTACAAGGGGGAATGGTTTTAAACTAAGACAGGGGAGGTTTAGGTTAGATATTAGGAGGAAGTTTTTTACTCCCAGGGTGGTGACGCACTGGAACAGGTTGCCCAAGGAAGCTGTGGATGCCCCATCCCTGGAGGCATTCAAGGCCAGGCTGGATGTGGCTCTGGGCAGCCTGGTCTGCTGGTTGGCGACCCTGCACATAGCAGGGGGTTGAAACTAGGTGATCATTCATAACTGTGTTGCCACCAGCCTGCTTCTTCTCAGAAAGGCTAGAGGAGCAGCTGTCAGGTGGAGTTCTCTGGAACAGGTGGGAAATCAGTGGAAATAAGAATTTAAAAGGCATCTACATAAAGCAAGGAGCTGTAAGACTCAATATTGGAACATATGATTATCAGGACTTGGTGGAGTTACTTCCTGCAGAAAATCTGGAGTAAACGCATGCAATAGTAACAAGACACCAAAGGAACCTTATATAATATTCTGCACTACATCTTCCAAGCAGTGCTTTCCATCACATAATTTTTTTCTTAATATTTGCATTTGGAGATGAGACTAGCTACACATCCCAGAAGGTCATCTCCTTGCTTGAGTAGAGTAGGATTTACTTCAACAGTAAATAACCATAAAAAACAGCAAATAAGAAACTTGTATTTCCATCTTTCCCATTTTCCAATAGGATCACCAGTTTACAGTGGTGATCTTTCTGTCAGAAGACAAAACCAGGCACAAAGAACACCATCTTTCACCATGGTCTTTCACATAGGAATTCCATGTTAGTTAAAAAACTTCCTCAATTTCTTTAAGATCTCATCTATGATCAAGTTGTTCTGCATCTCTCTTCTAGTTTTCTAACAAAAAGGTAGAACGATCATAAAGAAAACCTATGAAAGAAAAAGGGCTGGTTTTCAAGGGGTTTGGCACAATGGAGGGATGAATGGCATCCTTCACACCAAGGGAATCCAAGAACTTGCCAACTCCAGCTTAAACAGGAGTGAGGCTATTTAGAAGGCAGAGGGGCACTAATCACAGCTACCCTTGCTGAGACATTTCTTCCCCCAACACAACCTATAGAAAAGAATGTTACTCCAAACTCCTTTGAACTTCTAAGAGACAGCTAGTACTGCCATAGCTCTTTCTAAAGTATATGCACAAGATGAAATTGAGATAAGTGTGGAATGGAAAAAGTACTTTATTTATCATTTACAGGTTGGTTTGTAAAAACCCAGCCTGCAATTTCACATACTTGTCCTTTTTTTGAAGGGGATGTTGGGGGGGAAAACTAGGGAAGAGGCATTTTTCCAAACCTGTGAATGCAATGTTCAGCAGCCAAGCTGAAAAGTTCCTGCTGCTCCTGCAAAAAAAAGGACAAACAAGCCCTTTTCATGTCAGCTATGTCCTGCTGGAAATGTCACGGCTTTGTCACAATGGAACAAAGCATGCCTGGTGTCTGTTCTTTCAAAAGGTCTCTTAATTCAAACAAAAGAAAAATATTCACATCTGGAAGGGGTCGAAGGCAGGGGGTGGGAGGGGAGGAAGCAAAGTTCAGATGGCATGTCATAGGATTGCTGTTTGTCTAATTATTGTACTGTCTGTTCTGGCACTTACTGATACAGTTAGAGAAAGAAAGCCAGGGAGTTAAACAATTTTTTACTTGATTGACTTCAAGGGGTCAGATGAGACACACCTCTTCACTTTTGCTCTCTTCATCATTCTGCAACACTCAGACTGAGAAAAAAGGACCCTTTTTAATCAGTCTGGGAGTGGTTTCTCTTCTTTATTTGTTAGAGGAAGAAAGTAAAATTGTTGTGTGAGCTTGCTTTAAAAAGCTCACTTTGACATGCACAGGACGTACATCCTGAAGGGCTGCCCTTTCCAATGGGTTTATTTGAGCATCTGTTTCTGCGGAGATTAAAGCCTTCTAATGACTGCAGAGCTGGGAGGCTGTATCAGAACTGAGCCATGGGAAAATCAAAATCTAAGTGTCTAGTGATGTGAGATCAGAGGGGAAGAGAATAAACTTGAGAGTAGGACTTCACTGCCTAGGCTCAAAAAGCTAACAGCAAGACTGTATTAGTGCTAAACTCTTATCTCCTTCAGCATTCAGGGCTTCCAAAGATGAAAAGCCTCTCCTAGGCTGCCACCTAGCTAGTTAATTCCTTGTATTGTTTTAGGAGCTATTTTAAAACGCTCTTCTGCTCCAGCCCTTACAGCACTGACTCCTCCCTTCTGAGCCGGTATTTTGTCAGGAGTTTCAAGAGCGATAAAAACTTGCTGCCAAGTCCCTTTCTTCCTTGCAATGCGTTTTATAACCCAGCGTGTAGTTCAGTCTGTCCAAACACTACACCAGTACACTGCCACCAGTTTCCATGGAAATGGTTAACTCCTTCATGGCCAGAAGGCTTTAACATGCTTTTTCCCATGAAGAACATGACAGCATGCACTAAGATCTCAACCTGCAGAAGCACTGCATTTTCCAACACTTCTAGCAAATTTAGCAAAGGCTTTACTTTTGCTTCAACCTATCACACCAACCTGCAGTCTTAACCAAACTTGCACTTAAGTCATCCTATAACATGAGCTGCTCTCTTCCCACACGCATCTCAGCATTGCCATCGTGTCTGAAGGCATCATGACCCCACTGACATCAACTTTCTGAATGCCACCACCCGTGAAAAAGCAAAGGCATGAGACACAAGGACTCCAGAATAGACAGACAGGAGATGAAGGACATGACTTCAAAATCAACCAGAAACGAGAGCAGCAAACAGGAAAACTTCCTGCCCTACAGTTGAGGAGCTCTGCTGTATGAAACAAAATAGTTTATTCTGCTCCTAGTCATTGCACATTGACAAAAACATACTGGCATCATAACAGAAACTTATTTAATATCAGTTTTCTTAAAAAATTAAGTTGACTGAAAAACTACCCCTAATCTACTACAACATGACCTAACCAGAGCACCAAAGGAGATCTCCCAAAACACAGCAAATGAAGGCCATGTACTATTAGCAGCTTTAGCTGTGGAAAAGTGGGTTTCCATCCTTACTGTCACAAAGGACAAGCTCCCTGGCAGCTGCCACTCGGGTGGCACGCTTGTTAACCCAAACTAAAAAACAGAGGCAGAAATATGGATATTCAACAGAACTTTCAACCGCAGTTTCCTGGAAGGATTCCCCACTCTAAAACTATTCTATAAATATTTTCCAGGCTCTCATCACTAAGGCAAACAGAGCCTTCCCAGCACTTTTAACATGTAATGTTTTCTTCTGGCATTCAGACACTACAGAAACGAGAACTGAACAACCAAACACAGCCACAGCTTTTGCACAGAAGTGCCAGTAAGTTTGGCTAAAAGCAAAGTCACTGGCAGGGTTTGTAGCAAGAACAGGGTTTGTAGCAAGACTTCCAAAGGAGCCACTTGGAGGATTTCCTTGCAGACTCTGCTTGGGGTTGGTGACAAGTGGGAAAAAACAGCCCCCTCCATATACCGCACTACTACAACAACCGATGGAGATGCAAGAAAACTCCATGCGCGCACTCTGCTCACAGCTGCCAAGGTGACAGCCCATGCGGACTGTCAGGAGGACACGTGTCCGGCTGTAGCTCAGAGGACACCACTGATGGGTTTCGTACTTTTTGCCACTTAGCAAACAGCAACCGTATTTGGCTAAGCAGTCTCAGCTACAAACAAAATAGAGAACTTGGACGAAGAGGTAATGGAAACTCTAGTCCCGAGACAGCTCGTGCGTCCCCTACCTCACGTTCGCGCAGGGCTGACCGTAGGGATGCTCAACCCCACAGCAAGGGGCGCCAAGAGAAGAGCTCCAGCTTTCCAAAAAACACCCGCGTCCGCACGCTTATGAGATCACCCCACGAAGACACAGCGTCCCAAAAGCGCGGTGACACTTGTCCCTGTCTTCCCAGCACTCCCGACCGCCCTCCCCCTCGCCCCACGCTAACGGAGCCGTGCGGGACGCCCCCCACGGCGAGGCGCTCCCTCCCGCCCCGCAGCGGGCAGGTAGCAGCCCCGCAGCCCCGGGACGGAGCCACTCACCGATGTCGGAGTTGCAGAAGGCGTCCTGCGGGTGGATGGGGACGCAAGTGCACGCCTCCGCCACCAGGTCCCGCAGGCTCCAGCTGCACAGGAACACGGCGAGGAAGCCGAGCCACGCCGTCATGCTGCCTGCCCCGGGGTGCGCTTCTAGCTGCAGCCGCTGTTCTGTTCGCCCGACCCGAGCCTCGCCTGCTCGCAGCTCGCTCGTCTCGCCCTCGCTCCCTCCTCACACCGCCTCTCTCTCGGCCTCGGGTAGCGCAGCCCTCGCTCGGCGGCACGGAGCGAGCCCGAGTGAGCAGCACTGCACAACTGAGCGGGGCCGAAGCGAGCCGAGCTGTGCCGCGCTGCGCGGTGCGCCGAGTTATAGCCTCGATCGCGCCCTCTCGGGCTCCGGGGGCGCCGCCGCAGCCGACCAATAGGAGCCCCGCATTACCTCATCGGCGGGAGAGGCCAGCGGGACGGGGCGGGGCGGTGGCCGCGGCTTCAGCGCCTTATACGGAATAGAGCGGGGAGCACCGCGAGCGGGAGGGAGTTGGGTTGGTGGCGCAGGTAGGGGCCCCGGGGGAAAAGTCCCCCTGAGGAGAAGTGCCTTGTCTCCCTGAGGAGAAGTCTTCAGTTCGGCGGGGGCTGTGGCTTGCAAAAATGAAAACGTTCGTACCCCTGAGTTATCCACGAGTGCCTGCACGGCTCTGTCCCCGCACAGTCCTGTCCGCCCCAGTCAGGCTCTGCCTCTCCTCAAGAGAGGAAAGAGGCGCCTCAGACGCCCGTGGAGCTGCCTTTTACTCGCAGAGCTTGGGGTCTTTCTCTCACAGCCATCTCAGTTGGCTGTAAGCTGACTTCTGGTTGCGGGAGATGGGAGGAAACGGCGCTGCGAAGGATTTTCAGGAAGCGAGTGGAAAGCAGCACCTCACCGTTTTTCCTCCTTCAGTAAACAGCAAAAGGAGGATGGGGAGAGGTCCTAGCTGAACCCCTTCCCAGGATGGTGCCCTTTCTCCTGCCTCCCCACCACTCATTCTTCTGGGGATGGCAGACAGCAAGGGCTCAAGCTGGGGAAAGCAGTGTTACATCTACCCAGACACTCCCAACGTTTAATCTCAAAGTGTATTTTAGCAGAGCAGCTTTAGAGGAATTTATAGAAAAGTCCTGCTTGTTTTGTTTTCCCTTATCCCCTTTTGGAACAGTACAATTCTATCAGCCGGAGAAATGTAAATGTTATAGTAGAGCTGGGACAGCGAGGAAGGAGATTGCCAGCTGCAGGATGCAGACAGCCTTATTATCCTGCAGAGGGGACCGAGGGGTGATTAATCACTGTATCAAACCAGTGTATGTAATGTCAGAGTACTTTCCGTGGGGTTTACAAGATTTAAGCATGTCTAGTTATAAATGATGCTGGTATTAAAGGCCAGGGACCAGCTGTCCTAAATTTCTAGTCAGCTAAGTCCGTAGATTTACAATTCTGCTCCATCTGGGTGAACCACAGTCTGCCTACACCTTTTCTTTAATCATACCACCCCTATAAAATTAAAGCATCCAGCATTGTGGAAACACAGGCTCTCATTTAGGGCATAGGTATACAAAAGATTGAAGATGGGTATTGCTAGTGGCTATCAAAATAACAAAGCAAACAGCAGAAGTCATAGAATCATAGAATATCCCAAGTTGGAAGGGACCCACAAGGAACATCATATCCAGCTGCTGGCTCTACAGAAATTTAGGTTCCTCTCCTTGCTGTGACACAGCCAGCCTGTGGTGACAGTTTCATCTCACTGTGCTTCAAATCCCAGTCTGTGTAATTGGGGTAATGGTGATGGAGCTTCACAGGAATGGGTGTTAGTGAATGCAGTGAAAAAAATCAGATGGTGTTGAGGTGATAACAGGTTATACAGGTACACATGAATCAGGACATTAAACAGGACATTAGATGTAGGCATGCTAGTGTCAGAATCATTTGGATTCAAACTGCAATATGAGAAACCCCATGCAAAAAGCTCCTTAGGTATTTGGGCTGTCAGCTCCATGTACTAGGACTGAAGTTGAATCTGTCAGCTTGGGCTGTCACTTCAGTCTCACTGAGTGTAAACAAGGAACAATTCTACTGACCTCAGTAGAGAAACATGGAAGAAAAATGAGGTGTGTCTGGCACTTTCATTTTTTCTTTATAGTTGTTAAAAAGTTTGATATCACCAACATTATTATGCACCTGATCTATCAGCATCTCAGATCAGTACCTGAGAGAAGCAGAATTATTCCATAATCTGACACTGGTGTAAATAAGTGAGACTTTGGCCCCCATACAATTAGATTATAATCACAACTCCAGCACCACCTGTCCAAATAGATCCTCTGAGAAGGTTTCTTCATGTCTGTAATAACACCTCTCCGGTGTGTTCCGAGGACTAACAAGCTGAATACTTTATAACAAGCTTTGAAGATGCTGGGTGTTGCGTAAATGCTGAGTGCCTGTAATGCACAGACATAGACACGTCCAGAGGAGACTGAAAAACAAACCTTTCTCTCACCCTGCTTTCTGCAAAAGGAGAAGGAAGAGAGCTAGAAGTTAGTGAGGTTCCTTCCTTCAGGCATGGCAGCTTGTTTACATTGGGACTGACCAAGCTTGTTAAAGTAAAACCAAGTTTGTGCTGATTACAGGAACTAGTTAACTTTTCAGATGTAACCCAGTGAAGTAATCTGCAGTTACTTCCCATGCTGAAAAGGAATGCTGCAGTCTGACCTAGTGGCAAGGCACAGCTGTTTGGAAGGCATGATGCTCAGGCTGTCTGTGTGTCATGGTGAACCACTGTCTTCTCTGCTGCAATTTGAGAGATGTGTACCTGTGCCTGAACAGGAAAGACTTAGCTCATTTGTCTGCTTTTTTAACACTAGATATTCCATTTCAAAGAGCTGACCTTTCCTTTAGAAGTAGGGATGCAGGATACTATGCAATAATAACAGTCCAGTAGGACTGGATTATTGTGCAATAACTGTATTTATTTGCCACTTAGCATACACAGAAATGAGAGTGCTTTATTTTTGTGAATCACAGGTAAATAGTACTCGGGAAAGCTCAGTGTGCCCCATGGCCTGCTAGGAGGCCTCTGTTAAATCATTTTACCTGCTTACACATTAATTTCCTCATAAATAGAGCTATTATGTATTATTCTCTGATTGTATCTATTAGATGTTCAATATTAGCCTCTCCGCTTTGAGCCCTGTCACTAAAATACACTCTGGAATAGCCAGGAAAGAGTTCTGTTTGTTTATTTATATGAGAAAATTTTGATATGTGGTCAAAGTAACACAAAGTCAATTAAGGAGCTGAAAGGAAAACTCATTCTGAGTCCCTACCCTATGCCCTGTCTGTGTGGGAGTAACTGCAGAGGGAAAAACAAAATTAACTAGCATTCGGCTCCTTTGGCTAGACAAAACTTTAAGCCTTATGTGGCCATTAAAAACATAGCAAGTAAAGAAGGAGAAAATAAAGACCTTGATCTTCATATGAGAAAATTAGAGTTCACATTTGATTTATGTCACCAAATAAAGAAATCTATGTTATTTCAGTCCACCACCAAGAACACACTGTTGAACACAATTAAGGAACTCTCTGCTTTACTGGGCAGCCACACCACTTCATGCTGTGATCTTGTCGGATCCCACAAGCTAAGCATGACTGGGCTGGGTCAATAGTTGGTGTGAAATTTCCCAGGGAAAGCCATGTCTGCAGGTGTTGGCTGAGTAAAGTGGCATTCTTCTCTCAGTCGTGCACGAATGTGTAGAGACGGTGCTAGGGGGCACTGCGCTGCAAGAGATGTTTGCGTCTCGTGTTGATGAAGTTAAGTTCCTTGCGGTATCTGAAGAATTCACTCTTCACGAAAGGAGCGATGTTAAGCTGAGTGTCTTGGTTAAGCGTCAGGAGAGAGAACTACATTCGCTTCCATAGATACCCACTGAAGAAGAGCATAACTGCTGATATCATTTTCCTTCCACAAGTCCTGTTTGTGGCTGGAAAGGATCAGTCCAGAGCTAGGCATAGAGGCTGGGATAAAATCACTTCGGGATGGTCCTTCAAGAGGCATAAAGTGTTGATGTAAATGCACTAAAGGCATATTCTCTTCTCTTCTGATCACCTTTCACAATGAGCTGTAAGGGTTTCCAGACACTGGCAGAAAGCTGCTTCTGAACTGACAAAAGCATCTGAATGTAATTAGTACAGAAGTGCTTAATCAAACAGGAAATTTGGGCCAAAAAAAAAAAAAAAAAAAAAAAAAAGAAGAAGAAAAGAAAAAAAGAGCAAAGAATAAAATGAACAAACAAACAAAAGAAATAAAACTCACTACCACCAACTTAAAAAACCCTGGCACATGTAGTGCCCGAAGACAACCCAACTCCTCATAGAGCTCAGCTGGCTTAAACCAAGCAAAGCACAGATTATGTCAGGGGAATTCGGCCTGCAGTTCAAACAGTTCTGCCACCTCCAAGAACAATACATTAATTTTAAATGTTACTGAACTGTGGGCATTTTTTTATAGATTGTCCATAGTAACTTGACTAGATCCATGGATGTAGAGTCCTTCCATCAGCACTCCAAATTGTTTAGCTGCCAAGTTGCTTCATCTTGTCCTGAAAACCTTTTCTGAAGTTAATGACTCTCATATCCTTTACACCAGTCCAGCATCACACCCTGTAGAAGACGTGACTGCTCTTCTGCTTTTATATAGCAGGTAGGAAAGGACTTTTTAGACATCTGATGTCCTCTTTGACAGCACACCCACACTATGTCATAGAATTATAGAATCGTAGAATGGCTTGGATTGGAAGGGACCTCAAGAATGATCACGATCCAACACTGCCATAGGCAGGGCTGCCAAATGCTAGATCAAGTACTAGATCAGATTGTCCGGGCTCCATCCAGCCTCCAATGATGAGGCATCCACAACCTCTCAGGGCAATCTATTCCAGCACCTCACCACTCAGTAGAAAATTTCCCCCTTACATCTAATCTGAATCTCCCCTCCTTTAGTGTTAAAACATTCCCCCTTGTCCTACCACTGTCCACCTGTGTAAAAAGTTGATTTCCCTCCTGTTTATAATCTCCCTTTAAATATTGGAAGGCTGCAATGAAGTCTCCCCACAGCCTTGTCTTCTCAAAGCTAAATAAGTCCAGCTCCTTCAGCCTGTCTTCACAGCAGAGGTGCTCCAGCCCCCTGATCATCTTTGTGACCTTCCTCTGGACCCTCTCCAACAGCTCCACTTCTTTCCTGAGTTGGAGGTCCCACACCTGCACACGGTAATGCAGATAGTGCCTCACAAGGGCAGAGTAGAGAGAGACAATCTCTTCTGATGTGACCCAAGATACTGGTGGCCTTCCAGCCTGCCAGTACACACAACTGGCTCATGTTTTGTTTTTCATCTACCAGGACTCCTGAGTCCTTCTTGGCAGGGCTACTTTCAAGGAATTCTTCCCCCAGTCTGTATACATTATCTGGGATTACTTTGACCCAAGTGCAAAACTTTGCACTTTCTATGTTGAACCTTATTAGGCTTGCATGGGCCCACTTTTAAATTTGTCGAGGTCCTTCTGGATGGCATCCCTTCCTTCTGCCCTATCAACTGTACTATACAGCTTGGTGTCATTAGCAAACTTGCTGAGGGTGCACTTGATCCCATCATCTGCATCACTGATGAGGATATTAAAGAATACCAGTCCCCAGACAAAACTCTGTGGGACACTGCTTTAACCCAACTCAAACATAGAGCCATTGACCACAACCCTCTGGCTGCAACTCTCCAACCAATTCTTTATCCTCCAAATAGTCCACCCTTCAAATCTGTATCTTTGCAACTCAGAGATAAGGATGTGGAAGGGAACCATGTCAAAGGCCTTGATATGTCGTAGGCAACCCTACTGAAATGGTCACACACTGCATTAACAAAACATGCTCTTATTTCCTCATTATCTTTTTCAGAATGTCTGTTGTTTTGTGGGCTGTATTTTTTTTCTGACACTTTCCTTTGAGAAGACTTCTTTTTTTTCAATTATCATATTTGTTGCGGAAGTTGAACAGAGCAGCAAGGCAGAGTTAGAGGCCGAGCAACAATATTTACCATAATTTGTGTGCAAAAGAGGTTGGAAAAAAAACCTTCTCTGTTAATAACTGTTGTATCAACGGACTTCATCTGCTACTTAAAACAAGACGGCTCTTTCTTCAAAAATGTCTTTGATTCTTTTTATACATATGAAAATTTTTTATTTGATCTCTTTCTCTGAGGTTGCAGAGGAATTATGTCACCTTCCTGTCTGCAAGCCAGATGAAGGTAACACTATCCCATTCCCAAGCTTTTAATTAGAGATACACCATTAAACTTCGATCAGCTCTAACCGTTCAATGTTGTGTTTAATTCTCATGGATCCTTCGCAGATTGAGCTTGCAGAGATCAGCCAGTCTGGGAGCAGAACACAGGCACTGTGTGCCACCAACAGCATCGCATTATAAGGGACTGTTGAATATGAAATCACTCTCTCAGTAATGTGGGGATCCTCCCATCACGCTGTGATGTGGCATCAGCGGCAGAAAGGTGACCAGGAAATATCTTCTGACAGCCTTATCGAGTTGAAAATGTTTCATGCACATGACTCCGCACTTTGGCCCCAATCCAGAAAAACACTAAGGCACGTGTTCAACTTTAAGCACACGAGAAGGTCCACTGAAGTCAACAGGACCGTTTACATGCACAAAGTTAAATATAAGCTTAAGTGCATTTCTGGATTCAGGCCAAAGGGCTCAGTACCATGCAGGGTTCAAGCCAGGAGGCTGTGATTAGATGGTCTGACAGAGTCGGGGGCGGGGAACGGGATGTGATTTGCTTGGCTCTACCTGCCTATGCCTCATTCCAAAGCAATTAATTTTCTCTCATTTTTGTTTATAAAAAGTTTTTCCATTTTCCTTGCTTTGCTTTCATGCTGCTGTAGCTATTCCCAAATTGAAGTTTTGTTTTGCTTTTAAACCCCTTCGAAACAGCATCAGTAGCTTTAAGTGACTGAACAAAGAGATTTCAAATAGATGAGGTGCTTCAAATGGTAATAAGAGCTGGTGTTCACAGAGCTTTGGAGGCTGGCACTGAGAGGAGAGGGAGAGCGACTGAAAATCACTTTTCAGTTGTTCCTTTGTATGAACAGTTCTCTGGCTTATGCAATGCACAGTAATTAAAATGACTGAAATGCCTCACATTTTTAAGAGAGCTTTAAGGCAGCTCTGTGGCATTGTGGCCAGCAGAGTTCATGAGCTGTAGATTTGTGACTGCAATCAAGGTTTGACATTTCTATCAGTGTAACTCGAAGAAGACAGTATCTGTAGAGGGCTAGGAGAGGAGCTGGAGGAGGAAGGTATAGACACAGAAAAACAGAAACATCTGGTCCCTTCACAGTTGCATGAATACCTATGGAGCAAGCTTTCCTTTCAGTGAAATGAGAGCCTGAAGGTTTGTGTGAATGTCAGAGATCCCACTGCTTTCCTTAACTGTAGCCTGTCCAACTTCAAGAGTGGAACAGCACTTCCACAACCCTATCAGTCAGTGTAATGTCAAATACTCATCTGCCCCCTCCAATGTGCTGTACATTTCCATGAGGGAGGGTACTGTCCACTGCACTTGCTGGATGTATTTGCGGAGGGCCAAATAACTCCCCAGTGTGAGCAAGGCAGACAGGCAAGCCCCTCTGCTCACAATCCCCATTCTTGTGCTGCTTGACAGAGGTAATCCTAGAATCATAGAATGGCCTGGGTTGAAAAGGACCACAATGATCATTGAGTTTCAACCCCCCCTGCTATGTTGCAGGGTCACCAACCACCAGACCAGGCTGTCCAGAGCCACATCCAGCCTGGCCTTGAATGCCTCCAGGAATTATAAGGGAAAATCTTGTTGCTTATCAGTGCCCTTGAGAAGTGACATGGGGGAAAGCCACGACATCGCTCATCTTCTCTCAAGGGTTGACCTGGCTGCTGGCAGGGATGAACAGCTGTGGAGAAATAGAGGAGCTGAGCCCAGTCTCTATTGGGATGGGATGTGACTAGACTGAAGATTTTTGTCATGCTGAGCATCAAGATCCTTCTCCCCTTCCCTCTCTGCCTCTCACCAGCCTTCTGAGGACACCTACTGAACTCCCTCCTCACCCAGCGTAGTCTTTCTCCCCTTTTCCTACACATCAGAGACACTGTGTATGATACAGTGGTCTCCACAACACTGTGTTAAGTTAGGAGACGGAGAAAGATCCCATCAGGAGGCAATGGCCCCACATCTTGTACATTACCCTGAGTGCCAGCTGAGGCTAGCAGAGCTGCGGTCCCTCCACACACAGTAGGCCAGCCAGTCTGTTGGATGTGCCACTGGTTCTAAAGCATGTTGAAATTCTCTGAAATCACTGCATGCATGAAAAGCAGAATGTTGAGTGCCTGGGAGCTGACATTCCTCTTTTTGTTACTTTAATGAGCCAGGAGACACTGTCAGGTTGTTGGATCTGAAAGAAGGGCCTCCTCTTTACCTGCATAACAGGTGCAGCTGCAGGAAAAGTTTACTGTCTTTTGCTCTCTTGCATAACCTGCAAACACTTCCCACAAAAATAAGCCAAATCACTTCATCTCCGTAGTCCAGCTGTTCCTAGTTTCTTACTTGAAGTTGCAAACAAAGGTGTTAGTTACAAGGATGGTCTCTAATGATGGGACAGTGTCCCAGCAGGGATCAAAGTCAGCGATTCCTGTTTGTGAATGTCACCACACGCGCGTCAAAAGTGAGTTCTGCTGTGTGTAGGTCCCAATGGACGATTGCCTCAGGGTAGGACTTTCTAAAATCCAAATTGACTTTTTCAGTGCTTTTGTTCCTGTATTCCCAAATTACCAATGCATTGTAACTGTAAGCAACAGCTTCACTTACAACACATCTCTCCCACACAGACTCACTGTCCAAGGCACAAGAAGCTGGGGATTTCTGATGTGAAATTTCAAGGACAGACCTATTTCTTCTATAGAGCAAAAGGCAGCACTTCTGTTTCCTCACTGTTCTAGAATTTTTCTCCATAAATCTTGGCACACAGTGTGAGACAAAAGAGGAGATGGTAGGTCTGCAGCCGGGAATGACGAGGATTCTGTCATTTGTTTATTGTCTTACTCTTCCTGAGTGACGAATAACGCACTCATCAAAGGACCCTTTCAGATCTGCAGTGTGAGTTCCACACCTCATGTATTAATGCTGGCAGTGAAAAGATCAGTGTTTGATTTAGCGCAGTGTGAAAACAGTATTCTTTCTCCAGTGAAGAAAGCAAGAGAAGTCTACCATCCTCATTCCCCTTTATGCAAAGGGCTTGGGCAATCCCTCAGTTGTGCCTTCCTCTGTTCATGCAGGAAAGCACCTTAGTTTTTTCATTGTGACTGATAATGGGCATTGTGCAGTAAGAGTTAATCTGTAACCAGATGCAGCACAACTGGAGGTGAAGCCAAGAAAGAGGAACAGAGCAAACTTCCTCTGTTTTTCCTTCGCCCTGAACGAAAGTACCTTTACCAGGAACCACGGAACTAGGACTACAATATCTTGCTTTACTAGCAAAAGCTGAAAGAAACAGTGTTCTATACTTGCAGAGTTCAACTCCTAATTTTAACTCAGTTTGTAGCAAGAGCAACAAGTAGCACACTGGGTGCAGAGTGCTCTTTGAATGGGAAGCACATAGGATGGACGAATGTTCTTTCACCCTACTGGTACTGCCCAGAAAGGACTTCAAATGCATATCAGAAGCAGTGACAACTGCCCAGAGCTGGCAGGAATCATAGAATGGCCTGGGTTGAAAAGGACCACAGTGATCACTCAGTTTCAACCCCCGCGCTATCGGCAGGGTCACCAACCACCAGACCAGGCTGCCCAGAGCCACATCCAGCATGGGAATGAAGCAGGAAAGTGTTGAATTCATGTATAGACTCCACAGCAGGACCAAAGCTGTGAGGGTACCACAGCTTGAATATGTGCCCTGAGCAAGAAAATACCTCTCTATACATCTGCTCCACCAGACCGTACTCAGAGTGTTCACCAGAAGTGCAGTGTTAAACCAAGTACCTGGTTGTGGAAGCCTGGGCTGCTCCAGAGCAGTGGTTCATCAGAAGTGCTACAAGGCTGAAGAGATACTGAATTTTTGGTAGTTGCAGATGTCACCTCTGTCCTCATCTCTCCTCTCCTTTCCTCCCATCCTCCCTAGTGCCCCACAGTGCAGCTCCCATTCTTCCCTTCTCCCAGTGTCTGTAGCAGTGGTTTGAAGCAATGCATAAAGCTCTCCCTAGACACCCAGCTGAGGACTGAGAGGAAAGGGCTCTCAGTGTGAAGTTTTGCAATGCACAGGGGGATCTGTAGAGAGATCTACTCATGGGATAACCCACAGAAGAAAGCAGTCTGAGCTGTAACAACAGAGCTCTACCAAAAGAGAAGTGGCTCTCTATCAATCTTCTCCTAGCACTAGAAAGTATGAAAATTAGATTGACAAGCATTTTAGGCTTTTTCATTTAAGCTGTGTCTTCATGTTACTTAGATTTCAACCAAGCATTCTTTAACTGAAATCCTGCTCTAGTTCAAGTTCAGCAGAACCACCACCTTGGTGAGTGGAAAGGGGAAGGAGGGATTGGAGGTCTTACTAGTGCAGATAAATCCTTACTACAGTCAGAATATAAGGCACTAATCTGATATCCTGTAGCTCACAGCATAGCTATAGGGATGTCTTCCAAAGGTGTTGCAATTCTCTCTCACTATTCAGATAAAATTATCTATTGCAGCATCAAAAAAAGCACAGACCTGCCTCACAGAGGAGGAAGGAATAGGCTAGAAAGGGAAATTTTTACTTCATTTGAAATTGCTTGCCCTATCCGGAATAAATCTTCACACTGAAAATCATATATAATTGTGACTTAGCCTAAGGGGGCTAGTATGGCATTAGCTTACAGCACGGCTGTAAGCAAATAGCACCACAGAGAGTTGGCTGGAGGAAGTAAAATCTTATTCCCAGTAAATGCAAGAGCTTTTCCTTCTCCTTACTGCAGAGACAGAACCTAGCTCCTCAAATTAGACGATATCTTCAACTCCCCTAAGGTGTTTCCGCAAATATCAATGCGATTAAATAGTTTTTACTTCACTGAAACTATAGTCTGAAGGCAGACATAGCCATTCAGTTTTATTTTGAGAAAAGTCTTCCGAGAATAAGAAAGTGAAAGAGGGAGAAGCTGGTGGTGTAAAACTCTTATTCCGTCAGGCATTGGTGGGAAGGAGGAGGGGGGCAGCAGTAAAGGCATGCCTATGGCATGGAAGGGAAAGTTCTCAAAGGATTCCTTTAATCAGATTCTGCAGAAGATAGGCTCACTCTGTAATTCACTCCATGTCTTATTCAAAGACCATATGCTCTGGTCATGTGGAGATTTACAGTCTCCAATTTACTGGCCTCAGAGAATCTAAAAGAATTATGCAAGAAATCATGTGCTATGATAACTGAGGCTTCACACAGCCACGCTTTCTAAAGACTGCTTCCAGCTCAATATAAGACCCCTCGAGGGCTTTGTAGCCCTTTCAGGGAAGAGAGTAGAGGAGAAAAAGGGGGAGCTGCTAACCATTGCCATATGTGAGAAGCGTCCCTGTCTGCACGTGGGTGTGATGTTCATGTTATCATAGGGGCTGAGCTCCAAATAGGCCCCCCATTTCCTGTTTCCAGTCAGCAACTTACTGCTGGAGCAGGAATCCCATGTCACACTGTACTGAATTTACAAAAGAGGAAAACGATGGCCAGTGGAGAGGGAAAGGGTGGGGGAAATCCTCTAAAATAACAGGGATACGAGCCAGAAGTCCTGAGAGGCAGCAGAATAAGTGGGAGTTCAGCAAATAACCATTTTCTTTCTTTGACTAGTGTTCCTCTGAGACTTAAGCACTCCAGTTCTCAGAGTTAATTTTAGCTATTTGTGGTTGTCCTGTTCCTAATGTCCCTTTCCTATCTCTCACACACAGTGAACCTTGGGATACTCTCTGTGGGCTGACAGATGACGTGAAAACCTCTAATCTGCAGGTCAAATATCAAAAATGAAGTGGGATCAGGAAATTGGAAGCACAATTTGTTTTTTTCCAAATAAGGGAGATATATTCATATTAGAAGTTCTTAGCATACCAAGTTTGTGGGTTTTTTTTAAAGAAGTGTATGAGAAGAATGACATACTCTTGAAATTTTTATGGTAACCACCAAAGATGTTATCATCCCATGGACATCCCATGGCCTTTCCTATGCAGACTATGACAGATAAACATTTATTACTTACAGGCTCTTCTCCAGGAAAACCAAAACCACACTGTCCCAAGTACTGTACTCAGATGCAACAGTCAGAGTAAGTCCCTGCAAAAGGGCACAGAGTACACATTAGGGAGGGTTCAAAATGGACACTGTGACAATAAAGCTGTGGTGCCAGGGATTAACAAGCTTGCTGTATGTGGTATTCATACTGTACGTGTGTGATGTTAACAGAAGTCTGAGCTGTACCTGTTTTACACTCCTGTGCTGATGTGCTGCCAGTGTTTTATGGTTCACCACATTTGCCCTACAGCTTCTCATGAATCTGATGACCAGAAGCACCACAGGATGCAGAAGCAAGTTAAAAGGTTTGAGATGATGTCTCCCATCTCAGCCAATGTTTCTCATAAACTTGAGCAGCAAGTGGGTCTGTTACTTCCCCTGAATCTCCCATCCTTTACCAATAGAAATCTGTAGAGGATGCTTTACTCTTTATATGCTCTGAGTGATATATGTGTGGTATTGAGAACAGTAAAAAGGCATATAGTCCCCTAAGGTATCTGAAAGAGAAGCTGGCTCTACAAGAAAATTAAGTTCAGGGCTAAGAAATCAACTCAGGACCCTTATTGTCAGTTGATAGATTTAAGGCTTTGAGTCAGGTGAGGAATATGAAGGTCTCTCATATAAAAGACCTTGGCTCTGAGAAGCTAAGAGAAGTTAGTTACTGTTCCCCTCAAGAGCGGAAGAGCAGTAGTCCCTGAGCTGACAGAGGGCAGATTTCTGTTATTAATTGGGCCGACTGCCCTGGTTTTGATTTGGACCAGAAACAGAATACTGACTAGGACATCTTGGAGAAGGCTGCCTGTAGCTCTCTGTGCTGGCTAGCAGGACATGGTCTGTCTTCATAAAAAACGAGCCTGCTGAGTTGCCAATGTCACTTTTCCATGCATACAGGTTTTTCTCAGGTGAGGTTATGCTACTCAGGGAGCTATTTTCCACTATACAGAGATGCAGCAGGACTCTGACAGCTGTAGTCAGCACTGCTGGCAGCAGAGACACAACACAGCTAAGCTTTTTGGAGAAGTCTGGCAATGAACAGAGCACATGTGGGGCACAGGGGGCATCCCAGGTTGACTCTGGCTTCCCACAGATTTCCTGGAAGATCTACAGATGTCTGAAGATCCTCTTCATTTTTTAAGAGCAAAGTTGGCAGCTTGTTTCAGTTTCAGGAGAGGCTGTTAGGGGCTGACCTGCTGGATAGGAAGATCTGTGGAGAAGGATCTGGGTGTCCTGGTGGGCAGCAGGTTGGCCGTGAGCCAGTAATGTGCCCTTGGTACCCCGGAATGCATTACAAAGAGCAGGTTGAGAGAGGTGATCCTCCTCCTCTGCTCTGCCCTGCTGAGGCCACATCTGGAGTGCTGTGTCCAGGTCTGGGCTCCCTGGTTCAAGAAAGTCAGGGAACTTCTAGAGAGAGCCCAGTGGAGGGCCACCAAGATGGTGAAGGGCCTGGAGCATCTCCTTGATGAGGAAAGACTGAAAGCCCTGGGACTGTTCAGCCTGGAGAAGAGAAGGTTGAGGGGATATCTTACCAATGCTTCTACATATCTAATGGAGGTGTGTCAAGTGGATGGGGCAAGGCTCCATCTTCTTGGTGGTGCTCAGCAACAAAACGAGGGGCAACAGACACTGGAACAGAGGAAGTTCCATTGGAATATGAGAAAGGACTTTGCCTTGAGGGTGACTGAGCACTAGAATACTCTGTCTCCTTCTCTGGAGATGTTCAAAACCCATCTGGATGCTTTCTTTGTAACCTACTTTAGGGAACCTGATTTAGCAGGGGGATGATCTCCAGAAGTCCCTTCCAGCTCTAACGATTCTGTGATTTTATGATTCTGTATGTCCTGTCCAGACCAAAGGTATGAATAGTGGGGAGCTCCCTCCCGTAAACCATATACAGGTTTTCCTAATAATCCCTGGACAGATGGACAGTCATGTGAGTCCTTGAAAATCTATCCACTTTGGAGCAGCCCTGGGTGTGGTGCAGTGGATGTGGCCAGATACATGTGCTGCCCGTTACAGACAAGCCCTCTGTCCCGCAAAGACTGAATATCAACAAAATTCTTCCTGTGGGGACTTCCAGCTCTGCCCAAGCCAGCTGTAAATTCCTTTGAGACTGAAGACTAAGAAAACTGGAATCCTGGGAGGACCTTGGTACAATCCCAAAACCATTTCCACTGAACCTCCCCAAAAATATGGTTTCTCTGACCCAGGAATGCAAGCTCTGTAACAATGGCAAAGCTGAAGTCCTAGACCGTTGGCATTAACTAGTATTAGCTCATTATTTCTGTGCACTCTGTCTGCCTTGGCTAATATGAAAATCATTCATGTGATTTTGAGATATGTCTCCCTCTGGGAGACAGACTTATTGTTCTGCTTTTGTGCAGCACCTGGCATGAAGGGGTTGCTATTTTTTGAGTGAGATGCTACCTCCACATAAACAAATAACAAAGCTTGTGGGACCCCTGGCTCCTCTGTTTACTGCTTTCTTTTTGAGTTAGTTATTTTGATGTGAGTAATTATGAACCATCTGAGTTAGCATAGTAAAGTTAACAGCTGTTTCAGCAAGGAAGTGGCTGAAAAGGGGTGACAGCAGGAATAGAAGCCATGAATTGATGTGGAATGGCTGAAGCAATCAGAATCTGCATACACAGAGAGCTCCTCTGTTAGTTTCAGCAAAGCAAAAAGAGAACTACATTTGCTCTACGGCAGGTGAAGGCCCTATCAATCCTTCAAACCCAGGAAAGCCAGTCAGCCTGACCACAGGATCAGCTACTGCCTCACTTTCCATACCTCCAGTTTTTGTGCTCTGTTCCCCACTAGCTCTGTCCTCATATAGGAGTGGGACCCACCGGTTGTCGCCTTCTGCATGAACCAGTTGAAAAGTTTGACTTCCCTTCTGTGGCAGGTTTCCTGCACATATTTTTTATGTTTCCTTCCTCGATTACACTTACTTTTCTAAACATTTGCAGATATTGCCCTTTACATACAGAGTTTCTGAGGGGATATACCACCTCTTGGAGGGAATGCATTCTCCAAAAGCCTTCCCCATGATGCCATGGCCCCATTTGTCAACATACTTCTCTCCGAGGAAGGAGAATACAATCCAAACCTCCCTCCCCTGCCTGTGGTGTCTTCAGCAAACTGTACACCAAGCACCCTTTCAGAATAGCCACCAGCATGCACGGAAGGGCATGTCAAGGGTGAGAAGGAAGAGTGGCTACACTGCATTGTGTTCCAGGCACGTTTTGTTGGCTGATGGTCCCAAGAGGATGCTGGTGTGTATATAGGCAGCTTCTGGGCTACTTGTATTCACACTGCTGATGGAGTTAAGGCAAAATGAGGCAGCTGAAGCTGGCTCTGAGGATCTCTCTTACTTCTCACTGCTTGTCAGCAAAGCCTGAGCAGAGCAGAGTACCTAGCCACACATCACACCATACACACACCAACTTCTCTGCCTCCTCTTCCCAACTGTCGAAGGAGCAGGGTAGGTATTTCAGTGAAATCTTCCCCCCCGGGGTAAGAAAATAGCAGATGAAGAACAGTCAAGTGGTGTGCTGTACTCTCATACTTCCTTGTGCCCTAGACTAGACCCATAGACTCACACACATGACTTTACACAGACATGCTCACATGAAATACTGAAACACTGAAGGGAGGAAGGCTGTCAGGCCTGGTTCCAGCTCCAGAACTGCATTCTGATAGGACTAGACTTCTTATATTTTTTTTTTCCCCAAAAGAGGGGATGGTCAACACCACCACTAAACTCACCTCCACCCCCAAGCAGCTGTTTTGCCAAAGGGTGGAGGAGCAGACCTCCTGATTGAGGGTGGAGCAGTTTGAAGGAGAGGAAAGCAGTGACTTCACTGTATATTAAGTAACAGCAGAGCAGGCTGTGCGTCATTCTGAAAAACAAGATTTTGGGTGGGGGCAAAGGCTCTCTGCAGCATCTTGCACATGAAGCCTTCCCCTTTGTAGGAAATAAGCAGAACATGCTGTTCTGAATGGAGAAGCTCAGAAAGCTGTAGATGCAGTAAGCTAGACACCTTATAATCTTATTTAAGGAGATCCAGCCAGAGTAGCAATGAAAAGGGCACATAATGGCATAGGAGAGTTTGCTCTAGACTTTCTTCCGATATAGATAGAGGAGCATGGCAATAGATCAAGTCCATGTGAATGGAACACCATGGGAATAGCTTCAAGTCCATCCAAATAAAAAGCGAGTGAATGAGTGGGCTGAATGCAGTAGTGTGTCCAGCCTTCAGCCAGGGCAAGGCAGGGCAGGGCAGCACTAGGATTAACTGTCTGCTTGCAGTGGGAGCTGGTAAGCCGTGGCACAAGCACCAGTTCTGCTGCAGCTCAAATGCCCCTCTTCCCTTTCCCCCCCATTTACCTTTCCTTGCAGCTGAGGGCTGTAGGGCGAGCTCAGGCCAGTTTGTACCTGCATCCCCTGCATCCCCCCCTCATCCTGATTCTGACTGAAGAAGTCTCTCAGGCTTAAGGGCACTCTAATACATTAGAGCCCATTTCAAGCTGTTTTCACCTTCGCAAAGAGTTAAAAGCAGTCTTAAGACTACAAAGAGGGCAAATGTAACACACATTTTTACACTGCTTATACTGTTTGTACTGGTCTAGGAGCGCAGTCCTGAGAGAGGCCATCAGAACAGAAGCTTTTTCACAGGTGGCCATGGACTGGCTGAAAAAAGCCTTCCTGCTGGCTCTGGGCAATATTTATGGCATCACAGCATACCTCTGGCCCCGTTTGCAGGGGGAACATAACAGCAACCACTTCCTTCCTCAGTCTTCCTAGGTGAAACTCAAAACACTCAGAACACTATCCTCCAGGGACAAGACAATGTCATGGGGACATGGCTCACCTAATATTTCTTTAGCTAGCCCAGGTAACAAAGTGCAGTGCCTTGGTGCTAGTGTGTGATTCTCCTGCTGGATATTTACCCAGGATTTCATCAGGGCTCTTTTGACCTATACTTAAGTCCAGGCTACAGAGTTTTGACTTGTGCTGTTGAGTTTGCTCTTCAGGATCTCCTGGCCACCTTTTGTACCCCATATCCCCTGAGGTTTTGTTTGGTCAGTATCCCCAAGAGAAAATATTCCTGTGCCTTTGTGTGCAGAACACTGTGTTTTCCCAATAGACATCACTGTCTGGCCTACAGCATGAATATCCAACAGTACAGTGAATATATGGAATAAAAATCAAGCAAGATGTTATGAGTTGGACCTACACAGGCAGTGAGTTGGGCAGAGAAGAACGGGATGACGTTCAACCAAGGAAAGTGCAGAGTTCTACACCTGGAGAGGAATGATCGCATGAATCAGTACAGGTGATGGGCTGACCTGCTGGAAAGCAGCTCTGTGAAGAAGGACCTGGGTGTCCTGGTGGGCAGCAGGTTGGCCATGAGCCAGCAGTGTGCCCTTGTGACCCAGAAGGCCAGTGGCATCCTGGGGTGAATTACAAAGAGCATAGCCAGCAGGTCGAAGAAGGTGATCTTCCCCTCTTCTCTGCCCTGCTGAGGCCACATCTGGAGTGCTGTGTTCAGGTCTGGGCTCCCCGGTTCAAGAAAGACAAGGAACATCTAGAGAGAGCCCAGTGGAGGGACACCGAGATGGCCTGGAGCATCCCCCTGATGAGGAAAGACTGAAAGCCCTGGGACTGTTCAGCCTGGAGAAGAGAAGGCTGAAGGAAGATCTTATCAGTGCTAATATCTAATGGAGGTGTGTCAAGTGGATAGGGCAAGGCTCCATCTTCTTGATGATGCTCAGTGACAGGACAAGGAGCAACAGACTCACATTGGAGCAGTGGAAGTTCCCTACAAACATGAGAAAGAACTTTACCTTGAGGGTGAAGAGCACAGGAACCAGCTGCCCAGAGAAGCTGTGGAGTCTCCTTCTCTGGAGATGTTCAAAACCTGCCTGGACGCTTTCCTGTGTAAGCTACTGTAGGAATCCTGATTTAGCAGGGGGTTGGACTGGATGATCTCCAGAGGTCCATTTTAAGCCCTGTGATCCTGTGATTTTATAACTGGCCCCTACACACCTTCACATACTGATACCACACATGGTAAGCATGCCTCAGATGCAGAGAACTCAAACTCTACTTAGGAAAGGTATAAGAAACTGCAAGACTGTTAGATGTTCAGGCCCTTTATCTATCTCTTATAGTTGTATATAAAAACTGAACCCCCATTTTTGTGGTACCAAGGGAAAAAATGAAGGAAGCAAGAAGTGAACTCTTTCATCCAAACTTTGACAGAGGCAGAGTTCAGTTTCTAAGGGTCACTAATAACCAGAATTTCGTGTTCCGACTCCCCACCTGAGAAAATTAAACAGCATTCACAGAGCTCTGCTTCCTTGCCCACAAATCATAAATGGTTTAACAGAACAGCACTAAAGAAAAATGAGAAAAGGACAAAGGAGCATATACAGAATAACCAGTACAGATACCCATTCCTATAGCACAGAGCACTTACCAAAGCCATCTCTCATTGTCTTCTGAAGTGTCACTACAGCAGATTATTGTTCCTCTCAGATCTGGAAACTCTCTGCACAGCTGACAGTTTGGGGCCCCCACCACTCACCTACTGGGCAGCAGACAGTTCTTCTGAGCTGCAGCTGTAGTGGGAGCCACTGACTGATCTTTGCAGCTTGCTGCTTTCTATAGCTGTTCTGGCTCCACTAGCTGCTCCTCTTGGTGGCTCCAGCTAAGCATGCCCCATCACTTTTAGTTCCTGCTAACTGCTCTTCATCCTCACTGAGTCCTGGCTTTTGGCTGCTCAAAGATAAGTTCTTAAACAAACTGCTGGCCCTCTAGTTTGCTGTATTTCTGCCTCTTGAGGGACTGCAAACAATTGCTTGAAGCTAAAGGTGGTCACCCACAATGGGCACAGCTAGTCCCAGCTTTTCACACTTACTGAAAATTGTATTATCCACATTTTTATGATGAAATTATGATTGTTTTCTTATACAAATCTTCTCACATATAGTGAGAAGACGTATGGATATTAGGTCTGCCTCTAGGCTCTTTCAGCTCCTTTTATTCAGAAAGAAAGGCAGCAGAGCAATCCTCCTCTTCCAGCTCTCCACCTCTCTGAGCAGCCCAAACAAAGATAAAAGAAAGGAAGGTATTCAAAGTCAGTTCTTTGCACCTTGCAGCCAGCTTAAGCATCTCAATAGGATTCACCAAAAAATAATAGTTATCTTATATAAGCCTCAAGACAATCCCCCTGTAACAATTTAAGACCTTACTGTTGTTTCTGCGCCACGGATGAGTGAACTCAGACAGGCTAAGAGATGCCAAGGAGTTTGTGACCCATTCCCAAACTTTTCTGCTCTTCCCTGTTTTCTTAGAGCAAGCAACATCCCCTCCTTAGACTAAGGCATTGCATGAGTAACACTAATGATGGGTTGTACCATCCCTGCATGCTGAGCATGATTCACAAAGTCAATATGGCCCCAGCAGCTGAGAAGAACAATGCAGTGTGCTCTCAGTTACTCCTTTTGGCTACACCATCACCAGAGCCCAGAACAAGGGCAGTGATGTCATGTTTGTAGGCTTAATGTGTGAGTAACATATACAATGCTAAAAGCTCTCTGTGATCTATTACTTCCACATTAATACAGCTTAGGGCATATATACACAATCAGTTGCCAGAGCCAAGAACAAGTCATTTGGAAGAGATTATTTTATTTTAGGCTTTTAACAGGAATAATTCTCAGTCCCAACAGGCTAGTTCTGGAAATGGAGTACCTAGCTAAACGTGGAGCTATATAATTTAGCCAAGACCTCAGCATTAAAGACAAAAGTTTGGAATGTAGAAACGGGCAGACCAGAATCCCACTGAGAAATAGCTTACATTTTTTTCTGAGAATTAGCCATTGTTGTAAGTATTTACATTAAAAAAAGAAAAAAGAGAAAAAAAAAAAGATTAAGAAAAAGCTCAGAAGCAAAGAAAGAAAGTATTCCCAGCCATTTTCAAGAAAATGACTTTGGAGCCTTTTTGTGCACTTGTGTTTGAACAAAGCTTTTCTCCATTTAGCCTTTGAGTGGAAGGAGGGCATTATTCTTTCCTTTTGAAGATGTATTATGTGTATTCAATGCCAAAAGAACCAGCACAGGAGGGGGCTCAGGAGCTAAGTATAGTGACATTGCAACCAGAGGCCAGTCCGTGGGTCAGGCAGATGAGTTCGTTCTGGCTATAAGCTCTATGGTGCATGTGCTGATAACCTCAACTGTGGAGCTCATTGCAAGCTATTAGCCAGCCCTAGAACTGGGTAGGCTGTGCACCCTGTGCTCTGGGCTATCCCAGCTACACTGCTGGTGCCATCTCTCTCAGGCAGCCCCAAGCCAGCATCCAGCTGCTGTGTGCTTTCACTGTGGATAGATGCCTCAGGGGTGATTCTTCCTGCCTTAAAAAACCCTTCCCCAGTGCACTGCCAGGTGGTTTGCAGGAACCTCAGATGACAAGGCCTGCCTGTGTCCTCTGTTTTGGGCCCTTTCCATCATTTGCTGGGTTAAGCCAGGATTCCTCTGGCCAGCAAAACAGGGGAAGCCCTGAGAATACATAGCACAAAATCTTATCTCAAGGAGAAAAAAACAGAGGCTTGTGTGTAGAGGCTCGTTTAACTGCACATTCCTGTAATAGTTTCCCAACGGTGAGTACCAATGGGACAGTCACAGGCTTTGCTCTTTGTTCCCAACAGGCTGGAAGCTTTATCTCCTGGGCAGGCTGGGGCTGGAGCACTGCCAGCCTCCCCAGGGACGGCTTTGGCCCTGTAGATGCCTGTGCCTCCGCAGTGGGCTGTGGATTGGCGGAAGCTGGTGCAAAGCTGCCTGTCCGATTAAATTTGTTGTTCTGCAAAAGGATTTAGCTTTGTTTGCCAGTTATTACTGAGGAAAAATCCTAAGCTGCTTCTTTAAACTGTGTTAAACCTTTCAGGGGGTGAAAGAACCTGGCGTCTTTCCCTCGAAGTTGTAAACAAGGAGGAGAAAGCTAAGAGAAGGCACAGAGAACAAGCCATAGATAAATAAACAAATAAATTTAAAAATACTATTTTGATTACATTCTTTTTCCTCTGCAATCAAAAATATTTTTAAATTTCCTGTGCGAGGGGGCTGCCATAACAGAAGCGTACCTGAACTTATCTTCCAAAAAAAAAGTCTGATGATAGGTCATCCGCCACCATCTCGAACACTCTCCAGATCCTACACATACCTGCTGTCTCCCAGGGACATGCTGCAAGCCCATCCAGAAGGGTCTGCACAATATTAAGTTGAGGAGAGATGGAGAGATGTCTGAGATTCTCGTATTTCATCATTCAGGCCTGCACAAACAAACCAAAGGCAGCCAAGTCAAATAAGTAACTTATTCCAAAACAAGATATCTGTACACAAGGTTTGCTCTGGTTTAATTGAGTTCAAGGCCAAACTACTCCTAGTTAGAACAATAAAATGATATCTGTAGATGTCTAATGTATTTTAGGTTGGAAAGCTACAAAAGATGACTGTGAATGTATAGTTTGAGCACAACAGTGTGCTAAAATACAACCATGTGTCCAAAGCCAGGAAGGGCTACAGGAAGTGCCCTTTCTCTGCCACTGAAGTTTTAATTTCCCTTGTTCGAGCCCTCCAATGTAGATAATTTCTTTCACAGGATTCCTGCCTCGTTTCTGCAGTTAACAGATTAGTGTTTCATACTTTGCTTTATCCTTCTGCTTAGTGGATAGACACAGATCATCTCTAGCACACAGGATTTAAACTGTGCTCTGAGAGCAGAATGACTGAAAGCCCTCTTGAGTTCAAGGCTTTCAGCAAGATATCGTATGTAGCTGCTTCAGGAACATCACAGCACTGCAGTAGCTATTATGGATCTTGTACATGAGAGGTTGCCTACTGAAAACTGTAGAGTCAAAAGACTTTGAATACCGTATAAAACAAGGACTTGTGCTTTCACTGTGCCTAGCATGCTGCTGCACTTTGTATTCAAAGCACAAAACCAAGATGCAGTTGTGAAGGCTCAGTCCCTTTTCAAGCTGGCTGTGGTTCAACTATCCAGAGGTTCCAGCTGCAACACCAGCTACAACAAACACCAGTTACAACACCAGCTACAACAGCTTGCACCCCTGTCCTGCACTCAGCTCTTTGCAGGCCTGGTCTGCAGACAGGATCAGAAAAGCAATTCTTATTAAAAATAACACTTCTGGGCCTCAGAAAACTGTTTCAAACCACTCGTTGAGGTATCAAAAAAAAACACAAGGCAGCCATGTCACAATCAACTGCAGGAATTCTGGCACAGGACAACCTGCCCCAGGTCACACCAGAGCTGCACGGCTGTGCCAGGATGCCAGCTCTGCAGGGCAGCAGCCCATGGCACGAGTCCCATGGTGACCCTAGTTCTTCCTGCAGTCCCCTACCTCACTCAGTGCCCACCTACTTTCCACAACACTTGAGGCAAGGGCTAATGCAGAAAACTGTTTCGATGCTTTCACAACCCTTGAGCAGTTCCCTCCTGCCTGTGGAGCCAAGGAGTGCCTGGAGGAAACTACAGTCTGTGGACTTTGAAATGAAGTCTGCATCATAACCCATCTGCACAGACGTTGCCTGGGTAACTTTAGTCCCGGATTTCCTAACTTTTTTGAGCACTTGAATCCATAGTTTTCATGCAAGCTTTTTGTGTGTGAAATATGTCCTTATTCAAAGAAAGTTAGAGTACACAAAGAATAAGTAAGAGAGGAGATAACTATCTGGGCAATGCCAAGGATCAGAACAAATGCTTTTTCCTTGCTCTTTATACTAGATTATTTGGAGATAAAAGAATTTGGAACAATTCCCAGCCAGGGCTTGCCGCTCTCAGAAGCTGGTCGTTGTTGTTAACTGCAGAGTTGAACAAAATCCTTCTCCATGCAAAATGATATTTTGTATTGGGCATGAGGTGTCTGCTCTGAAGTTCAACTCTGTAAATAGGACCATTGCAAACACAGGAATCGGTGACTCTCTCATAGCATGTGTGATGGGATTTGCTCCATAATGCTGCCTAGCAAATTCCTTTTCTCTTGTAAGCAGAAATATATAACGGAGGTAACAGTTTTTCTTTAGTTATTACTATCTCTGAGGTAACATGGCAGATGCCATTACTGACCCCTGTACAGGACTGTTTAGCTCCCTTCATCAGGGTTCAGTCCCAGGCATAGTTTAGAGAACCCCGAAGGCCATTCTGACAGCTGTATGATATCTATGATATGCTGGGATATCTTTGTTCCTCCCATTTCCTCACGGAGACCATTTTAGCAGAGGATGGGACAGCAGTGCTGGAAGATTCATTTTGCTTACACGCACTGAAGTAGTTCATCACCAGTTCATTGTGTCACTTTTAGTGCAGCTTTTCATGACTGAAGCAGCATAGGGGCCAATGCCTGGCACAGAAAGACTAGCTATTGTAAAGTACACTAACATAACAGGCTCATATTGCGTCTGGGTCATCCTTAAAATCATGTTTTCTGGCTTCCTTTCAGTGCATCAGACCCAAGCTTTCTTACCTTAGTTTTTATGCTTAGAAAATCTGTATCTTCCTACTCCTAGTACTAGACCTTTGTTCTTTAGTATTACCTTTGTTTCTTACATACTCCCTCTCTGGCTTAGTTTTCTTGGTCCTGTGCTGATTGCCATCTACAACTCCAGAATCCATGGGGCAGACTCTGTGGCCAACTGGCTACATAAAGGCTCTCACACAGAAGAAAATAATTGAGAAGCACACTGTATTGAAGCAAAGTGACAGCAGCCTACATTCTGGAAGATTATTTACCATTAGCAAAAATTGTGCATATCCAGGCTAATCAAGCAGCAAACCAATCCTACCTGTTCTGAGCCATGCCCCGTCCTGTAGAGTACCAACTGCAATTGTAGGCGGGCACAGCTGATAGTCCTCTCCCTCAGACAAATTCCTGCTGGGTGGCTGCTAGAACAGCAAAAATGTATCACACGCAGGAGATTGTTCATACTTTTTCTACCTGAAACAACTACCTCTTACTTCCCATACAATATGCACCCTTCTCGTTCTCATTTCCTTAAAAGCCTTGACCAAGATTGCTGTGCTGCTTGCAGATTTGATGTCACCTGCCCTCCACCTGGATTTTCTTATCGTATCTGTCTTGACAGTCTGCAAGATACTGAAAGGCAAGCTTGATATGTACCTTTCCTCTAATGACCTCTCCATAAACATTTCAGTGTTAGTGATAGTAATAACCATAAAGATAATAATGATAATAGCGGGAATAATGATTGCTATAAGGTGAGTGGTAGGATTACTCTTGAAATCAGCCTTAAATTTGAAGAAAATGGAGTAATATCCCTTCTGGAGAAACCAGAAGCACTCTCCTTTTGCAGGATGAAAGGAGATGAGGAATGTTGGTTGGCACTGAATCCCTGTCCTCTTGGGCCTTTAATGGGTTTCCTGCTCCCACAGGTTCAAAGAGCAATTACAGTCTCCAGCAAAAGTACAGCAAATGGAAAACAGATTCTTTGGCTCTCACTAAAGTGCCAAGAGAATAAGTAACCAAAGATGAAGGACTTGTAGTCACTTCATTGCAGTAGCTTATTGAGCTGAAGGGAAATCTCCCTCCCTGTACCCGTGTGGCCAGAGGAAGTCTCTAACACAAAAGCTGGGTGGTGGCAAGCCGATGAGAAAACCATGTTCACCCACATCCTTCGAGATACTCAGAATGGAGTGGAGGGATGGTCTGCAACATTCTGGAACTGCACAGCAAGATGCCTTGGGAGCCCAGCTCCTTCACCTCTCTGTTGTCTGGTGCCTTTGAATTGGCCATCAGAGAGGAACAAATCCAAGGTCTGAGGAAAGCAAGGGCAGGGCAGTTTCCTTTCTGACAGCAAATCATTATAAAGGTCTGTGGAGGTACGTATCCAGAACAGAGCAGCTGGATAAACAGATGGGGGCTGAGGAATCAGCCTTGGGTATCTCCAGCCTGGTAGTTGTGATGCTTCCTAACGCACCAAGGAATGACATCCCCATACTCTTTGCAGAAAAGGAAAACTGTGAAGAGGAGGAAAAAAGAAGGGCCCAGGTCACTCAGACTCAGGATAATCCTCTCAGAGAGCTGCTGGATGTATGTACCACAGCGGGTTAATGCTCCGGAATTTCATCAGGAGAGACCAGCGGGCATGAGCACTGTGAGCTGCATGCTAATCTCCTGTGACGACCTGCGTAGGCCACACAAGATGGCCTCCAACAGGGCAACACCGCCCAAGCAGTTCCACAGGGGTCTGTGCAATCAAGCACTAAAGATTAAAAATGAAATCCACAGGAAAAGCAGGACTGGATTTAGGACCAGAATACCAGATATTTGGTTGTGGTTTTTTTTTTTTTTTTTTTTTTTTTCTTCTCAGATCAGGGTTTTGATATAGTAATTTAAAAACAAACAGAGGAATTAATTAATTAATGGAAGGCACTGAAAGTACAATGTCTGTATAAAAAGTATTGCCTGTCCAAAAGACAAACTTGCACTACTGTCATCGCCTACACCTGGTGCTGAGAAACACTTTCATGTGATCAGCAACACCTGCAGTATGAACACATCACAGCGCTGGTATGTAGCGAGGGAGATTTCTCTTCCATCTCTGAAAAGAGTCGTAACTTTACCAGCACATTTCTGATTTGGTATTCAGTAAGCTGTGTCATACATGGGAAACTAAATAAGCCTGTCTGAAGCAGAAAGCCCTTTGGGTTGCTTTGCATTGTGTTTCATTTCCACCTCAGATTACTCAAGATTAAATCCCATCACCGACGGCAGAGAGAAATAACTAATAAAGCAGTACCTCAGCAATAATAGCAACTTTGTGCTCAAACAAGGATACTCAGTGTCCAGCGACTGTACAGGTAGGTCACCTGGCCAGCTTAGCAACCAGAGAAACTTCTCCCTTAGAACTTATGTCTGGCACCATTCAGTCGTACAGCACAAAGATGGGATGCAGCTCAACTCTGCAGTTTCTCAGGTGTAGAGGAGAAATTGTATACTTATATTTACACAACTGTGATGTAATAATTGCTAAGGATTTCCTTGGCAATCTTGTATTACAAATTGATGCTTCCTCTGGTTTTCCTTACTGACTATAGAGGGAGAAGGCATTCATTCTCTTTTTACCATATGGATGTGTAATTCCCCTTAAGCTAACAGGAAGCAAAAAGAAATTGGACCCTAATGAGGAAGGGTGCAAAGACGTGAATGAATAGAAGAATTCTTCTTAAAAGCTCTGATCTGGACCTATGGGGTGGTTTTCATTTCTGACCTCCTGCTGAAAGGTATGGACTACAGGCATAGAGTTTGAATACGAAAACTCTGAGTCCAGAGCCATGCACATTTAGACAGAAAACATATTTCATTTGGCCTCATCTTTTCCACCCATGGAACATTTGAAGCCGATGCAAAAATAAAGACACTGATTTAATTTGTTCACCCTTTGACATTCTTCCAGTCTATCTGGGATGGTGGGGAAAGGCTGTTGTAATTAAATGTTTTGAAGGAATGTCAAATATTTTTCTCCTAATAGAGTATCTTTTGAGTTGACAGGTTTGGACAACACAAGGTGAAAGGGACTTTTCCCTGCTGCAGTTTGATTGGGATACTAGTTATCAATAACAGCTTCTCCATTTTTCCACACCAAGATTCATCCCCTCTTCTTAAGTAACCATAATTAAGCTAAATTTCAGTTTCTATTGGTAAGGAAAGGAATAAAGGCAGAATAAGATGGGAAAAACAGAAGCTGTGGAGGTTCCATTACAAGACAGCCACCTTGTCCTCCAACAGCGCATAATTTTAGTTTGAATATTGTCTTTCCTTTATCAAGCCCATACTTTCACATAGTATTCTTTTTCTGATGAATCAGTATGAATGCATTCAGGAAAATTCCTCCAGGCTACTTTAGTAGTGGTAAAGATCTACTGCCTTCAGGACTCTTCACTGCCAAGGCTAGAACAAAGAATTTCTAGATGAGTAGAAAATAAGCTAGACCACCAAGCTGAAAGGGTAACAACAAGCAACACCTCAGCACCTGCTCACAGTCAAAAACAGATGGCGTACTCCAGAGATTGATTCTGTGGCCCATACAGTTCAATCTTCATAACTAACTTAGATAACACAAAAATGCATCCTCAGCATATCTCTAGAAGGTGCAGTCTTACAACAGCTGACTGATACATACATATCAAATTCAGTTGAGAAGGGATTTATGCAACTAAGTTCTCCATTTCATGGAGACCAAAGTTCTGCACATGAGGTAGAATAACACACTACGTCCCTGCAAGCTGGGAGTCAACTGGCTTATATCTCTGAAAAGGATGAGGAATTACAGTGGATGCCAGCCTGAGTGAGCTAACATAGCATTGTAAGGCAACTATGCCATAGTAGGAGGAGCATGGCTGGTAGATTTAGGAAAATAATTTTTCCTGCTGCCTGACACTGGGGAGACTGCATTTGGCTGTCCAGCCTGAAGCTCCTCCATTGCTGAGAGATGTAAAGAAGCTGAAGAATGGCCAGCTGAAGACTATCTCTAAATACAATGGTCAGAGGCCTGGAGCACATCATCAGCAAGGATATGTAGAGAGATCTTGACTTGTTTAGGCGAGTAAAAGGAAGGCTAATAACTAATAGCTACCTTAAGGGTAATTACAAACAGATCCATATTCTTCTCAGTAGCATCAAACGATAACACAGAATAACAGCCACAAATTGCCACCTGAGACATTAAGAAAAAGATTTTCCTTAAGGTCAGTGCAGCACTGAAACCACTGGTCATGGAATGGAATATTCCATTTAGGAGGCATTCGAGACAATATTCACCAGTTTTGGCTGACATATCCTATGGTAATAGTACTTCAGTGAACAGGTGTCTGGACTAGATGACTTCTACAGCTGCTTCAACCAAGATGTTTATTGCTCTGAAACTTTTTACAGCTAGTAGATTTTTCAAGGATTTATCAAAATACACTGCCCAGTTAAGAGGCATGTCCTAGCAAAGGCTATTATCCTTGCATGCCTCACAGACATTTTTCCTCTAAAATATGATGAGTAGACTTAGAGTTATGTTTCCTCACGCTCACCACTGTGATTCCCACCTCTTTTTTCAGGCTATAGGTTGTCCATTGATCATGTTTAGATAAAACCTGAGGTTGAAATGTGGGCTTCTTGGAAATAATACTGGCATAAGCCACACAATCAACATTTCTCTAACTGATCTCGGTTAAAGGTAGCCTCACTGGGCAGTAAGGCATGATTTTAACAGCTTACACTTAACAAGTCAAGTCTTGTGGGCAAGCTGTGTTCCTTATGAACAGAGATACCTTTTGGATTTTATCCTTGGTTCTGAGAAATCATAAAGGCATTTCCAGAGGTATCCAAACAGGCAGAATGAAGAGGTGTTGCTCCCAAAGATCCCAAACACCAGTTGGCTTCAAATATTTTACCACCTAAAATGTCTCCAGAGACCTTTGCCTACATTCCGTATCTGTAAGACAAAGTTCACTTATTCAGGTGTTCACTCTGGCATCTAAAATGCTAAAGTTATGATGTTCTCTTTTTCCCAGTCTATTTATCATAGAATATCCTGTGAGAATCCCAGCTATGTACACAGAACAATGACTGCCAACTATCTCTAAATCTGGAAAGAGCCAAATCACAGCCCACATTTCAGTCAATGACGCCTTAGTGGAGTGGTACCAAAGAAAAACCCAAACCCAAAGTGTTACATCTTCACAAAGAATGCAATGGTTTTACTCCGCTGCTCATGACTAATGAGTCATAAGGATTCAGTGAACAGGCAGATAATTTGTAATAATATTTGTGAAACAGAAGAGGGACAGTTCTTGTGGTTAAGGCTGGGCTGACACGCAGGATGTCTGGGTCCAGTTCCTAGTCTAGCACAGATTTTCCTTTGTAAGCATTGGCAGGCTGCTTGAACTGCCATCTTCAGTTCCTTGCCTATAATTTTTTTCCTTTCTTTGAGTTTTTGACTATCATCTCTTTTAGTTCTGAAGTATCTCTGTAGTTTCTGACATCCAGGAATGTAGACAATATAATACAAATTGTGTTATGAGCTGCAAATAGCTCAAAACAGCCCATGGGCTAAATGTATTCACTGCAGCTACCTAGCAAATATATTTGAAGGAACTAGCCTGGACAAGTGAATGGTTAGCAAACAGGCTACATTCAGAAGTAATGGTTTATAATGAATTTTGTTAAATGCCTGCTGCTGCTCCTACCATTCAATTCAATACCAGCACAGCCATCTCTGCTGCCATTTCATGCCAACCCAGATTAAGGGATGGCACAGGTTTTCACTGATATTTATAGTATCTTGCAACAACAGCAGGGGAAAAAAAAATACAACTTTTTCAGACCACAAAATGTGAGACAGGAATTTTACGTCTGACGTATTAAAATATTTTTTTCAAATTGCAACATTCAAAAGCCTATCAGTAATGTCTCCCAGGACCGATATCTCCAACTTTCAACACAAAATAGTTTTAAAATTGAGCTTACTACTGATTAGGTCACTTTCTAGCCTGCAATTTTCAGAGGCTGATTAAAATGTCAAGATACAAAAGTGAACACAGTTATCTCTATCTTGCTGCTTAATTTCAGAAGAACCGCCTTGGCACCAATAGGTTCAGATTGAAAGAAATAAAATCAAGTATAACCAAGTTACATTTTAGTCACTTGATTCTTTTGACCCTTGACTCGAAACACACGGATCCCAGAGTATTAAAACTAAAAAAAAATCTTCTACCAGCAGAGTTTCATATCCTTACAAACATGCTAAGAGCTGAACAAGCTTTTTCCCCTCATTGGGAAAAGTGGGTGAAATTGTGGGTTGGAGTTCATAGGAGAGTGTGCTCATTCTGGAAAACAGAAAGAGCTAGAAAGGTCTTGAACTATACAAAAGGACAACCAAAGAACACAATGGAGCTTTGCCCTCTAGAAAAGAGAATAATGACCAAATGGAAAACAGCATTAGCTCTGCCTGCAACGCTGAAAACAGTGCTATGGCGTGCACTTGTCATAATACTGGTCACTGTGCACAGCAAATTGTGGCTCTTCATTATATTCAACTTTGAATGCAGTATTACTACCAAGTTCAAGGATGTGCTTTTCATGTAGTTCTGTGTCTAGTTACAAAAACAAATCCTTTTTTTGAGAGACAAAGGATCAAACCCTCACAGGATTTTTCAAACTTAGTGGTGGGAGGTGATGGACTCAATGAGTTAAACTTGATGTGCACTCTAAACTCTGATGAAAACTAGAGATAAGCCTTGACCATTTTACCAGAATCTGTGAGGTCCTCTCAGCTGGATGTTCAACATTCTAGGAGTTGATGAGGACTTTTTTCCCCGAAGTCAGTAGCATGGTAAATACAGCTTAAAAGTACCCATCTCCCCCTTGTCATGGTTTAATTCTATCTGGAAATGAAGCAGATTCTCATTGCAAAAAACATCTGAAGAGAAGTTATGGTTGCATAATCATCCTGCAAGACTTCGGGCTGGCAGCAAAATGGTACAGCTCACTTTCTAAGGCTGTAACAAACACCATCTGAATCTCCCACCTAGGAATGGGGAAGAATTACAAATAGGCTAAAGATGGGCTAGTCTGAGAGCTCAGCCTCCCCTCCAGCATATGGTAAATCCAGTGACTTACCAAAACAGCACACTGACAAAGAAAGGGAAGGTAACGAATCCAAACGGAATAGAATAAGGGGCAGGTTAATCAATTACCCTTTTCCTATAGCACAGCTATCATTTCAAGCCCTCTGTTGTTGATGAAACAGCTGCTAGAGCTGCTTTACTGTTAACTGCTTGCAGTTTCTGTTTCCTGGTCTCTGAAGCTGTCAAAGCTGAGTAGCAAGGGCCATTTCAGCCAGCCATATACTGTGTTCCACAACACATCAGCCAGTTATTCCTAGCCATTTCCCATCCTTGCAGTTACTGCAACTGACCACCAGCCTTGACTTTGAAGGCTATTTCTACTCCTCAGTAACACCTATGCTTCAACAACGTAGACGTCTTACAGGCATATATATAATTCATTTTAAAGCATTTTTAGCCTTACTTATTCTTGTGATAAAACCTAGTACCAGCTGAACAGAGTGAAGCCTACTAACTACTCCTTTCTAGTCCTTTCCCAAGATGGCTGCAGGGGATACTGCCCCTGCCAGGTTTGTCTCCTTTGGAGATAGCTATCCCCTTCAAACTTCAGCTCACAGGTGAAATCCTGCTTCAACAGTTAAAGGTTGGCAATTGTCAGTATAACTTACAGCCTCTATTCTTATTTTGTTTCCACAACAGAAAATAAAGACAGTAGTTATGCTACACAACACTTGCTTGTTGGAAAACAAGCTAAGTGCTCACTGCACTTACACATTTCTGTGCTTGCACCAGCTTTTGGAGACCACTTATCAAGGCTGGCTTCAAACATAAGACCTTCCTCCCTCCCTTTCTAGGCTGACCATTTCTGCACCCCAGCTGATTTTTAATCTGATTCCTCAGGTATCAGGACATTATCAGAAGATAACCAGGGACAGCAGAGGACCAAGATGGGGATCAACCTCTGCCAGCTAGTGATTAACAGTTTGAAATGAGACTGTCAGAGCAACACTGTTTTGACTTGGACCTTGAGGCAGACACTGTGGCAGTCTGGTAGTAGTAGATGCTCATCTTGCCTCAGATGTAAACATGCACGAGGCTTTTTTTACTACTTTTTGGGAAGCATCAACAGCTCTTGGCAAGAAAGAGGAAAGAGATTACTAAGAGCCTGCTGGCATGCTCCTTGAGTTGATGTCATCTTGCAGCCCAACTGGTGCTGGGTGCACACACAGTCATGCATACACACAGCTACCAATCACCAAACTTTTGTTATGGCTGAAAAAATTAAATTAGTTATTGTTGGCTGGAGAGTTCTCCCTCTCACCCTTATTACAGCTGCTTTCTGTCTCCTGCTGGTAAGGCAGCCCCCCCCCCCCCCCCCTCTGGAGTACCTGACATCCAAACTCCAAGAGAAATCTATCAGGGAGCACTAAAAGCTGGGCTGCTCCTTAAAGGGAGGTGAGGCAGGAGCCATGATTGAGCCTTGCCAGCTAGAGTGCCAGAGAAAGGTAAGCAGGACAGACTCTGAGATGCTGGTCAGGTCCAACCAAGAGTTCAGATCAAAAGACAGTATCATAGTGATGAGGCAAATCAGAGGTCAAGCCAGGAAGTCAACCTGTAGGTCAGGGGTAGGATCAGGTCCAGTGATCACCAGGCAGGTCCACAGTGATAAAGCAGAGACAAAAATAAGCCAGTCTATATGTTGAGGTCCAGATCAAGCAGCTCCATTGCCAGGCAGAGGGAATGGCTGTGCTTATACTGGAGATCATCACTCTGTCACTATAGCATATGTAAGGAGAGAAGGCCCACGACTGAGCTTAAATAGAACTCCTGGGCCCCATGGGTGTGGGCACTGGGAGAGGCTCATCAGGGTCATTAGTGCACTGTATTTGTCAGGGCCCTGACAAATTTAGAGGCTCCATGAAGTCTGGGATTGTTTTGTATTTACATACTGCCTCTCAGTCATTAACTCATTACCCACATGGTAACTAACATCTCTCCTTCAGCTCGAACCATTCTTCTTATTGTGCCTTCTGCCCTACCTGCACTGGGACATTTTTTCCTCTCAAAATCCAGATGTGGAAATCACATTGGCTTTTCCTTCCACCATTTTTCTGTCTTCCTTTGTCACTCAGAGTAGATTTGCCAATGATAGGGAATAAATTATTGGTCTTTCCTATTGTAGTCTCAAAAGTGATATACGTGAATTAATGTCAAGCTACAATTACATACATTACTGTACTTTACTGCATTTTCTTTTCTCTGTCCTATGGAGGACATATCAGCTAATAAACTGAGGAACATAAGACAGAGAACTCAAGGTTGCTTTAGAAATTCCATAATCAGGGTTGATTGTACAACTTTATGTATGTACTTGTCAGTCCTTGATTATTGGATCACATGCCGTGGTTTGTATTGTTGTGTTTGTTGTTGTTGTCGTTTCATTTAGTTTTGTTTCATACTTTTCCCCACAAGATTTCTGCCTTATTTAATACTTAGTCCTTACTAAATTAGTTGTTATCTCCTCAAATATTTTGTCCACTATTCTCACGCTACTCAAGTGCTATCCTGTAGGGGAGAATTACTCTTTTACCCTTGAGCATTTCAGTAGTTTGCATCACTGAAGTTTCACAAACGATAATCAATGCCTACTCAAAACATCTTTTCCAGATAAGGGGAGAATTTCAGACTCATTTTCTAGACAGAAAATTGAGCTTGTAAGAGATTAAGTTCAAAAGTATGTACTGCATTTGAGTGTCTTACATGAGATACCTTAGAGCCTATTTTGTTTTGTCTGTGTAGCAGTATTTGATGTTTTATATAATCATACAGAAGTTTTCCACTGACTTCAGCTGCAACCATCGCTGCCTGGCACTTGAGTTAGTAAAGATAAGGGCTGTTAGGTCGCAGTCTGGATTTTATAGACTTTTATATACATTTCATTTAGCCCTGTAATTAGTCCAATAATTCAGGATCAACCAACGTGAAAGGCAAGTAGTCCAGGGAAGCAGCTAGTATCAGTTTAAAGGCCTCATGAGATAAAGAGCTGATGGTGTGCTTGGGCTGATTTTTCCGGGGCAATTAATTCCCTTCACTGTTAAAGCTTAATGTGGAATCCCTCATCTGAATCTGCTTGGTTTAAACTCACAGACACAGATTCTTGTTTTACTTTTTCCACTGCATTAAAGATTCTTTATACGCCTGGTATTTACTCCTCAAGAAGGTATTTGTAACCTGTATCCAAGTCACTTGCCAAAAGTTCTGTGGGCATTTCTTTGACAGACATGTTCTTCAGCTCTTTAATAGTTTCCATTCCATCTCCAATTTTTAAGTATTTCTCTTCTTTTACATATATGTATATATGTGTATACATATACAACACACCAAAATGTCATTTTCAGGGTTTAACTGTAGCAGGATATAAAAATTGCAAATCAGTTTCCAGTGTTTCAAACTGCGAATGCCGAGAATCGAGGGGCAAAAAATTACTGCCTATGGAGAAGTGTGATTTCAATGATTTTCTCAGTATTTCATATGGATCTTTAGGCACAGTTAGGGACAGAATCTGATTCACTAAGATGCTTTTCATGTGCCTTAATCCTCAAAGTGCCCTTTCTTTTCCTGCTACTCCCTGACTCATAATTTATGCATTTTCTGACTTTTGGAAGAAATGAAGCAGGGGTCCTGCAAACAACCTCCTCCTTATGTCCGGATTTAGCCTCAGAACAGGTTCACCTGATGGACCCTTCTGTAGGGGATCTGTGGAAAAAATAACCCACGGTCATATAATTAAAGACTGATTCATGATGTTTATGTACAAGTAAAGAAAATTAAGGCTGCATTTCCTAACTTTTGGGTGCTTAACTTTTTGACCTTAGTAAGGTTCTTTTCACATGACATACGGGCATGACAATTCTTGAGTTTACCACAAAGTAAACTGAATTTAAAAAAAAAAAAAAAAAACATATTCTCTCTGGCAGGCATAAATTGGCACTTGCATGACTTACCAAGACTGGCACTTTGACATGCAGTGCATGAAGAGAAGGCATATGTTTATATTCATTACCTGTGGTCATACAGACTGCTTTGCAAATATTAGGAGAGAAATTTTTTCTGAAGGGAAAAGGCCACAGTGGAGACAGAATTTCCTCTTCTATTCCATCCAGTTCATTTGTATTTTCCTTCTGGGTCTGTTCTTCCCTGGCTCCTTAGCCATGTCCCGTTCTCCTTGCACAGTTGGCTTTAATATATGCCCCTTGGTTTTCCTTCCTTGTCATAAATATCTTGCCTACGCAGTTGTCATATTTACCACCAGAGTCTGTCTGGTGAGTTCATCCCTATCTGGTTGCCCATACTGCCTCCTTTTCTTGCAAATATTCTGCCTTTGATCTGATTTTCTCCAATACAAAGATAAGATGTGGTGTGGGATCATGTCAAATACTGTGATTTGACATGGCCTGTAGCAGATCAGAGAAAGCCTCATCAGCAGCTCCCCCCAGTCAGGTGACTGTAGCAGATCCCAACTACCAGATGTCATTTATTGGTTCAGTCCCTAATTTTAACCCACAAGCTCTTGTCCCAGTCATGGTTGGTTTTTAGAGGCAGCTCTTTGCAATCTATGCACTTCCTAACATAGAGGACAATTCTTGCCTTGTCTGTCCTTCTGAAAAGCTTGTAGTCTTCAATTTGTAGTATTCCACCACATTTCTGTGATAGCAGTTAGGTCATAGATTTCTGCTTTCGCTGTTTATTTCCCATGCTATTTGCATTGGTCTAGAGACCATTCAGCTGGGTTATTGGCTGTGTCACCTTCTTGGAAAAGCCCTCACAAATTCATTTGGGAAAATCTGAGGTTTTTCCTTGTTGCTTCCTAAAGACTAGTTTATCTCTCCCACAGCAGGCCTTCAGTCCCACTGTTATCACCCAGCTTCCATTTATCTCTGTCCCTGTCCAGATCTGGTTCTTGTTTGTTTATGCATTTGAACCACAGGTTTCACATACAGTGCCTTAGCCCTGACTCTGGCCCAGGGTAGGTAGGGTGGAGCACACACTGGAAGGGATAAGCATGCAAAAATGCCACCAAGTAATATCACGTCTTGTCAGCTTTTCATAACCATAAATAGGTATCTGCCTGAGTTAAGATCTACCATACTCAGAATTACCCCCCAGAGTAAGACTATACAGGAGTAATTGCTGCCTATCAGTTCACACACAGTCATTTCTTTTCCTGTGTTTGTTCACGTTTCAGTGCTCACAGATTCCCTTTTTTTCAGTTCAGTACGTATGGTACCTACAACTTGAAATTGTAGGGAAAAATCTTGGTGAGCATCTGCACTTCAGCATCCAACTGAGTGCACATAGGTGCTTTCATGGCTTTGGAATAGATTTTTGGCAAAACTGTACTTAGCAGAGGCAAACTGCAAGTTCCAGAATATTGGAACTTGACTAGGTTTTGCCAAAATCTTCTTTAAGGATAAAGAAGTCCAATGGCAGTTACATTTCACTGCCTTTTTTTCTTCACAGCTAGCATTGCCAATTTCCCAAAGAAGCAGCCACAAGCATTTTTTACTATGGAAAAAACAGTTCTACTTTTGCTTGTGTGTGCAAGTATATACATGTAAGTGCATGTAGCCTTCTGTTGTGCCTGAAGTGCTCTGCATTTTCATCTTAAGAGAGGTACTTGGGGTGAAATATTTCACCTCAGTGCACCCCAATATTCACCAGAATTCAAATTTTTCAAGAAATCCTATTGTAAGTCAGTATAGGCAGCCCAAGTTTAGAATCATAGAATCCTTAGTTAGAAGGGACCTCTGAAGGCCATCCAGTCCAACTCCCCTGCAAAGACCAGGTTGCCCAGGGCCTGATCCAGCCTTGCTCTGAAAGTCTTCAGGGATGGGGCAGCTGCCACATCACTAGGCAACCTGTTCCTCAGCACTCTCACTGCATAAGACTTTTTCCTTATATCCAACCTAAATCTACCCTCTCTAAGCTTGAAATCGTATCCCCTTTTTCTATCACAGCAGACAGACAACATGAAAAGTCTGTCCCCTTCTTTCCTGTAGCTCCCCTTTAGATATTGACATTCCTCTGGCGATGCTGCCATGCTACAGGCCAGCACGATGGGTCACAGAGACCTGATGGCAAATCTGCATGAAAGTTGCACACAGAATATGTTGTCAAGCATATGTACTATTCAAAGCATATATATTTACGTTGTGCAGTCAGCTGGAAACAAAGAACAGGCTGTCAGTACATCCATGCAATCCCCAACAGAAACACTTGTGATCTAAAATAACAACAACAGAATATGATGATGATAATAATGTGCATGAACATTAAACACTTCACGTTTATGCAAGCTCTGTTTTCGTACATACAATTTAGACAAACTAATATGTGTTAGCTTAGTGTAAAGCTGGGCTGAGTGATAGGAAACACATGTTACTTGATACTTGTGGTTGCACAATGACAAAAAAAAAAAAAGAGTCCTGACATTCTATAGGCCTCTGGACAATTCTGCTATTGATGTGATGTGAGTCACCACAAATAGGCCATCCTATGTCTCTGAATCACTTCCTGCTCGAGGGGTTCCTCTGCTTCTTCCAGAGATTGTGTGCTGGGGAGGAATTCACTAGGCTAAGTCCATGGAGACCCATTCTAAATGCTTTCCCTTTCCCATCCTTCTCTGTGCAGCTGAATGACTCAGAGAGGGGATGACACCTTGAACTGATGTCACCATTCCCTTGATGGGATGGGAGAACCCTATGGGGAGGCAAGGAGGAAATTTAATTTGTATGTTTTATTTTAAGGAGATCCTTTTTCCTTTGTTTTTCTTCATATTTTGCTGTTTTGAGGTTTATAAGGGTTGGGAAGGAAGGTGTTTTGAAATTAGAACCTGTCTAATTAGAACCTGTCCTTTATAAAATAAAGAATGTTTGCACTATTTTCAGTACAATTGCAATGCTTTGCCTCTGTCTCAAAAAGGTGTTAAGGCTTATATCACAGAAAGAGGAGTTAAATATGTAAGTACCTCTGAAGCCTAATTAACTTTATAATTGTTAGTGCTTTTTACTGGCTGTATTGAGGTTCCTGGAACAGTCATAGACGCTTTCCTCAGAAAAATCCTTGCAGTTGAATTGATGGTGTTGCAACAACATGAGAGATTGCAATCCCAGCAGAAGATAGCAAGTAGATCATTACAAAATTCAAAGTTTTGCATGATTTGAGATATCCCAATAGTATTGCTTTGCATAAAAAGAAATGTCAATAGAATATTTTCATACATTTTCACTGGAAAAGAAACCTGCACTTAAGGAAAATAAAATGTTCTTTTGCTATTCAGAATGCTCCTGCTTTCATTTGACATTTCCACTTGAAAATGCTTTCTTGATGACATTTTTCACAAAAAAAAAGTTAAGCCATTGTGAAATGCAGAAACCTTGCATTTCAAGTACTTTCTGGTTTGTTTTTCCCAGGTTAGACCAGACTGATATGTGATCCTTTGGTAAATCAGTGTTGTGATGAAAGCACAATCAGTTTCTGAGAAATTCCAAAATTATTTTGACTTTAAGAGAGGCTTATCCTGAATGCCAGCTGATGCAGTACTTTCTCACTAGCTGACAGTGAACAGTATTTCTGAATGACCTCTGCCTGGAGTTCAAAAGTTACTGTGAAAGAGGTTCTCTGCACTGAGGTGTGACCTTCTCCTAACCGTTAATGTATAACATCAGCCTGTGCTCAAGGCATCCAGGCTGCCCCTCAATTTCAGAAATCCTCTTGTTGGATATGGAAAAAGTTCAGTTTTCCATATGCATCTTCACAAACATCAGTCTAGTATAGAAAGCCAGACACATGTAAGCAGCACAATAGCTAACACTCAGTCGGTTTCTGAGGTACCTTGTGGAGTTGTATGGACCTGTCCTAACCCTTCATCAGCACAAAACCACCCACAATTACTGATGAGCACCTCTGAGTTTCTTGTGCTATAATCTAGGCAGCAGGTGCCTCACCTAGCTTCAGTCATCCTCTGCTTGAGACCCTCCTGAACAAAATAACTGACTTTGTGTTCTTCACCTCTCTGTCCCTTCTGAAAAGCAGAAAAGCCACTTAATGTTTTTAGAGATCCAGTGTTTGTAATGTCTTGTAATGGTATCCTCATGAATTCAAGTCTGCCACTTCAGATCTCACTCCTACTTGCAACTGTTCTTTTTTTTTTTTGCATAGATCATCTTCTTGGCTTCCATGTAGGAGTAGAGGCTTCTATGACCTTGGACCTTAGTTCTTAAAGGTTTATTTTACCTCATCTGCTTCTCTGTAGATGTGCCAGGCTTTGGTGTCATCAATTTCTAACACTCCAGGCATTCTCACTTCTTCAGATTTTTGCTGAAGGAAATCTTAATAGCTGTCAAACCACTCATCTTCTGTGCAGTCCTGTAATTTAAGAATGCTAAATGCAGGTCACAGTTAACCTCCTTACTCTTTTCCAGTGGGTGGTTACTTATTTAGATATTGTTTCTACCAACCTGTTGTACTGAGTGTAAATTTGGACCAGCAGTAAAATGTCTCATACTGTGCTTCGCCACTGACTGCCTAAATTCATATCCACTAAACTGTAGGGCATTTTTAGCCATTAACTGTTCCAGGTGGCTAGATCAAGACAAAATGGATGTGGTCCCCTTCAGGACTTTTTACTAAGGCTATCTCTGAAATAAATACTTAGTTCTCCAACATAATGTAATTTATGCCAGACTTCATCAGTCAACCAAATGTTCCCATTCCATGGGAGTTTTTACTTGACTGGCTTGTGCTTTCAGTGTATGTGACAAGCCTTAACAGGTTCCTTTTCCCTTGGAAGATATCCTCAAACTCTTTTTCAATTGTTTTGATCTTCTGCTTCTTTGGTGAGTTACCTCTTTATTATGAGATGAAGGGAGTGGCATGTTTTTATTCACAGATAATTTTTTCCCCTTGGTGTGATTATAAATTGTGCTTCTTCCAATTTGCTAATTGCCCATGAATTCAGTCACAGCTCTAATAGGAATTAGCTCACCACACTGAGTCCTGAGCTTCATCTATTTATGGTCAATTGTCCGTGGCTTTGCTTTCCATGCTAATATCCCTCCTCCTGGCAACACACCAGCTTGTGCCAAAGTCCACTTCCAAGGCACAGATACTCAATTTGATTTTGAGATGGTAGTGCTTTAATTGTCTGCAGCACTGCTCACCGGTCTCATGAAGAGTCATCTGAGGACGTGGTGCTATTGTCCTCTTTGTCCATGCTGGGGAAGCTCTTGGAAAGTGATAGGAATTACTGTGGTTCTCAAAGGCTTTTCCAAATACCAGCCATTGTCCTTGTGTTGTTGTAGATCTGTGCTGCTTTATGAGGACAGCAGCTCCGTGCCCAGTGTACCATTCTGCTTCCAGTTTCTTTTCTGGTAAAAGCCTACATCCTCTGCAGCATGATAGCTCTGTCCATCTTCTGTAGGTTTCAGTCTGAATTAGGCAATTTCCTATGGCTGGCAAATTCAAGTTGCATTGCCAAAGAATAATTCTGGCTGCTCCAGAAGATTTTCACAGCTTTGTCTCACATCCAGCCACATTTGCTCTCTTAGTAAAGTCTCAGCTCCTCATAATCAAGGAGATTGGCTCTTCAACCCCCTGACAACCACAAGCCCGGTTGTATTTTTGCCTGCTTATTGTACTATTTAATGACATACAGTTCACATGTTGTCTTTTTATGTGGAAGCCAGTATTCTTCAAACTGCTGTGATACAGTGTCCTGGTGAGCCTCAGATGTCAAGCCTAATTGAGAACTACTAGAAGCATCCAGGATTTCAGCACCAGTATTGTCAAAAATAAAACTCTGACTGTTACAGAAGCATTCCACCGAAAAGTCACTTAGTAATGTTTCCTAGTGCCACTGAGGGCCACATACAAATAGTGGATGCACATCACTGTAGACCACTGCTCAGCACCTCAGAGTGAACCAAGCTCCTCCTTTTCCTTGGCCCACGGTACCAGTTAGTAGAAAACAGTAGAATACAGATGTACAGATTACATTTGCTCCAGTTGCCTTCCTTACTCTCAGAGAGCATCAGGTCCGGTAAGGTGAGGCTTTCAGTACCTCCAGTCTTCCAGTCAGAGCATTTTATTAGATTTTTTTCTTCTTTTTTTTTTCTTTTTTTTTTTTTCATCTCTGGATACCAGGGTGTTGCTCACAATCAGTTACACTGAAATATAGGATTCACCTGACCAAATGCAAATATGTCCTATAGATGTATTTTATGCGGGCATGTATATCGCTCTAGTCACCAGTATTGTCTTTGTCATCAGTAGGAAGAAAACCAAGCATTGCTGTTTTTGAGCTGTTCTCAGCCTGAGGTCAAATAGTTCACACCAATACTCTACTCTGCACTGGTGAGATCTCACCTGAGTACTACATCCAGATGTGGAGTTCACAACACACGAGAGACATGGACCTGTTGGAGTGCGTCCAGAGGAGGTGTGCATCCAAGAGATGGAACACCTTCCTACAAGGACAGGCTGAGAGAACTGGAACTGTTCAGCCTGGAGAAGAGAAGGTTCTGGAGAGACCTGACAGTGGCCTTTTGGTATCTAAATCGGGGCTGTAAGAAGGGAAGAGAAGAGACTCTTTTATCAGGTTCTCTTGTGATAGGACAAGGCAAAATAGTTTCAATCTAAAGAAAGGGAGATTTAGGTTGGACATAAGGAAGAAATTTTTTACAGTAACGATAGCGAGACACTGGAACAAGTTGCCCAGAAAGGTGATGGAAGACCCATCAATGGAGACATTCAAAGTTGTGCTGGATCAAGCTCTGAGCACCCTGCTCCAGCTGTAGGTATCTGTGTTCATTGCAGTCAAGTTGCACTAGATTGCCTTTAAGGGTCCCTTCCAGTTCAAACAATGCTATGAAATAAGTCTCTGAAAACCCCAATTTCTCTCCACTGTTTGTAAAATTTGTCCAGACTGGCTGCTGTAGATGTAGCTGAGATCTAGATGTTAAGTGAGATCTGATACTAAATGAGAAGCATCTCATTGGAGAAGTCTGACAGAAGTCTGCTCCATTGATGTCCGTGGTTTTCAACTTTTTGTCAGCAAACAACATAAACCTGGGCACAAGAGTAGGATCAATCTTGGAATGCCATGTGCAAGGCATGGCCTTTCTGAATGACACTGCTCCTGACTGGCACCTGCTCACCAAAACAGGGTACCACTGCAGAAGCCTATCCACATAATGACCATGAAATGGAGCCTTTGGTTTATAAGGTTTTCAAGCTTGAAAGAAAAGTGGGATGGAGCAGGAGTAGTGTCTCAGGAGTAGGCCTTGAAAGGATGCAGCCACTGGGTTCCAGGTAGCCAAATTTCTGCCTCAAACTTGTGGACATAACTCTGGGTACATCAGGTACCTCTGACATTTTCCTGACTCTCTTCACAGACAAAAAAATGCATACATTTTACTCAGGAAAATCAAAATTGGGTTTGTGTAGCACTGGCATCAGTATCACAGGAAGAGAGCACTGTGCTTTTTAAGCTCGGTAGACAAAAGCCAGGATGCTGCCAAACTGTCAAGTTTTGCATGAATGATGGGAAAAGAACTGCGAAAGAGACTCCAAGACCATACAGGCTGATCTACCTACCAACAGACAGTGGGCAGGTCTGCAGTTCAGCACATGATCTAGACTGACCAGGAGATGCCCAGAGCGCATGGCACAGCACCGAGCTCCAGCTGATGCATTCTCAGCAGGGGCAGTTGCTCCAGACACAGTGTGGTGCTGCCTCAGACAGTGGTATTACTGGGAGCTGGGAGCATGCAGCATGCACACACGTGGCTGGGCTTGCTCCATGCAATGCAAGAGCAATCACCACAAGAGCTGTTGCCTTTTGACCTTTTCTCCATGGATCTGGGCTGACCAGGGCCACACAGCCCTTGACTGGTATGCAAGCCTAGCTGAATAATCTCGTGTTTCCTTGTGAATGCCATCCCCATTGATCAGTTTCCAGCTGGCTTATATAGATGGAGCCTAATTCAATGCAAGTGTTCTGCATGTAGAAAAGGCTCCGTGAATGTTCCCATGGGGTCTAAATTGGCTCCTCTCTTTTTTCTTGCTCTTTAAATCCTATTGTCACTCATGTGTAGCTTTCCTGCACTCAGTACATGCCTATTCCTGGGGGGAACAATTGCCGGGGGCTTAATTTTAGAGAGGAATGTTCACTCTGCTGTCTGGGAATGAAGCCTGGTGTAGCCAGCTTCAAAGAGCAGACATATTTGTAGAGCTTAAAAGACATCTTCCCCTTGAGTGGGATTTGCTATTGTATCTCCTAGGCTCTCATCTCCCTTTTCAGTGCGTGGGAGGGCTCAGGTGCTATCCAGACTCCTTCCATCTTTGGACTCTTCCAAATGCAGATAATAAGAGCTAGCAAATCCTCAGCTCTGCCTCCTGCACACTGAACATCATTCAGCAGACTGAGGATGTGGCAGATTTGACAGGATCTGTGCTTAAGGTTCCCAGCATTTGGCTTGTCTGTGCACACTGAGCCCTGGCATTCAAACAGTACAGACCTAAAAGAAGGATTATTTTTAATCCCAATAAACTTGCACAGAAGGAGAGAGTTCTTTGCCTTCTTGCTTTGCATCACATCACATCACGATTTTAGTCCTAACAAAGGACTTCACACCAAATATAAAGCACCAAGCTATTTTTCCTTCGTGCCTGTTATTTTTCTGACAGACATATGTGTTTGTTTATTTTTTGATTACAAAATGCAATTATTGAGTTCTCTGAAGTACCCCATGAAAAATTAAGAACATGTTGTGTCAACTTGCTGCTTAATTTATGTTAATTAAACTGTTCAGTGGGAAGGATGTTCCTGGTTAGGTTGTTTTAGTGGGATCTGGATCTTATTCTTGGCTCTGCCAGAAACCGACTTCTTGATTCATGGCAAGTCAGTTAATATCCCAGTGTTTCAGTTCTTCATTCTCAAAATGAAGACAATAATTCACCTACATCTTGTCTGAGTTGACTGCAAATGCTTAAAGCAGGGTTTCTTTGCACTGTGTTTAGCATGAGTTTCATTTGTATTTGTAAACACTGATAACTGACCTTCTTCTCTCAGGAAAACAACACCTCTGCAATTCGCTTCCTGATGCCCAGATTTTGCAGACAAATATAATTTCCACCCTACTCAGAAAGGCAGCCAGGCAGAGCTCTGTCAGATCATGCTCAAAACTAGGTTTTCACCAGGGTAAATATGCTGAGTTCAGGTTTCAGAACACTGCCATTTTATTCTGGAAGTCAGGAATTCCTCTTCAAGGAGAGCTTAGTTCCCTCGCTGCATTCCTAAACTTCATCTAAGCTGAGGAGTTTGTGAAATCCCTCTGTGAGTTTTACTACAGATCAGGTCCAGGCCTGCAAGTTAGGTAAGACAGAAGTTCTGGCTTGGGCACAATTGGCCAGCGCACCTGGGAAAGCTTTCTGTTGTGTGAATGGCAGAAAGACCTGCTTGGCCATGATGCTTTCTCATCTTTCTGTGTGTCAAATAGCCAATCTCAGAATAGGCTCCACTGGGTGAGCACGATCGGACCCTGCCTGGTACTTATCTAGCAGCAGTGATGTTTTTCTATCAGGATTTCATGTATCTTGTTTGTCCTGACCATCTTCTGTTTTATTCAACAGTCATGTTTTGTTGGGATTTTGCCTTGTGGTTGTGCACAGTGCTGGTGCGCTCAAGGTCTCATCCAGATGCTGACTGGACTACCCGTTATTGGAGGCAGTGTATTCGATTTTCAAGTCAGTGTTGGTTTTACATTAAATCATTTTCTCAAAATGATCATCCCTACTGAACTCCAGATTTAAGCACTTGTTTTCTAAATCTGGGGAATCAGACTACATCTGCAGTAAGGAGGGTGACCAGAAGATAAAGCATTATGGGAATACACTGTTATTTTAGCTAATTATTTCTACCTGACAGCATTCAGAGTGCTTTTCAATGTAATCTCCAGCCAGTATAAACCCTTCATTATGAAGAGGTAAGGTATCTGGGGGGCTTCCTCTCTTCCTCCTGCCCGCATCTGCTCTAGAGCACAACGTAGGCACACTTCCATCAGCTCTCTCTTTCACTTGATGTACACAGCACCACTTCCCAAGCATAACTCAGACCTGTCAAACAAGAGCTTCACTGAACGGCCAATGCTTTGCACGACCAGCTGGGCCTGGACTGCCACGCTGCCAAAGAGGAAGAGTCCTAGCTTTTCACTGTGACATGTTTGGGCCTCACAGTCCACACTGCCCATGATCAAGTTCACGATATGGCCCATGCCTCAAGTATGACCCAAAATCCTGAAGTACCATGTCCCCAGTCTGATCACATCTACAGAAAAGAATGCTAGAACAGCTTTCTTGATGTCATTAGGAGTTAGTATAAACTCCTCTCATTAAAAAAATTTCATGCAGTTTAAATCTGCTCCTTGCTGGATACATTTGCCCCACAGCATTGCAAGCTCCATGATGCAGACTATCCTGCTCTTGAACATGATTGTGCAATAGACTTGTTTTGCAGGCTATCCCTTGAGAGGAAAATTCTGGATAGCAACTGACACTCCCCAAACTAATAAGCCTGAAATAGAGGTCACTGAAATTCAGAGCTCATTCAGTTTGCACCTGGGTGTTTAATTCTTAATGTCTCTGATTCCCATTAATAAACTGTAAGCAAAGGAGAGCTCTCAGGAAATGGGAGTGGTAGGAACCAAGGATTAGGGTATCCATAAGCATCTGCCTCTCATAACATTGACACTGAATTAAAGCAAATAGCCTCTGCTTCACCCCATTTAGTAAACACATTTGCAATTCACACCTATCCCCTACAATGATTTCCTTTTTCATTTTTTCCTCACAATTCACTGAAAAATTCTCCCTCACTCTCTCTATAAACTCAGCAGCCTGTCTTCTATTGAAGTTGCGAGTCAGATGTTAGCTTAGCCAGTGATTAATGCAACTCTTGAAAAGGTCAGCTTTGAATCTTATTGCCAAGTTCACCCACCTCTTTGGGCAACTCCTTATACCTCTTCTATTCCTTTTATAACATATTTGCAATGGAAAATAATTAAAACTGTTATGTTGCTTTATATCTTGAAAGCACGTTAGTTGTTATCTTTCTCTTGGGTATTGGGAAATGTTTTGAAGCTGTGATTCAAGAAGCAGGATCTGTTTAAGCCATCTCTCACACGGATTATTTGAAGCTAGGTATGAGATCTCCAGTTGTCATCTAGGCTTCATGTGCCACCTAGCCACCTCTCAAAACAACCTGGTGGTTCTGACAACAGTATAATTGTTGTCATCTATTGGCAAGGACACAGAAGAATCACATCAGTATTTGCAAATAAACTAAAGGGTCTTCATTCTCCCTCACACCTAAGCCAGTCTTTGTGAGTTTGGACAAGTAGACTGCTTTAAAGATTAAGGTTGGATTTGTCATATAATTTACTGCTTATGTTGTTCCCATTCTGGGTGTTTACATGTACAGCATCACCAAAGAAGCTCTGTTCTGCATCAGCAGAGTCAAAATAGTCCTTTGATAGGTAATATTTTAGGAAATTTGATCTCAAAGGCTCTCACATAGAGAAATACAGTGAAGAGCAAACAGATTTTTCCTGTGCGTGTTTTTGTTTTCTTGTTCCTTTTGAAGTAAAAGAGAAAATGTGGGAACCATTTCTAAATTACCCATGCACCAGAGTGACAGAAGAAACTCAGGAACAGATAAAGAGCAACAGCTGGAACATATTGTGGTACAAGGAAGCAATTAGCTTATAGCATAAAAGAATGAAATCACAAATAGAAATGATTCGTGTCTCCTATCATTACCTTGGCAACGTGAAAATTTTGGGTCAAACTAGGCCCATGACTGCAGGCCAGTGTTGGTGTAGCACAGGCACATGCCACCATAAAGGCAACAGTCACAGCCTTTCCTGAACAGCTCCTGTGCTCTCACGGTGCATCTGGCACCACTTGAAGGAGAGGGTCATGCCTGGGAGAGAACGGAATGCAGGGCACGTTTCTGAGAACTGTGGAAGAAGCAGGCTCCGCATCCCTCAGAAACTTTTATTCAGAGCACCAAGGCAGGTTCTTTGATCAGTGAGCAGGCTATATTGCATGGAAGCTGGCTGAGAGGGCTGCTTGACCTTGTGAAGTCCATCCCTGTATGCACATGTAAACACTGTTGATCCCCTCCAAGAGGCAAACAGTGCATTTGGTTGAGATCTCATGCAAGAATCATAGAATCATGATAGAATGATAGAATGGCTTAAGTTGAAGGGGACCTTAGAGATCATCCAATTGCAAACCCCTGCAATGGGCAGGGCTGCCAATTCCCCAGTTCTGGCTACCCAGAGCCCCATCCAACCTGGCCTTGGGTGCCTCCAGAGGTGGGGCACCCACAGCTTCTCTGGGCAGCTGTGCCAGTGCCTCACTGCACTCTGAGTAAATAATTTCTAACATCTAACTTAAATCCTCAGAACATTCTCCAAGCTAAATAAGCCCAATTCCCTCAACTTCTCTTCATAATAGAAGAGAGGGACTGTATGGTCCATACCTTCCCTGCCTTCTGAGATTGCTCAGCACTGCTCCATGTTCCCAGAGGAACTTGTTTCTCCTTGCCACTGGGGTGCCTCGAGGCAGCCATGTCCCACATCCCCCTGGGACCTTGCATCAGAAGTGGCTGACCACAGCATCTCAGCAGCCCTCCTACTCTCAGTCAGCCTCAACTTTGCAACTAGAGGCCATCCTCACAGGGTTGCTTAAAAGTTTCATCATCAAGCAATAAAACAGTGAAAATATCTCAGGGTGAGAGAGGAATTTGAGATAAACAATCTTTACCAAACATTGCAAAAGAAACCATAGTCTTATTGAAATGAATAAGCTAACTCCCAGTGCCTTCAGTGAGGCCAGGGTTTCAGTCTTTACGTGTGAGATGCCACGCTGCCATAGTGATGAGGTCAGGATATAACATAAGCCACATGATGTCAGAGGACTGGATTGATAGACATAATCAAATTTCCTACCTCATTATAGTTTCACTGTGCAAAGTCTCAATTTAATCAGCAATCATACTCTCAGTGGGATTTGTTTCAGGAGGGACCACCTTTACCACTCCCAGTTTCTGAGAGCTGGTTAATCCTTTCACAGGGCAGGGTTTTCATATCATGCCTCATAAACTCCCTCTGTGAGGGTTTAGGAAGAAAGGGCAGGATTTTTCATCAGTGCTCCTTGAGCATGTCTTCACAGCAGGCACAGAGATACCCAACCCAAAGATGGCTTTGCACCATTAACTTCTCATGGGTGGAGACTAAGGTGAAAAAGCAGACAGGCACTCAGACCCATGTGTGCTAACCTCTGTCCCCCTCCCTAGAAAGGTCTGGGAACAGAAGCGACTGAACTGTCCCTGCATAAAGCCATCTACATGTGACTTTTTTGCTGAATTCATCCAGCCGTACGTTTCCCAGCTCCATACTGGTGAGTCTGCATCAAAATGTGCTTCATGAGCCAATCAGCCTATGATTGGATCTCCATGCAGTGCCCTATTGTGTGGGGCAAGTGTGCCGGCTCTGCTTCAGTAGAGGTTACTGAAAAACTACATACAAATGCACAGCAGCATTTGTGCTTTGGGGAACCTTTCCTACCAAGGACCATCACTAGCCCTGTGTGCTGTAGGATCACTTTAAAATAACTTCACTTGGAGACCTTGGTGGAAATCGTCTGCCAGTCACCCTCCTCACGGTGCTTTTCATTCTGAGAATCAACAGTCGTCAAAAAGCAGCCTCAGAAGGGGCCACACCTGTACAGAATTTGCTTTCATCCCCATAAGGGTTCCCAGACAATGCCATTGCTAGCCAGAAGTTTGCTGAATTGTACAAGAACCAAAGGCTTCCTTTGCTTTCTCTTCATCCATTAAAACCTTGTGAGTCAAAATTAGGAGGACAGGAGTGGAGCTTTTGGAGGCTGTGGTTTCTCATAAATACCTGAAGCTAAATACTAATGCAAAAGTAACCCATCACCACAGCAATGCCACAATTAGATTCAAATTCAGTCTAATCTGCTTTACATTTACAATACAGACAAACTAATTTAGCTAATTCTTATGAAACTGTACTCTGACCTCAAGGTCTGGTATCAGAGAGTTGTTATCAAAGTCCAGAAGAGCACACTCACACTCCGATCACCTGCTACTCTCATTGACCCACCTCTGCACGGGAAGTTTTAACACCTCCTTTGTCCTACTCACAACTGATGGGTAAAAACCTATCAACTGAGAAGTCCACCAGGATCTGTGTAGACAAAATTCTCTTTGATTTCAGGTTTTCAGAAACAATATCAAGAAAAATGGAAAAGCCCCGTTGGCTTCTTCCACCCAGGACTAGTTTTTATCTCAGGAGTTATGAGTAGAGACAAACACAGACTGAGGTATGATTTAGCTTCTTTGAGTCTTTGAGTGAGCAAGTATTTTTTCTTTGTGAGTACAAAGGCTTTTTTTTTCTTCTTCTTCTCTCCTTGAAAGAAACTCCCACTCCCCCGAAGTTCTGTCTATACATCTCAGTAGCAACTGTTCTTTCAGCATGGTTCGACTGCTGCATTTCTGAGATGCTGGCACTACATCCATGAGAAACAAAACAAGAACCACCATGAAAGACTTCAGCAGCTAGTTTGGATAAATAATTTAATGGCATGAGGTCTGATGGGAAGAAAAGAGGTAGAATTGTAATAGGAAAACAAGTACCCATCTTTCAGAACTAGTCCTGGGCTTTGCTCTGAGTGAGCACCAGGTTAAGTGCAGCAATGCGACAGCAGGCAGGGACAGCGGTGGAGGTCAGCGGTGAATCTATTCCTGTTTCTTCTCGTGCTTGTCCCTGTCTTCAGCTGGCCAAATGCCCTTCTTTTGAGCACATGCCCATGCACCTCCATGCTGGCTCCTGCCCAAATTCCAAAACCCTACCTGTATCCCATGACAGCCTGGGAAAGAAACAAATACCTTCCTTCACTAGGCGTGGACCGGCTCACTCACATCTGCCTCATTTATCCCAGAGAAGTGGAGATATTGCCTCACAGATGAAATCAGCTCAGGTCTCCACCTCTTTTTCCAGTAAAGGGTGAACCCTTTCTCTCCAGACAAAACAGAAGGAGTGGGCTCATGGAGACCACAGCATCCTTTGCTGCTCCAGGCTTGCCCAGGCTAAAGAAGAGGGGCTGTGTGTTACTGCGAATGGAATTTCTCTGCTTCCTGCTGCTCACTGTTCCTGGCCGCTGCAGCCTGCCATACATCAATGTGTGTGCTCAGCTGGGAAAAAAAAACGCTGCTGACTGAGGTGGTGGCTGTGAGATGAAAAAGGCTGACCCACACAGTGGTTTCTTCTGTTTCCTCTGAATGCATTCACTTGAGGAGCCCCTTTCTCATTACAGCTGGGAAAGATGTCAACAGCAGCCAGTCCCAGCTGAAAATAACCCTGCCTATGTCCACTGTGCAGCCTGCTCAACTCCTTGGCCTTTTTTTACTCAAAATGGCTAATCGGGTTTCTTCTTATCACTGAGGTGCAGCCAAAGTTTGCATACAGGGTAATTACACAGGACACCTCCATAATGCCTTTCTTCCACTTCATTGAAAGCTCTTATGTCTTTTTAAGAAAGAGATGTAGCAGGATCTTGTCTTATCTTGTGGAAGGATCCATGAGAGGGAGACAAATGCCCACATGGTGCCACTGTGGGCTTACACCCTTACACCCTGAGTAGGAGAAAGTTTCTCAGTGCTCGAGCTTCAGGTTTCAAAGCTTCCCTGGCCCAAAGTCAAAAGTCCTCATGAATGAAAGATGCATAAATAAAATGCATATAAGGAATACTTTCCTTTTACAGGCTGGAAGCATTTCATTTCCCTGTTGGACTAAAAGAATTGAGTTGTGTTCATTCACAGAATCACTGAAACATGAAATTTTCTGCTACAAAATTTGCATTCAGAACCTTATTTTTTTCCTCCAGATAATCTGGAAAGACGGTGAAGTGGTTCCCTTCCTGCATTTTTTGGCTCCTACCAAAAACGTGCCATTTGAAAGTTCCTAAGTATTCTCACCTGACACAGAGCTAACTCAATCGTAGAATACAGCAGCTGCCTTTCATGTCCTCAGTGTCTATGCCATGAGGCAAAAATTAGTCTGGAGAAACCTTCAAGATTTTTATCTGAAGAAAGAATCTTGAAACTGCGAAGCACAAGAATGAGAATATGGAAAGAACAAAGCTCACACTTGGCCTCCATCTGCTGTAGATGTCCACAAATTTGTTATAAGCTATGGTCTCTGAAGAGCTGCTACCAGGGTTCATTGAACCATGTGCAGTCCATGAAGGAGATGGGTCCATGGAATATGCCTTTGAAGATCTTTACTCCCCACTTTTAAGACCCAGGGAGCCAAAGTGACCACAAAACACAGAGCATGTGTGTCTCACTGCCAGGCCACTTGGTAAAGAATTTGGATTCCTGCATAAGTCTAAGGGCTCAAAATGCTTAAAATAAGATCTGGCTGCAGAATAGGACAAGCTGGGCCCATGGCATAAGCATTTTCATGTGAGGTAATACTTGACTTTCCAGGTCTGTGGACGAAAGAAACGAAGACTAAAGAAATGCAATATAAATATTTGTAGTAGCAGGTAAAAAATGCAGCCACCATGAATTCAATATGAAAAAGGTAGTCCGTGAAAATTATCTTATGGGAATGGTATGTTGTATAGCAGCTTAAATCTACTGTGCATGTGATAGACCTTTCATCTGTACAGCCAACAAATAACACAAGTGTGGGAGCATACACAGATTATGCATAATGTGAGATAAAAACTATTCTTCTGCATAGCCCTGTGTGACAGACGTGGGCTGTGTTGACAGTAGCAACTCATACAGTGCCAGGGCAGCACAGGCATGGTGTGGCCACAGCTATACTATTAAAACTCCAAAATATCCTGAGAAAAAGGCTGCAGACACATGCTGGTTTCTATGTTGTGCTTGGGAATTGTTTGAGGATTTATCCCTATGGGCAATTCAAAGCCATTGTCCTTGCTATGGCACTGCATAATTTATTGGTACAGGTGTGGCCTGAGATACCAGTTGCAGGGTGACACTTCCCATCTTCCTCATTCTTTTATATGTCCAAAGTCTTTTGTGCTCTGGAGCATTAGTTAAGGCAATCTGATCAAGCACTCGATCTGGTGGTTGGCAACCCCACCTGTGGCAGGATGATCCTTGAGGTCCCTTCCAACCCAAGCCATTCTATGATTCTATGATTCTATGATTCTGTGATTACTTGCTGTGCTGGTCCCAGAGACTTTTAAAACATTATAAAAATAAACCACGGATTTTTCCAAAACAGGCAGACAGGGACTGCCTGGTTCTCTGTGCCACTGCTTCTATAGCTCTGGGTGCAAGAAGGAAGGAGGTGATCATCCATCACTCACTGGCTTTCAGAAGTCCAGAGGGCATTTCAGGTGTTCTAGCAGATCACGGTATCCCCTTCCTTTTATCAGGCAACATCCATGGTTCATTGCTTGTGGCCTCTTCCTTCTAATGACTGACATGGCAATGTCAGCCAAGGCCATTTGTGGTCATTGGCATGTTTACAGCAGCAATGAAACATCAGAGCCTTTTCTGTGTCAGGAAGAGTATTTCTTGCTGAATGTACTGACAAGCCCACAGCCTGCTTCTCATCTTGCACTGGCATAGCTGTGTTGCTCTCAGATGTGCTGCAGGAGGTTGTGGAGTCCCAACTAAGCGCTTGGAGGGGTGTGATTCCCTAAGCATTGCCATCAGGGAGCGCAGCTTCCTTTGGTTTGAGAGCTGGGAATGCACCTGCTTTGCCTTTCGGAGGCAGAAATGCATCTGCAGCTGGATGTAGTCTGAGGTTAGAGACCCGTGCTAATGCATGAGCCATCAGCAAAGCCTCCTTGTTCAGTGAGGCCTGTTCCTGAAGGCATTTTCCATTGTGGAGACCAGGGAAGTTTTGTTCTCACCGAAGAAACTCTGGTCATTGTGAAATCAGTGAGAAATCAGAGTTTGCTGCAAAAAAGGGAAAGGTTTCTGAGTGAAGGAAGAGCTCTGCTGGTCAACATGTTCTAAACCCCAGGGGTTCTTGGAGTAGGAATGGCTTTGAAGACTCCACCATAATTTCATAAAGCATTTGCATCCCCCTATTTCCTTCTGTAGCTTCTACCACACCTGAGGCACTACAGTTTTCCCAAAGGTAACCCATCAAAAGCAAACTCTTACAGAGTTCTCCACCTTGTCAGCAGCTGGCACTCGCCATCTCTCCCCCTGCAACATGGTGACGTGGGAAAAGAAAATTTCTGATTTGAGAAGAAAATACCCAATTCAGGTCAGGGTAAGGGACACAAGGGAGCAAGGGAGACAAGGGAGAGTTTCCTCCTGACCTTCCTTTACTGTTCCCACTGCATCTAGCAAAAAAATATGTACAATTTTTTTTAACATCAGAATGTGTTCACTCTCTTAGCAAGTGAGGAAACACAAGGGGCTTCCTTAATGGCAGCAGTGACAGAGGAGAAACAAACCCCAAACATTAAGCAATTACAATTTCCATGTACTCATAATGACCTTTAAAAACCTGCCTGTATTCCTCTCAGAGGTAATGGGGATGTACTGAGCAGAACCGCTAGATATGTGTGTATGTAAAAGCGCACGCAAATAAATATGCTATATTATTTTTTTGCTGAGCATCTCATCTGTTTGTCTGGACTTGTTCAAAAAATTCTCACACTGGAAGCACCAAGGGAATGAAATTAATTTAACATGCTCACACTCTTCATCCTCCAAAATACTGAGAGGGACCACTGGGAACCCAAAGGCATCCTGTCTCAGCTAGAAGAGAAGTTACAGTAACATTAGAGGTGGCATTAATGAGAAAAAGTTCCACGTTGTGCTTAACCCTTTCCACCTGCTTCTAACCACAGCAAGTGTTATGAGCCCTGAAACATTGGTTTGTGGTCAGCTCTCTTGAGAATGTGGGGACTAAGTCATGCTGTTGTTAGGGTTTCTTTTTCTGTGTGCGCTGTGCTTTTTAGAAGTGATGCTAGGATCAAAGAATAGGCTTTTACCACCACGAAGGGTCTTCTCAAACCAAGGTACTGCTGACCTCACTTCATAGTGCACGCCAAGTACTGCCATATCTCCCTCTAGTTACTCAGTGTGTTCATTCTATTAGAAGCTAGAGGTCCTGGCTCCAGCACTAAATGAAATGAGCAGAAGTCCATCCATTTAAAGCATCTTAAATCCAACCCTTTGCTTTGCACTTGTTCCTGTTCCTCTCAGGCCTGTAGCAGTGATGTTGCCATCAAATTAGTGAATGTTTTTTCTCCTCACAACCTTGTTATTAGCAACCTCATTCTTGCCTATTCTTTGTGACACCTGCAAAACCTTACACTTGCTTGCTGAACTGCCGGCTTCTGGCCTTACAGTGCTTTTTGCCATGTCGTAGTTTATTCCTATTTGATCCTATGAGCTTCCCTTACAGACATCCCAAAATATTGTCCCATCATCCACCTTGCCCACAGCACTGATTTCATCACCCCAGCTCAGTGAAGCTCTGTAAAATTTACCCCATCCTAAGAGGCAGTGCTGTCTCCCCTTTTACGTATGCTACTGCCTCTCAGTCTACCAACCACTGCAGTGCTTTGGGTCCTACCTTGCACAGTGCTTCTTGATACAGCTATGAATACAGCCCTCCTGTCACAAGTATGTCAGCACTTATTCCTCCTCAGGGTTTAATTCAGCTGGTTTGGAAGCACGGGACCTCTTTCCCTAGCTAATGATTTTTTCTTCATTGGGCTGCAATTATTATACAGTAATGAACACACACACGTGTGTGCTTTGAAGGAATCTGTGTCACGTGTCTTTAATAGAGCACAGATGTGAATTCTGGCAGCTCTTATTGTTCAATATGTTCTCCTATTGTTGCTTGGTTTTTCTCACACTGTTCCTGATCTGGCAAACAGCAGAGGACTTGTCTGTCATACATTGGTCTCCGCAAACCTCCATGGAGCCAAAGTGTTAATCCACTGAGTCAGCCGTTCTGCATGGTTTTGGTGATTATATGAGTGAGCAAAGGAATAACAGGGAGCAGTAATTCTTCTCCTCCTCCATATTTCACTGTACAGCCCTGACGCTGCCACGTCTGGCAAACCCAGTGTGCAATCAGTGTTGATCTTCAGCTTAGACCTTTAGTAAGATAGTTCCATAAACATAATGACATCATGTCATGACATCATTACTTTCCTCTGTGTTTGAATCAGCTTGTGTGCTTTTATAGAAAATCGTATACATTCACTGCTCCTCCAACTTAATTGACAACAGGGAAGCACCACACACATTACTTTCAACATCAGGCTCTCAAGGGCATGAGCAACATTCCCATAACCCATTAGGTACCCGCCCAGACCAGACTTTGTCATCTTACAAGTAAAGACAGCTAAATAAACAGAAAAGTCAGTTTCACAGCGTAAAAGCTTGAAAAAATTTTAAAAAAATGAGAAAAAAACAAACCCAGGATTCTGTCTGGGGGAAGGGTGAAGCAAAAATTTTGCAGTACCTTGTTCATTGGGACTTCAGGACTGATTTGAAAACACTAGATTCTCTGGCGATACCATACTGGTCCCAAGAGACTAAAGCTTTGATGTCCCATTTCCCATCTTCCCCAGACCTTTCCCAGAACGAACCATGATTCTGCTGCTCCATGGAGTATTAATGTTAGTGTTGATTGGAAAGTCTCTGCAGAAGAATAACCCCTGGAAACTAGAAGTGGTATGTTGTATGATGTGGATAATGTGAACTGATGCATGAAACTAAGCATGGCTGAAGGATTCAGCATTCTTTATGGACAGGACAGTATATTAAATCACAGACCCATGGCCAGCATCTCTTGAGAGCCTCAGTGAAGCAAAAGACTTGAAAATACTGTACTTACATGATAGATCAGGTTTTGTCTATGGTATCTTCCTGAAGGTCAGTTTATATCCACCTCTGTTCTGCTGCTCCACCAGAAATAAATACAGAAGATAACTGTACACTTACAAGAAGTACTGAAAGTCCCATTATTTGTAGGAAAGGAGGGGCAGAGAGTAAAGGGGTAAGTGTCATAGTTTACAGCCATGTGTTTGCAAATAGGGGCTAATGTATGCATACCGGCACTCAGTTTCACACATCACTGCTGAAACACTGATTAACTGCAGAGTTATCTTTGCAATGACACTACACACAGAGCACAGCCCGTAAAATCAGGGGCTACAATGACTTCCTTTAGGCCATCAAAGTCCTCCATCCATGTCTCCCCAACCAAAGTCCCTAATTTAGGATTTGCACTCCTGTTTGACTCCGTACGCTGATTTATAGACATCTGTAAACATTGCCATCTCAACTCTTTTGTGTGACAGCGTCTAGGAATCAATTTATAGGATTTTAATTCAGTAATTCAGTGGGTTGAGTTGTGCATATGAACTAACACTTCCATGTCTGATTACTGAGCTAATCGCAGTGCCGCAGTCTCACCCCAAAACCCACAGGCGTCCTCTATCCCAACTTTGTCAACAGTTCATGCACATTTTAAAAGCATAGAAGTTTTTTTCCCCATTTCTCCAAGAAAAAGAGCCATTACAAAACATAAACATAAACAAACACACAGAAAGACACAGACATTTGCATCATTAAAAAAAAAAAGCATGCCTTTCTCATTAAACTCTGGTGTTATTCTTTGATTATAAGCATCTTCTTTCCCAGGAAATCTATGACTAAGTGTGTGTAAACCCACATCCCAGGGGTCTGCTCCTGTGGCAGTTGTGGCCACCCCCAGAACCCCCAGAACTGGGTCTGCGTATGCACCATATTCACACATGTAATACATCTTCTCTTCCTTCAGCTTCCCTACCCATCCATGTGCTTGCCAAGTATTCTAGCTGGTCACCTCGTTACAACAGAAATCCCAACCAGGATGTGGTAGAGGCTCACAATATTTGTACTGATTGGTCTAGCCCACATCACTTCCACCACTTAGAGTCAAAGAATTGTTTGATTTGAAAGGGACCTTCAAAGGTCATCTAGTCCAACTCCCCTGCAATGAACAGGGATACCTTTAGCTAGAGCAGGGTGCTCAGATCTAGGTCCAGCACCTAAACAGCAGCATCATAATTCTCATATCAGGTGGCTGTGGACTCTGGTTTCTTTAGTTCTGTGGATTATTGAGAGCATTTGTTCCTACTTCAGCAGTCTAAGGGCACTCCATTATCACTAGATCTACACTTCATGAAATCCAGCCAAATGCATACAATCCCTTCTCTCCTTGCTTTCCCCATAAGGCAGGTTCACATACACAGAAATTATACTAGTGTGGGATTTTGGTGATGCAAATGAATTTCCAGCAAGCCTTGTGCTAACATTCCCTCGGAACTGCAGCTTTCCTGGTGAAGCTGCCACATGTTTGCAGCCCTGGTCCCTGGCATTATGGTTAGTCCAAGTGGCTTGAGGTTCCAGCCTGATCCAGCACCAGCCGGGATGAGGCAAAGCTTCATCAAAAAAGCTGACATCACATTTCCAAGAAGCAAAGAGAAAGAGAGATACTTGAGCAGAGCTTTGCTAATGCCTGTGGTTTTTCCCAGGCTAGCATGAAACTTGGGTTGTTTATTGGATCCCAAACTATCTTTGCATGTACACAGGAAAACAGATGCTTCCCACTCCCAGGCCCTGTGCTTGGGCCAGGCTCCCTCAACAGAACTCTGCAGGTAGGGCACACAGCCGGGACATCAGAGACATGGCTTCCTGCCTCACTGCTTGGAGCTGACGATACCGCGTTATCTATCTCACGCACTTCTTCGTCCCCTTGCCAGGGGCATGAAACTTGTGGCCTGCTTTTCCGGCATGCTGGGAACAGTCATCACATTTGGCTTAAATAATATGCACGGGGCACAGATGACAGAGCTGGGAAACAGGCCAGGTCTCCCTGAGCCCAAACAAGCGGGTACCCTGGCTGCTGGGCTCCCTTTCATCTTCCAAAGCTAAAAGTCTGGCATGGTTCATCCTATCCTCAGGTGCAGCCCTCTGTTTGATTCACAGGTGCCAGAGGCTAATGAAGTTTCAAGTTCTTACAATAAATTATAGAGGCAAAGGAGAAATAGAGAGTAAACTCATGTGCCTGGACATATGCTTATCTTAACTGTGGAGCTGCAGGAAGGCTTCCTGTCAAGGTCTCCTATCACAGGACTGCTGGCCTGTGCCAGCACTACGGAGTATTGCTGCTGAGGGTTCTTTTCATTCATGAAGTGGAGTAGAACCATACAATTGTTAAGGCTGAAAAGACCACTAAGATCACTTAGTCTAACTACCAACCCATCCCCACCATCCCCACTAACCACAGTGCCACATCCTCGTGGTTCCTGAACACCTCCAGGGAAGGTGACTCCACCACCTCCCTGGGCAGCCTGTGCCACTGCAGCACCGCTCTTTCTGAGAATAAATTTTTCCTAATATCCAACCTGAGCCTCCCCTTGTACTACTTGAGGCCATTCCTTCTCATCCTATCACTGTTATCCGGGAGAAGAGGCTAACTCCCATGTCACTGCAACCTCCTTTCAGAGAGCGATGAGGTCTCCCCTGAGCTCCTCTTCTCCAGACTGAACAACTCCAGTTCCCTCAGCCACTCCCCATTAATACTTGTGCTCTGGACCCCTCACAGCTCTGCCACCCTTCTCTGGTCAAGCTCCAAGGCCTCCATGACTTTCATGTAGTGAGGGTCACGACACTGAACAGAGCACTTGAGGTGCAGCCTTCAGCTTTCTGCCTGAAGAATGTCTCCACAAGTGACACAGGTTGTCTGAGGGTGCGATGCACTCACTGTTCCCCTCTCCCATGACATTTCTTTACATAGGCAGCTGAACAGCAAAACATCGGCGCTGGTTACTAATTTTGTTATTTATAGCAGGCTGTCGCAGATGGAGACAGCAGCACCATTCTATCTTTAGGGCGTAGTGCCTGCCTGTCCATACAGACAATTGGTAATTAGCACAAGAACAGTTTGTTTATCTGTTCTCAAACTTAAATAAATAGGAGAACCATTTATCTGTCAAAACACAACTCCGGATCTCTAGGTTAACTGCTTGATGAATAGAGCTCAGTGCTTCAGGTATTTAGGTAGACTGAAGTTCCTTTTAGAGAACTTCCCAAGAAAGCAAATAAAAATATGCAATAAAAATTAGTGTGTTGCATATCAAAGGGATAGTAGATAGATCAGATAGACCTGGTTGCTTTCCTGGCACAGTCACTACGTGGCTATGCAACCTACGTGGCTGTGCAACCCAAATCTCAGCCAGTCCCTAGCAGTGAATCCCTGCACAAGCTGGGGAACAGGGGGCAGAGAGGATACTTCTGCTCTCTCCAAGTAAAATGTACGTTAAGATGCCCTTGGCTGGCTGGGATGGCAGGACCCTACACAATGTAAACTCCACAAGAACTAGAGTGAAGACATGACATAATTTTTTTTCTATTTTTATTGCTGATCCCAACCCTTCTTTGTTCTCTTTTATTCCCTACACCCACCCCTAATTTAGAGGAGAAAGGGAGAGACTTTGTGAATAGATGGACTTTGTGAGTTGTACCCGAGAGCTGGCCCCTCTTCCCCTCTCCTTCCCCCACCACTGCTGGAGGGAGGGGAACGGGAGCTGCAGAGGGACTGCTCGCACTCATGCTTAAGGCCAAAGCAATCTGTGTGAAAAGAGCAACAATCCTCATCTTTCTTAGAATTCAAATGTTTTCAGCGCCTGAAATTGCTTGTGTATTCACGGTGGCAGGTGGCGTTTTTTACATGCACATACACACACATGCATATCCACACGTACATGGTGGGAGAGAAAAAGTGGTTTTAGAAGTTAATGTTATCACGCAGCAAAAGAAGGTCAGATCTGAAGAGTTCTGCCTGTCCTCTGTTTCTGACCACGTGTGTCCCAGCAAAGAGCCACTTGCTTATTGAGCTGCCACCTGGGCAGTCTTTATTGGACCTGTTTATCTTCCCATCAGCATCTAGGCAGGGGATAAAAGCAACCAAATGAAAGTAAACTATTTCAAATACAATGGCTGGAAATAAAGACTAATGAGTTCCTTCTTCTGTCTTTCAGCTCACGACTCCGAATTTCCCTGTAGTGGTCAAGCTGGGACACGCTCATGCCGGAATGGGGAAGGTAAGTAAAGGAAAAAATACTTGCAGTTCAGGAAAGAGATATCTGTGTGGCACAGCCTCCTTGCATGCAATCAGCCAGCAGGGAGTTAAACCTTCCCACAGCCTATCTGAGTGGCACTGCCTGTTCCTGTGGGAGAAAAGGCCTCCTGCTGCTGTCACGCACAGAGACAGGCAGCGGTGTCAGTCTGGAGGCTGCCAGGGTGTGGGAGGGGGTTCAGAAGAGTGGGGGGAAGGCTGGCCAGGCAGGAGCCATTCAGCTTGGCTTTTATACATTTTCTGCTCTCTCAAAAGTAGTGATGTTGTTTATTCAAGCACCTGCAATGTGCAGCTACACCCCATAGCCCTCACAACGAGGCACAGCAGCTCTGGTCCTTTTGAGAGCATGACGATGACCTTATTCAATAAAGTGGGAGCCCTTCAGCTATTTTTTTCCTCCTTGCAAGGAAGAACAAGACCTTACAAAGCAGAGTGGCTGGTTGCCTGCCAAGGAATCCTGAAAAACAGTTCGCTCCCCAGAAGGACCTGTTTGTTTTTCCCAGGCTCACTGGGATCTTTATTCCTCCAGTGAATTGCCAGCCCCTGTTTCTGGGGGTGCCTGGTCTCCCTTTTCAGCAAGGCATCTCCAGTATGTCTCTGCTGCACTTTTGCCTCCTGTTTCCTTCATATGCCTCTTTTAAAAAGCATCTTCTGTCTGTCCAAAACATGATCTGTTCAGAGTTAGAGAATTCTGATGCATCATCTCTGAATCCAAATGGGTGATACATGAACTTTGTAATTGGTATCCCTGTCACTGTGCTTCCCTAGAGCAGATCTTTCTTCTCCCTGCCTCACACTGTTTGCCTGAAAAGCATACATAGGTACACCATACCTAAGCCTGGTACAGCCTGTTTGCTTGCAATCTGTAAACAAAAGTGCTTTCGAGCTTTCTGAATCACATACAGAAGCTCTCATGACCATCCTTCCTTTGGCTGCAGCAGCATTCCCATGTGTGGATGTTAGCTGCTGCAGCGGAAGTGGGCTCAGATTCCTGGGCAAGTGGTGGAAGTGGCCTTCAGCATCAAAGAGCAAACATTTAAATAAGCAGGAAAAGTTTGTTAAAATATTGGTGTTTCATATTTTAAACAGGCAGAGGTGTCATTGAATTAGACTACTTGCATGCAGACAGCTTTGAGCTGCTTGCAGCACGAGCTGCTGAACATGTCCCCAAGAAGGATTTTGTTAGCAAACTCCTGACAGGATAGAACTGGAGGAAGAAGACTCTCCCTGATGAAAGGCTTCAAGCTCTCTGAGGCCCTGTGGGGTTTCTTAGTCCTTCTGCAATTCTGGGTCTCTCTGACCACTACACAATTTCATCTGTAATGTAGGGAGGGATTCGTGTGTCTTTCTTTGCAATACAGACTCTTGGGTGGCTACAGAGATGAGGAAAGAATCAAAGGAAAGCATCCCACCCTAAGCAGTGTTTGCAGACAAAACAGTCCTCAAAAGCTGTTGTCTTCTGCACCACCACAGATCTTCTCCCACCTCTTATTTTCTCTTCCATTTTACTCTACAATGATCTTGGTTTTTGCTGTTGCAAGCTATAGAGAAAAAGTGTTTCTATGCAAAGTGCAGGCTGAATTATATGCAGTGGTACAAGGGCGTTACATAGGAAATCATTCCAAAAGCAGATTTGTTGAGACCTGGCGTCCTAGAAGAAAGAGCTGGTCTGAGGCCAAGTTTATTTTGGTCCATTATGAAATGTAGGGACTAGTAGCAAAGTATGAATGTGGCACTGGGCACTTGTCTCTTTAGTTAATGGGGAAGGTACAGGAAGGAAGGGCTGTTGACCTTATGGTTTTAGTTTAGGCTCTGCTCCAGCCACAGCCTCAAGGTAAGTTGAGGCTGATTAAATTAATTTTCTTGAAGTCCTGTTTCATTTCATTGCATTGAGAAAAAAAGAGAAAAGAGAGAGTGAAAATAAAGAACTATTCAGTTGGTTTAGAATACAAGTAACAGGAATTTGTTTTATTTTATTTTTAAGGCAATGGCAGGGTTGACAGTAAAAAAAAGTAAGAAAATGACAGAAATCCAGATAAGCAGAACTATGGGCTTACTGAAAAAGTAGCACCTAGAGGTAAAAATATAGAGAAATAAATAAGAATAATCAAATGTAAATGTCCTTTTAAGTAACTCAGAAGAGAAATGTTCCCTGGAGACATGATGATTTTAACCATCATAACATGTAAGTAATAATCAGTGATAATAAGGAGATTATAGAGAATAATAGAGGAATTAGAGTGAGAGAGATAAAAGATTTCTTGGTCTTCAGAAGTAAAGATGACAGAAAGAAACAGCAGGTTATTATCTCTGAAATATACACAGGAAGAAAAGAGAGAGGTTTGCTCTTGGTTTGGATGAGAGTAAGAAAGTAAAAGTTAATAAAGCATCAGCATCAGGTCATGTTTTATGTAAAAGCAGTGACTGAAGAAACAAAGGATAAAATAAACAACCTATTAGTCAAAGTACACACTTGTGCATTAAAAATAGTACTTACTGTAGCAAACGATGCCAAGATAGAGAGCCATGTACCTGTACCTCTAATGGGTGCTTCAAAGGATGCGAGTATTCAGATTACAATCTCATTACCAGGAGAAATTGTCAAGGAAGTGCTTACGTTTTTCTTTTTATTAATGATAAAATCACGTACAATGGGAGACACCAAGACTATGAAGAATGAGCAAAGATGGGAAGTCCATACACTGTTTTTTTTTATTTGTACTGAGGTAGCGGCCAGGAGCCAGACAAAGAGAAGGCTTCTTCCCCAACCAGCTCCACTTGACTTGTGGGGATATATTTGTGTCATTTCACAGTTCCTCATTTTCTCTGTTACAGACCAGAGTGCTACAGTGATTACATGATGCTTACTGCTAATTCATGCTAATAAGGCTCATAGCACTGTAAAAAATACTGACTGTTGATTAGGTTGTGATACTGTCTAGAAAGAGCCTCATTGTAATAGTCAGACTTTCATTTTCAAATATCCTGTTTTCAAAGCATTTTTTATAAATTTATTCACCACGTTTTTTGGGTGAAAGAGCTGAGCAGGGAATCCTTAAGCGTCAAAAGGAAAATAGCTGCTTTAGGATTTTTAAGAAACAGCCTCTGATCATTTTATCTTGAAAGAAGAGTAGCCAGCATAAAAAGACAGAACAGAGAGGGGTGACAGTACACCAGCAGTGACAGAACTGTTCTTGCCAAGTGATGTGTGCACGTAAGCTGTGGGTTGGAGATGAAGAAAAGAAAACCAGAATAAAAAACACCCCTTATAATTTCTATTGTGAAATCCAGAAGCAACAGCCTCTGTGTTGACTTGACCAGAAGCACCAGGAATAGCCTTCGCCAAGGGAGAAGAAAGGGCCTCAGGCAATTTATTTATCTAAAAGGTGGATAAATGCTCCTCAGCCCCTCGCATGACTATGATTAACTCCCTTCCAAAATTTGAAGTCACCTCTATCTTATGGGCACTGGAAAATTGTAGCAAGTATTCTGTGTACTGTTAGTCCAATACCGTGTTGATACAAGTGCAATATCAGAAATATTGCTTAGGTGATGGTTTACAATGGAGTCAGCAAACAGCTTTCTCAAGCTGTATTTAAGCTCCTCAACAATACCCAAGGTCTTTTCCAGGAAAATTACAGATGGATGCTGGGAGCAGTGCTTCCTCGTGTTGCACTGAACTGTTGTTCACCCAGCAATTCACAAGAGGTCAAGGCATTCTGAAGCACTGTGAAGTTCGAGCCTATCTATCCTAAATGTGGTTGGGGGGGTCTCTGTTGAATAGGGTGAGTGCTACAGTGAGAAAGAAGTAATACTTATTCCTGACTCCAGATCTTGTAATGCCAGAGCCCACTGCAAGAAATAAAGCTCTGAGTGTGTTAATATCTGGCATTTGTATGTTAACATGACCCCAAAGTGTCCTAGGAACAGAGCCCAGCACTACAAAGTCACTCAAAGAGCCTCTTCACCTCTTCCTGATCAGATCATGAGAAAGAGACAACTGCCAGATCTGCAGAGAGAGGAAAAACAGTTTCTATTCGTGTGGTTTTACATATATTTATATAAATTTAATAAATATATACATATATTGCTACTTCTGTTTTATTTTTAGATCTCTCTAATTAGGCCAGTTTAAGAGTCACCTCCTCTCTATGCCTGCCCCATAATTATGAAAATGCCTCCTCCAGTACAAATCCTGGCTCAGATGAATTTATTACACTGCAGAAGAAAAACTTGTTGTTCATAATAATGTGGTCAGAGTTATTTTCTCTCTTACTGGATGGGAAAGACTTCTCTCTCTTTTTTCTTTTTTCTTTTTTTTTTTTTTTTCTGATATAAATATAGTGCAAACTAAACAGAGCCACTATGTAATGTAAAAATACCACAAGCTTTTTATCAGGAAGGACAGCTCATCACCTTGTCTCTCTCGGGACTGGAAATAGAATGTTCTAAAAGTGAAAGCTTTGAAAATCCAATGCACTAAAGAGGAAAGGAAGGGGAAAGGGCTGCCTTGGTTTGTCAAGGAACAAATATTTTCTTTCACAGAGGGCAAATAATGACATGTAACATTCAGAACAGAGAAGCCCAATCACTGTGTTCCCACTGACTCATGAGTGAGGAGGTAACACCCATCTTGAAAATAGCAAGAGCATCCTCCTCATTTCTTGCACAGCAGTCTGGAACCTTTCGCTAGATGCAGAAAGTAGTGACTGAGCCAGGATACTGGGGTCCAGAGCTGCCAAGACCCGTGGTTGAGAGCAGCTATTCATTGGAAAGTTAATAGGGATTATAAGACTGAATGTAGTAGAGACATTCGGGAAAGCCTCAGTTTGAGGATAATAAGGAAGTGAAGACTTTAGCATATCTTTGTTATTTTGAGGTGGGTCAAAGGGCAAACCGCATTTGGTTAGGCCTAAACTGAATGTGTGTCAGCTTGCTCGAGTATCTGCTGAGAAGGGGGGTGTGATATGGGGAAGAGGGAAGCAGAGGGGCAGGAAGCCCTCTGTGCAGAGCCAGCTGTCCCAAAAAGGCACAGTCACTGCAGAGAGGCAACGTGCAGGTCGAGGTGGATGAAAACTCCCAAACTCCATGTTGCCAGGCCAGCTTCTATGAAGGAAAGCAGTCAGAGCTTGTATTTTTACAAGCCTATTAGGACTCAGTTAAACACCACAGAGCCAAGTCTGGCCCTGGCTCAGTTTAGGACATTCACCTTGCAGCTCAACCTGCCTCTAAGCCCAGTTTGGACAGAGAAACTGCATATGCAAGCCATGTCCCCAGTGGTGTGGGTTTAACCAGTGAGACTGAGCAAACTCTGGATGGCACTTGATGAGGCAAGGCAAAGGCAGCCCTTGCAAACTACTGTAATTCTGACACTCCAGCCAACTGACAGTTATTTTTCATGTGGCCACATCACTAATGAAAGCAAAAGGGCACAATGAGGCAATACCTGCGGTGCTTAAGTTGAAGATGAGAGAAGAAGGCCACAGCCCTAGGATCATAGTGTGCAGAAAGATGTGGGGTATACAAGAAGCAGGGAGGAGATTTGGGGCCTGGAGACTGAGGCAGTAGAAGTTTAGAAGCCTTTCAGTATCTAAAGGGGGGCTGTAAGACAGAAAGAGACAGACTCTTTCTCAGGGTTTTCTTGTGATAGGAAATGGGTTCAAACTAAAAGAGGAGAGATTTAGATAGGATACAAAAAAAAAAAAAAAAGGTTTTATTATAAGGGTAGTAAACTGAACAGGTTGACCAGGAATGCAGTGGAAGCTCCATCCCTGGAGACATCCAAGGTCAGGCTGGAGGGGCTCTGAGTGCCCTGCTCTAGCTGTGGGTGTCCCTGTTCATTGCAGGGGAGTTCAACTTGATGACCCTTATGGGTTCCTTCCAACTCAAACAACTCTATGAATCCATGAAGTTTTTGCCCAGTTCTGCTCGAGAAGAGGCTAGATCAATGCCTGTTGGGAAAGCTGCAGATGGGGATGGGAACAGTATCTTCTTTTAAAGGGCCACTGCTAGGCAGAGAGCAGGACCCATTTGTGTGAGGATATCCCTGAGGATCCAGGTCCCTCTCTACTGCACCCAGAGGAGTGTGGTGGGACACTGCTGGCACCCACATGGATGAAGAGAGCCAGAAGGGAAGCGGGGACTCTGCTGGAGAGATTTCTTGCTCAGAAAAGGCATTTGTCAACATACTGCCCCAAGCTCTTCACAACAGGTCACTAAAACGCTACAGCAAACAGCAGCTGATGGCTCCAGAATGAGCCTATTGCTGCTCAAACAGCCAGCACAGCTAAGCAAACAGGCTGGCAGGGCAGGGGCTGTGTTTGCACTTGCTGTTTGCACTCCTCTGCGCAGCTAGTGGGATATTGCATTTATCCTAAGAAGGGTGCAAGAAAAAAAAAAAAAAAAAGAGAGAGAAAATAGCTTCCTGCTGATTTCTTTCCAACTTCTTTTCTCGCTTCCACATTGTGGCCAGCTTGCTGTTTTAGAAAGTAGATTTATCTCTTACTAAATCGATAACTATTTGATCAGTAATCATTTTTAACAGTCCCATCTTAAATGATGCCCTCTGATGTCACACTGCGTACATTCTGCCTTTGGTTATCTTCCATGGATTTTTTCTTCCTGTTAGAAGAATGACTACTTTATCAATGTGTAAGACAGATGCAAGTCTGGAGGAAATGAATTATAAAAAATGTAAAAGTAGAAAGCTAATAAAATGGCGGACTTGATAGATAAGGCAGGAAAATAAATCTAATTTGACTGTAACTGGAGTGCTTCCTGTTTATCAAGTAATAACTGCATCCAGGCCTAAGCCAGCATTAACCCAGGACACAGTTGTTATTTTGTCAGATTTGGCTGGCTCTAACAATTAACAAGGGGCAGCTCAGATTTCAGCTTTGGTGTGGTGATTATTTTGATGCCTGGTGGGAAACAGGGCCTTGGCCTCCCAGAAGGGGACCTGGCAAGGTACTTTCTCTGAAAAGCCCATGGGAATGTCTGTGGCACTGGCTGGGAAAGAAGGCAAAGCTTTTTCCAAGAGGCGGTGCAATGTGGTAGCACCAGGGGAATCATCTGCTGTGTTCATTTCTTAATTTGTGTCAGGTCCCATGGAGAAAACGTGCTTCACATTCATCCTCTCTCTCCCCATAGGGAGGAGCTGATGGAGAGCAGGAAGGAATTCACCCTTCCTTCCTGTAGCACACCACTTTTTTGAGGAGAAACCCTATTTAATGAGAAGAGCATACAACTTCTTTATAGGAACACCGAGATGGTCTAACTCCAGCCTGCAAGGGGAAATGGCATCCCTTCCTCTACCTCATGGGCCAACACTCCTGGGCTGAGACCACAAATGCCTCAAACCAAGGCCCAGAGACATCTGTTGTACAAGCACAGCACTTTCTGTCAGATCCCACAGAGGTCCCTGTTCCAAGTAGGTCATTACATAATGACACAAACTAAAAGAGAGGAGATTTGATATAAGAAAAAAGGCTTTCTTTTTTTTTCCTATTTTTTTTTTTATGATAAGGGTAGTGAAGCACTGGCACATGTTGACCGGAGGGATGGTGTATGCCCCATTCCTGCAGACATCCAATGTCAGGCTGGAGGGGCTCTGAGCACCCTCATCTAGCTGTAGGTGTCCCTGTGCATTGCAGGGGAGCTGGGTTAGGTGGCCTTTAAGGGTTCCTTCTGACTCAAACTGTTTTACATTTCTGTGATTCTATAATGGCTTTTGTCTTTCCTCATGACTAAAGTGGTCTAGAAGATTGTGGCAACCCCCTGCGTCATGCACTCTCAGGTCTCTTCTGCCACTGTCTCCTTGCGATGGCACTCTCCACTTCGTGTCACACATCCCAACTCTTATCTCTATAGCAAAAGCACCTGGCACTGCCCAACCTGCATGCCTGCCCCTCCTCCTTCCCCCCACCCCAGGATTTTGTGAGGTGTGCCCAGACTTGGGGCTCCCTGGCCTGGAGTGCTCCCCATCAAGACATAAGAGGTAAAAGCCCAGCCCATAGCAAGGCAACTCTCTCACACAAATACAAAGGTTTACATTGACCCTTTCAGTTTTTTATTCCCTTTTTTTCTTAGTTTTCCCCCATCCCTCCATGTGGCGGTAGTTTTCCTCTGCTCCATTTCTCATTCAGTCCTGAGTAGCAGAACCCAACTCTTGCCACAGAAAAAGGGAAAAGGACAAGGAGTATTCTGCATTCAGCAAGAGGAAAATCAGACACTAGGCCCTTTTTCTCTTTGTTCAGGCTTCTAGAAGTGGTCGTGGGTCAGATTGGTTGTGTTTTTCACCTTCCCCACAACCTGTGCAGTTCTCAAGAACTTCTTTGCACCAGGATGTGGAGGCATCTTTGGCTTCTGGTACTGGAGCTTGCACCAAGCTGTCCAAACAGTGCAACTGGTTAGCCACAAGCTTGTTCTCTGTTCTCTAGTGAAGATGGCTCCTGCCCTCTCATGGCTGAAGGCAGATATGTAAAACAACTTGTTTGTTCTTCACAAGGAAAAACCAAATACCATTGCATGTGTTTCCCTCAGCCGGCTCCATGCAGTCTGGCATCTCCCTCCTTTAACATACACATTGACACAACTGGGGAGCTCTTTTGGGGCAGAAACCATCTGCTTGCAAGCACTCAGCAATGCTGGGCTGCAATCCCCAATCGTGATCTCAAGATGTTACCAAACTGCAAAGGATAGATAATATGTAAAGAAAGGCACTTCCTTGTTCACCCTTTTCACACAATGCTGCTCTTTTTCTGCCACTTAATCCACCCTTCCTGCATCTGTCCTGTTCTGAGCAAGAAGAATTGGATGGGTTTCTCTGATTCACAAAGCAGATTTTTGCCAGTTGACTAAAGATTATGGTTGGTGGTGTGAATGAGATGAAGTTGTCCACCATGCCCAGCTTGTTCAGTGCTCCTCTTCCAAACCACATATCATTAGAGCTTGTACTGTTTCGGTCCTTTTTTTTTTTTTTTTTTTGGATAAAGTTCAGAGTGTTTCTCATCAGTGAACACAAATCCATGAAAAACGAGCTTCTCAGAAAATCTCCACTTCATAGGTTCTTGCCATCTCATCTCCAAGTGTGACTCAAGCCCAACGCCCCACCAGCTGTCCTGCGCACACCCATGCCATCCTGCTCTCACAGATCTCTGCAGGCACCATAGGCTTCCCCAGAGACCCTGTTTTTCTTCTGAGCTTGCTTCCAGCAGGAGACCTGTACCACTCCTCAAAGACAATCAGGGAGGGGGCAATGTGAAATGCCAGAAAAATGAAGCCTAGAAGTGGCAGACAACCAACTCTCTTGATTTCTTGGCACTGATTGTGATTTCCTGGCCACCCAAAATGCTCAGTTTTCCTCCATCTCGACATGGGAAATAGCCGTTCCAATGTCTAAATGAAGTAATGCTTCTTAAGAGATCAATTATTTCTTTGAAGCATCATAAAAGCAATGAGCATTAGCAGAAGCCATCTGGGCAAAACTCAAGCTCTCTCCATGATGCCAGCTTCACCAGGGCTTGCGCATGAGGCTGGAGAAAGGGGTTGCTCTGGTCTGTTTTGGTCTCAGGAAGCTTTTTCTTTAAACCACGCAATTCCTGCTCTGTTCTTAACTCTGTCTGTGCTAACTGACATTGTGTGATTCAGGCATGGAGATGACTTCCACTTACCAAATATTCCTGTTCTTTTTGCACCTGTCGTGTTTTTGCTGAAATTTTGGCAATCAAGGTCAAAGTTGAGAACCAGTATGACTTCCGTGACATAGCCAGCATCATAGCCATGGCAAAGACCTACGCCACCTCCGAGCCATTCATCGACTCCAAGTATGACATCCGAATCCAGAAAATTGGCAACAATTACAAAGCTTACATGTGAGTGTGTGGTTATGTCGGGGTGACATGTGGAGAGATATTGCTGGGGATGCAATTCGTTTAGCGTCTGGGCAGGAACAGGAGGCTGACTTAATTTATTTGGAAAAATGGCCCCATTGTTCTCCTCCCACCTCTGAACCCAGATCCCTCTGCCACTGATCGTCCTTGTTACTCACCATCATTGTCACTGGAAAATAAACCCTTCTCTATTTGTTGTTGATCTTCACTTCGTTTCCATTGTAAAAACCATGTTCTACCACCACTTCCCATCTCCACCTTTCCTTGCGAAAGGGGTCATCATATCCAGCCATTTAGTAAACCCCTCCATCTCCCTGTGTCTTCCTGTGGGAACCAAACCCACCACCTTCCCAGCTGGACACACAATAAAAAAGGGGAAGCAATAAAACAAGAAGGGTGTCCCAAAAGCACTGGGGAGCTGAAAACTTTGTCAGAGCTGGTTGCACCTTGTGGAGTCCTACAGTGTCCAACCTATAGCAGTGCCCTGTCTCCTCCCACGCCAGAGCTCATGGCACCATGCTCTCAGGAGGGCATAAGGAGCATACAGCACCAGGTAAGGATGGTCTCAATTTGGCCAGCATGCAGGGTTTCCATCGGCATTTTGCATGATTGCTCCCTGAGGCATACAAAGAAGGAGAAAAAGGAGGACAGATATTCGCACAGGTGCCCTACAGCTCCTCCCTGCTCTGCGGGGTAATAAGGGAGTGGCACGAAAGTAGCACTCAACACTGGTGTGTCTGAAAATGCTCAGCCAAATTTTAGGAGTCGTCAAGTCAAGCTTAATTGAAGATGTAACCACATGACTCAACACCTGTTTCTTTTTACTGCAAACCAGTAGACAAGCACAGTCAAATAGCACGACTTCTCCAGCAATACCACTCCTTACCCAGCTGCAAAATTCAGGACAAATAGCTCCAGCAGTGCATTCTTCAGATCACCAGATACATTTCATGTCTTACCTAAGACCTGCAACACTGTGAGTTGCAGGCCATATAGCTCTGGTGCAAGTGTAGTTAAGTAAGATAATCAAAATCATGTGCTCACACATTTTTCGGTTCTAGCTGCCTGGTTGGATTCCTAGCACAGAGGTATTTAAATTAGCTAGATAATGACTTCTTGGGAAGGATGTGTGGGACACTCAGCTACTTCATATGAACCTAATGAGAGAAATGTTATTTTAAATCTGATCAGGTCGACAACAGTTCAAATTGGCCAAAGGAAAGAAGGTATTAAATGTCCATTAAAATTCCCTGTTCCTGCCAACCTACTCAGCCTTGGGACCTTAGTCTGCTCCCAGCCTGTCCCTGTGTGAAACAAGGACCCAGTTAGGCTGACCATGCCCTGTCCCTGCTTATTATTCACACCCACCACACTCTCATCCAGGCAGTGATCAGAAATAATACGGGATAATTGAGGAAAGAGAGCAGTCACACTAAAAGCTCATCTCACTGGGGAATATAGCTGTGCAAGTAATTGTTTGGTAGATGAGGTATGTTTCCATACAAAAACAGCCATGAATAAGAAACACCTTAATGAGAAATTAAGCTTCTTCACAAAACAGCAAAAACAGCCATGTGACTTGCTAAGCCAGAGTATTTATTTAAATTTAGAGAGACATTTATGGAAGTGAGCTTGGGAGGATGGTATAACCAGTCTGATCATGGGCTCTTCCATGGGCATCAGACTGAATAGATTATTTCTACGGTATAAATAAGTCCTTATGATGTCAGAGGGCAGAAGTAAAAGCACCCAAAATATCAGAACTCTCACTGGTGTCTCAAAATCGTTAGTTATGATAGCAAATCTCAGCCTCAGAGGCAATGCAGCATGTGTCAGATGAAGTGAATTTCTTTGATGTGTGAGCCATGGAAACTACCCAGGATTTCTTCTATACCTACACCCACACATATAAGCTTTAAAAACTTCTTCCTTCTGACAACAGACAGCGTACCAGAATTTCTGCATATTATGTTTACTTTGCACCAAGCATCTGCCAGAGGGAGGATGCTGAGGGTGACTCATGCATTCCTTCCCGCCCCAGATGTTCAATGCACTTCCTTCCAGCCCATGACCCAAGGCTTGAGTTCAGTTTCCCATTGACTTCAGTGCAGTGACTCCAGCTTTACACTACTAACAAACACCTACTTAGCTCATGCCTCGGGCCAGCCACAAAACAGCAGATAAGCAGCATGTAATACGTGCCTAAAATTCCAACAAATGCATTTGACCGACATTGTAATACTGGTGAAGAGAAAACATGAATACTTCTCATGTGGCAGCAGAAACTGGGGGAGAGATTATACACTCCACCCTTTCCTCAGCTCAGGAATTGAGGGATCATCCCCAGTTAGGATTTCACCTTTCCTTGTAAATCTATGGCTATGGTTTGGTTTTCTCACCAGTGAATCAACCGCTTACATTTGATATGCTGGCTACATTTTCTGAGCACTGATATTCAGCCATTCTGTTACTAATCACACTCCAGGATTTCTCAGTAATAATGGAATTCCAGATGCCACCTGCCACTGCAGGGAAACTTTCTGAACCTATATGATAGTGAAGAATGGCTCTTCCCATTACAGAACTGAAGAACAAAATCAAAGACTCAAGTGTCAATAGAAAAAGAGAGGCTGAGGGGTGAACACAAGCCATCAAAGGACTCTTAACAATCAAAGCTCAAGGAGGAATCTGTATTTTTGCTTAGAATGTAGGGTGGGAAGATGGATGTTGGGTGAAGGTAACAAAAGGGAAGAGCTAACAGTATAAAAACACAATTATTTGAGAGTAATTTTTGCCCCCCTTCCTCTCTTAAAATATGGGTTAAAAAGACCATTTAAATTTCACAGCAACTGTACATACCACTTCAGAAAAGAAATGGAAAAGGACACCAGGCTGTCCCCCACCAGAGTGAAGGGAAACCCTAGGTAGCCAACTATAATGATTTAGATTTACTATAAAGCAGGACATCAGTATTATGAGTGATCTATATAATCTTATATAGATTATATATAATCAAAGTCTTTTCTACATCGTGTTACAAAGGTGAGAACACAGGGAGAGGGGGTTTCCAAAGCCACATGTTGAAAGCGCTGGATCACACAGCACACTCCTCTTCCTAAATCTTTTCCATTGTGGAGATTCTTCCTAGGTGTATCTGTCAGCTTGTTGATTTGCTCTAGCAGTCTATTCTGCCAGGGTTATCTGCACAGTGATGTCACAGCAGGCTGTCCAAGGTCTGCCCTGTGCCTAAGGTCAAGGAAAGGAAAATTGTCACCTTCTCATGGATGATGGTGAAACCCAGCAACACCACCTTTTTTTGGAAATTAACCATCACTTGCAACTAATGAGATGGTAACCATTTTGCAAATATAAATTCTCCAAGACCAAAACATAGTAAGCCACAGAAAGGTCGATGGGAAGTCAGTGGAAAAAGAGTGTATAATCGTATTTTCTATGACACCAGTACAACTGAAGTCAAATTTACGGAGACCCAGAGTGTTAGAGCTGACATTTGTGGAAATGCTTAGTCAGATGTTTGCATGGAGTGTTGTTCTTCCACAGATGGAGGATGCTACTATTGCAGAACACAAGGGTGATTATCCCAGAGACCTTCTCCTGACATTTTAGCTTTCCTAGGCCTGAGGTGTAAAGAAAGAAAGTATTCATAGGGCTTGATGTGTGCTCAAGATTCCTTGGAGATTTCCTTGCCTAATTCCTCATTCGGCCTTTCATGGGTTTGAACAACGTATCCTGTATGGAGTGTTGCTGAGGCAAGATTTGGAAAGATTCCTACAAGGAAGAACCTCACCTCATCCCCTCCCATGCAAGCACTAAGTCAAGGACGAGAACTGCAGTATGAGGGAGGACGGGGCAGGAATGTATGCATTTTCATGTTCTGGTTCTGTTTCTGGTTTGTTTTTTCTAGGAGGACATCTATCTCTGGAAACTGGAAGGCAAACACAGGTTCTGCAATGCTGGAACAGATTGCAATGACAGAGAGGTAAGGAAGAGGGTTTCAAGAGAGTACTAACTATTCTTGGCTTAGAAGGGAGGAATTGTATTTTAGACCTCAGTTAATTGAGAGAACTGGTAAGAGAGGTCTCCTGGGAGGCTGGATAAAGGAGTTTAAAGACCAAGTATTTCCTTAAAAAAATACTAAGGGCACAAAGGCAAACTGTCCTATTTTGGAGAACGGACTGGAAGGACAGCTAGAGATCAGCATTGCCAGGTCATTAGATCTTTAGTGAATTTAGCCACAGGAAGCAAGACCAGCATAGTAAGGTCAAGCACACAAGTACAAACATGTAGGTACAAAATCAGCAAGGTCACAGCACAAAACGAGAACAAGAAGTTATTCTAAGCACATTACAAATGAGAGGCAGACATGGAAAAAGTGTTTTTCTTCTGTCCAATAGAAGGAAAAATCTGCCCGTTGAAGTGTTGAAAGCATTAGGCTCTCAAAAGTGGACGCTGTTTGCGTGAAAGTCACACTGCTCGACAGTGCAGAAGGAATTGCCTCATGCATCTTGCACTCTAAACTTTGCAGATGGTACTTCTGTATATTCAAAACACTGTGATATTTGCTAATATTGAAACTGCATGGTATTGTTGACTCCCGGTGACTTTTGCTTTGATGTATTTTCCATATGCTTTTCTACAGAACTTCTATCAAGTTACTTGTTCTCCATCTTGCTTTTTTAAAGTAGGTTATTCATAGATTTAAAGAATCCATATAATATGTGTACTCAATCAATACTAGTGAATCTAAGATATTTTTTTTCTTTTCAGTTGGTATCTCCTGTTGCCCATGATCTTGGTCATGGTTAATTCTAACTCTGCCCAGGCTTGGGCACCACATTTGAAGAGAGATAACAGTGAGCTGGAGAGAGGTCAAAGGAGAATAAAGGGGATGCTCAGAGTAGAGAATGTAGCAATTGCTTATGTAGTGTTCTACCTTTTCCAGTTAGCAGACCGTGATATTTTTTTCAGGAGAGGTGTGCACTCGTGCACAGAGAATGTATGCCTTCAGTTCTGATGTTCAGTTTTCTTCATTAGCTTTCACAAAGCTGGAAGAAGTTGTCCACAACCTGAACAGTGCTTCATCCTAGAGGATAAAAATTAAAGAGCATAAGGTCTTGAAATATATAAAAGACATTAGCCACCTTTATATTGCTAGTGCAATGTTGTAAGAAATAATAACCTTAAACTACAGCAGAAAAGGTTCACTTGGGCTTAGTAAATATTTCCTAATAGTAAGGATAATAGCACAAAAATGAATTACCTGGAGGGAATAGGGGATCTCTGTCCTCTTTCACACTAGATTAGAGAAATGCCTCCTCTTTGAAGTAGAAGAGTTGTGCAGGTGATCATATAAGGTCCCTTCTGCAGCTTCAGTTCTGCGAAACCGGGAAACCAAACCAAGCTACTAAACTGATGCCAAAGGTGATGCTTCAAGACCCTACTATGACTGTGGAAGCTGGACATTAATATGTATCCTGGTTGTTTACAACACAACTGAAGCCAGAGAGATGACAGGTAGACATTTCTAATTGCACCTGCTGCCTGCTTTAGTGGTTGGCAACCCTGCCCACAGCATCGGGTTGGAACTGGATGATTTGAGGTCACTTCCAACCCAAGCCATTCTGTGATTGCATGATTCTGATTTTAAAGCCCAGATCACTGCCGACAGACCAGCTGAATTTTGAAGGTTCAGATTATAGTAGTACCACAACTCACTGAGCCTTATCTAGCCACAAATGCAACAAATCCCATTGAAATCTAAGTCATCAGTACATACAAGGCAGAAGCATGCCAAAATGCTTTGCCAAGTGAAAACAATCTGAAGTACGTACTGTACTCAACAATAGCCCAAAGGATTGACATATCCAAGTCATACTGGGCAAAACGATAGTGAAACTCCATAAATGCTGATGATGATTTGTAGGCATACAATGCTCCCCTGCCCCATAGCACTGCAAGCAGTGCTTCAGAGCTCAGAGGATGCACAGCTCTCCTCTTCATGCCAGTTATTTATTCTCAGGCTCTGCCCTCCTCACAGGGCCTGGGGTGAACATGTTTGGTCTCCTCATTAGGAGCCATTTTCCTTCAGACATTGCATTCACACAAGTTGATCATTATGTTGTCAAGCCATGGGGACTCTGGCTGGCTTCAAGGATGTAAACTTGATCTTTGGCCAAAACAGCTCTTTTCCCAGTCCCCTGAGGGCCTGCAAAATGTCAGTGTTTTCAAGAGGCTGTGGCCTCCCCTCCCCACATCTTGTCACAGTCCTGCTTACAGATCTGCTCTTCGGAGATTATTATTTTTATTGAAATGCTCAGGACTGCAAAGCAGCTGCACAGGAAATAAAACCAGGCTGCCTCGTTCCCTCCTCATTTCCACAGCAGGGGGGATGCAGTCCATTCATAATACGCCTCTTGTCATTCCCTCTCCTCCTCTGACACCAGGACAGCTAAAGGGGCACCCTGACAAAGCTGGCCTCAGCTCAGAGCAGCTGATAGTCCTGTTCTGGGATGGCCAGAGAAAGGGGCTGCAGCCTGGTCTGTGTGATGAGACCACCTGGCTGGGAGCAATGTCCAAGGGATGGGAGGGTGGTGAGGAGCTGTGGAAGGATGACACTGAAAGAGTGAATTGTAAAAAGAGGAGCTGCTGGGTAACAGATCACAGAGGGGATGGCTACTCTGCAAAGTTCTGCACTCACTTTCCCATCTTAATGAAGCCCCGGTGTCCTGAATGTCTTATCAGGAGAAGTTTTCTGCATAATGGAGGGCTTTCAGGCAAAGCCAGTACAAATTCTAAGGGGCCAAATCTTCTGGGAGATAAAATGAGCTAAATATTTATAGCTTGGCTAAATGACAACCGGCTGGATATCTGATGTAAATACCAAGGAGAGAAAGAAATGTTTTAAGGTGGCTTTGAGGGCAGAATTGAGGCAATCTGAACTAACAGGAAGCTTCAGACAAAATTCTCTTGGTTTTTTGGGGTGCAAAAAATGAGGGCACAGCATATCAGTAATGCCTTACTGGCTCCAGAATCTCTTTGTGCGGGCGTTGGGATGGGTAACTGTATTAGTGTATCACCAAGGCAGCTAATCGTAGTCCATGCCTCTGTGCTTTCTGCAGGTACAGACTGTGGGTGGATGCCTGTGCGGAAATGTTTGGAGGTCTTGATATTTGTGCTGTCAAAGCTGTCCACAGCAAAGATGGAAAAGACTACATCATTGAGGTGAGAGCAAGGGCAACCTTGGGGAACTGTATCTGCAAACACTTTCCATCAGAGTTTATATGCACCAATATGCTCACTCACACCAACATTCGAGGTCCAGCAGTCACTGCTCTAGGGTGCCCATTTGTCTCCTCCAAGCTCTGGTTCACTGATACGCAAGAGTCTAATTCACAGCCTCAGGCAAACTGACTGACTGGTGAGACTTCACCTGGAGTACTGCATCCAGATGTGGAGTTCTCAGTACAGAAGAGATGTGGACCTGTTGGAGTCCATCCAGAAGAGGGCCACAAAAATGACCCAACAGATGGAACACCTCTCCTACAAAGACAGGCTGAGAGAGCTGGGGCTGTTCAGCCTGGAGAAGAGAAGGATCTGGGGGGACCTGATAGCGGCCTTCCAATATCTGAAAGGAGGCTGTAAGAAAGAAGAGGACAGACTCTTTAGCAGGGTCACTTGTGATAAGAGAAGGGGAGATGGTTTCAAATTGATAGAGGGAGATTTAGACTTAGTGGTTCTTGGAGCTAAGAATCAGTGTGTTCCTCAGCAGACCAGAGGCACAGATGGGAACGGGTGTACAGGACGCTCAGGTCATTTGAACAGGGCGGGGGGGGGGGGAAACTGGCCAGAAAATCCAAGTGGAAACCTAAGAGATGCCCTGGGGGAGAGAAAATGTGACCAGTAAGCAAGTGCCTCTGTCACTATGTGATTCAAGGAGGCACAGCACCTGACCTGCTGTAAACTCCGCCAACACAAGCCAGCTGAGGAAGATGTGCAGAGCCAGCCTATGGCTTCATGAAGGGGTGCTGACACACTGGAAAGATATGTGTGGGAGAGCAGTCCCACCCGCTGAGGGTTGGGATGCTGATGAGAACCACATGAGCCCTCCAGCGACTGCACATTCCAGCATTATGTCTCTGCTCTCCGGGGAGCAGCGACCTGTCAAAGGGCATGTGATCCAAGCACCGTTGCCAGCAATGAAACGCTGGTGAGGCTCTGTCTTTGCTGTAGTGATGAGTCTGCTCCTGTGTGCAATTCATCAGCACCTAGAAGAGCATCCCCCAGAGCAAACTGCCTCCCTGCTCTGCACTTATATATCTCTACGCACGTGTAGCTGAGAAAGGAAGAGCAGAAAAGCAGTCTTGCTAAAAACGAGCATAAGGACATTTGGACTGTATCCATACATGGTCAGATGTGAGATGTGGTTTTCATATCCCCACATCTATTCCTGCACATAAGCCTATGTATGTGCACACATGGATAATTCTGTGCTTAAGGATTATATGCCTCTGCCTGGATATACCTCTGGCTTTTCACATCTGTCTGTGTCTGTGAGTGACTGCATGAAAAGCACAGCCACCCACTGACAGCCATCACCACACACAGAGAAATGCACACTAACACTCCCCTCTCTCCAAGACCAAAGTAAAAAGCAACAAATCTAATACAGCACAAATTAGAAGACACACATTAGCTTCAGATGGGTCATGCTGAATTATCCCACCAGAAAACCTGATTGAGCAGCTCCAATGTACCAAGACCAGCAGGCATTCAGATGCCAGGCTGACTGACACCGTTGGGAAAGGAGTAAAGCAGTGCAATACAAATAGCAGAACAAAGCCAAACAGGCATCTTTTCTGCTTTATGCAGATCTGAGAGAGATGTAGATAAGTAATTAATTGCCTCCAGCCTATTTCCTGGGGTACTTTTCTTGGTCTGAAACTGATCCTTTATTTTGCTTTTTTCTTTTGATAGTGGGGAAAAAAAAGACGTTTTTTGACAGTGCGACAGTTGTGTTTTTCTTGGTGAGAAGGAACAGTATGCTGCGACATGTTACATGAAAGCATGCCTAAATGGCCTGAACAAATACGGAATTTGCACAATGCAATTGCAGGCAGTAATTAATTTTCACAGTGCAAAGCTGTTCTCTAGGAAAGAATTGCAGAAGCAGTGATAAGCAAGTCTATGAAATGCAATTTATCACAGTGGTTCATTGCAAACAGAATCAGATTAAAAGAGATGAATTATCAGCAGAGGATAAGAATAATCTTTTACTCATGGTATTTGCTGCCACTTGAACTTCACCTTTGTTTCCTTTCCTGTGGCAGATACCAGGACCTATTGCCCTTCTGCCCTTTAAAGCAACAACACACGTTGTCACTGGGCATGGTGTGAATGTGCTGACAGTTGGACTAGATGATCTTAGTGGTCTTTTCCAGCCCTAATGATTCTATGCTTCTACAAGTTCCATTTTCATACGCAAAAGGAAATCTACTGATTTCTACAAAGTTTCACAGCTGTGAATATGATGGCAAATGTTGATTCTTTCTTTTCCTCTGATTTAAAGAACTCTATCATTTTAAAAGAATATTCAGCATGAACATTCCAAAGGCCAAACCCTCAAAATAGCACAAGTTAGGTACCACTGTTAGCGGCCAGATTCTCAAAAGAGCTCAACAGTATGTATGGTCTCTGCTACCTCCTTTTTTGGCAGTCTAACCCTTTTCTACATCTCTGCTATATTGACAAATATGGAGCAAATGAGAGACAAGTAAAATGATCCACTTGATGCATTCTTCCTCCTGGATTGGCTAAGCCCTACCTGCTCTGGAGCCAAGCTGTGTGATGAGAGACATGCTCCCTGGTGGCCCTACCCATCCCTTCACCAACGTCTTATCTGTCCTTTTGAAATGCTTAATCATGTGTCCTTCCTTCTTTCCTTCCCTAAAAAATCCCCTAACACCCCACTCTTGCACACCAGAGCACAGAAGAGCATGACCATCCTTTAGGCTTCAGCATCATAGAGGGGCAGGAGGAGGAGCAGGACGGGGTTTACCTCAGCCTCCTCTTTGCCCTGCTGCTTTCCGTCCCTCCACGTCCCTTATCAGGCAGCAGCAGCTGCCTCAGGAGCAGTCACTGACCTTGGGCAGCTGTGAAGGCCAGGACCATGCGTGTCAACATCTTATTTTGGTCAGCTGCTCTGTGTTTTTCTCAGCATTTTGCAATCTGTCTGTGATTCTGATATTTATAGAACCATAGAAACATTAAGGTTGGAAGAGATCACCAAGATCACCAAATCCAACCGTCAGCTCATTCCCCACCATGCCCACTAACCACGATTCTCAGTGCCACATCCGTACAGCTCTCAACTACCTCCAGGGATGGTGATTCCACCAGCTCTTTGGGAAGCCTTCCAGTTTGTTTATTTTGGTGCTGATGTCAGTGTCTGCCCAGCTGCAGGGCCACTCACCTTTCCTGGAGGAGACGCAAAGTGACATCTTATGCTCCTTTCCACTCAGGTGACAGCCAGCTGTGTTCATTTTTGCTCACCGAAATCACTGTCATTCTCATAGGCTTTTTCCTGTGTGTGTGACTGCTCACCCCCATATTGGCAGCCTCCTACAGTTCATGTCCCTCTGCCCGACACACACCACACACATTGCAGGTGCCCTAATCCCTGGTGAAGCTTCCTGCTAACCAACCTAATCTCCTTCTATGACTAAGTGATGCTCCTAGTGGATAAGGAAAAGGCTGTGGATGTACTCTACCTAGACTTTAGTCTCCCACAGCATTCTCCTGGAGAAGCTGGCAGCTGGCAGTGGCTTGGACAGGTTATAGTCTCCATTGGGTAAAGAACTGGCTGGATTGCCAGGCCCAGAGAGTGGTGGTGAATGGAATTAAACCCAGCTGGTGACCAGTCATGAGTGGTGCTCTCCAGGGGTTGGTACTGGATCCTGTCCTGTTTAGTATTTTTATTGATGACCTGATGAGGGGATCGAGTGCACCCTCAGTTAGTGGGCATGGTGGGGATGGGTTGGTGGTTTTACTAGGTGATCTTGGAGATCTTTTCCAACCCTTGTGATTCTGTGGTTCTCTGGCTCAGATGGGACCTGCTCCAGAGTTCGTTCCCCTAGTACTTGTGCTTTATAAAATAGCAACTTCCCTTTCTGCTCCAGCCACTGCTGCCACAGAAATAGGGAAGAGCATTCTCAACGTGGGGAAATTAGGAGTTTTATTTTAGTTGTTTGGTTTCAAACTGAATTTTATCATTGGGAGGGTTAGGCTGGTCTGTCAGCAGACTAATGGTACCATCTAGTGGTCAGATGGGACCCTCGAACGGTGCCTTGCATGGAGCTGAGATCTCTTTTCGCACGTATGAACTGCAATCGCCAAACGAGATGGGAATGCTTTTAATGAGGGAGCTGGGGGGAGAAAAGCTGCTGAGAAACCTGCTGGAAAGCTCCTAGGAGCAGTGAGATAGAGGAGCATGCTGGCAGTTCCCTGCTGTCATGGATTTTACACTGCTAGGGAGACATATTTTCCTACCTCCCTTTTCGCGGAGAAACAGACTGGACAGCAAAGATAAGTCACTTTGTGTATTGAGCTGAGCATTTTTATCAGATCTTCTGCCTTCCTTCTTTCACACTCAGGGTCAAGTAGCCAGGGATATAAATGCCAACTTCATGCAAACTCCCACTTTAAATCTCCTGGGCATCTTCTCTAGAGTTTGCATGAGCCACCAATAGAAATGAATGCAAATTAATAGCTTTTTCACAAGAACTGGCTAGCATCAACATACAAGCTCAGTGAACTCATCTAGCTGATTCCCCTACTTTAACTTGAAAAAAAAAAAAAAAGAAAGAAAGAAAAAAAAGTGTTAAACCTTCCATTTCACTCACAGCCTTGCAGCCTTGCCAAAGTGGATTGCACATCCAGTTGTTATCTGAGCATGAGTCATGTTATCTGGAGCAAAACAACCTTTAACTCTGCATCTCCAAGGTTCTTAACGTTTGGTTTAAAAATAAAAGCAGAAACAAAATAAACTCTGATATTTGGGTACAACTATATTTAATCCAGCTGAATCTTAACCTCATCATAGCGCAGCTCTTCCTGTGGGATTTAGCTAATGTTTGTGAAGAACTTGATTTAGAATGAACTGCTGAAAATGGTGTTCAGGACTGCTATGCACCTGAGGGGTTGCTGTGTTTCATTGCTATTGTTCTTGTCAGACCATTTTTTACCTCAAAAACCCTTTTACAGCTCTCTTTACCCCATAGCCACAGTTTTACATGCCAGCTTTCTCCAGCACAGTTCTAGTATTTGTTGGGAAGCAGTTGTGTCATGACAATATCAAAAAGAAAAGCAGAGAATAAGTTTACTTTTCTGCATTAGATGCCATCATTTTGGTAATGTTCTGTTCATTATGTATCTGTGGAGTTTATTTCCCCTATCAGGGTGAAGTATTTTGTGTTTATTAATCCCAAATGTTTCCTGATTTGTGCCAGCACTAGTTACTTTCATCTCCCCAGACTTTAGTACAATGTGTTTCCATTCTCCTGTGCCTGCATGTGACCCTTTCTTCTGCAGTGTCTCCCCCAAATGCTGTGGCACAATGTTAGAGAAACCCCATCCACGAGAGTCATCTCCTCAGGAGATGAGAAAAAGCAAGTTTGCGTTTACTTGATTTAGAAAGCCTTCAGACACCAGAAGACATGGCTTGGCTTTCAAATTGTTAAGGGATGGAAGATGGGGTGTTGTGGAAGCATTGGAAGGCACTGACACAGGTTGCTCAGAGAAGTGGTGGATGCCCCATCCCTGGAGTCATCCAAGATCGGGCTGGAGGGGCTCTGAGCACCCTGGTCAAGCTGTGGGTGTCCCTGTTCATTGCAGGTGAATTGGGCCAGATGGCTCTCAAGGGTCCCTTCCAACTGAAACAATTCTATGAAGTACATGTCATTTCCAAAAACACCAAAGCGAAATCCCAACCAAATGTATTTTAGCATGGAGGGGATTGATGACTAGAGGTGTTTGTAAGAATGCCAGGGACATGAAGCAAGGCAGTGTGATAGGTGATCTGAAACATGCATCTGCCACCAGGAGCTCTCCTTATTAACTGCTGCTTTTCCCTCTCTTGGCAGGTAATGGACAGCTCGATGCCCCTGATTGGGGAGCATGTGGAAGAGGACAGACAGCTGATAGCCGATCTGGTTGTTTCCAAAATGACTCAGCTTGTCAGCACTGCTGGATCTACCCCATCACCACTGAGACCTTGGGTATGAGAGAATAGAGACTTTTTGGTCAAGACGTTTCCTCAAACTCTTTTGTTCCCTCTTTTACCTGTGTGTGTGTGGTAATCAGAAGTCTCATAGAGTTGAACAGTCCCACATGAGAGTGTGTTGTATTGATTGATTCTTGCCCTTCCAAAGAAGTCTCTTGCAGATAGCTTGCATTGCATGCCCCTAAGAAATGGTTTGCTCTCCCTTCCTCCCCTTCTGCATAGCTGTGGTACCACAGTGGTACTGTGGGCCATGCATGTGCATACAAATTCTGGCTTGCTAAATTAAATCCCATTTTTATTGAAGACAACATTTTTAGAGGTGTTTGCAACTCTCTGCTTCACCTCCATCCAACACCCAGTCCTCAGGATAGGCTTCACTCCTGTTTTTGCATCCCTGATCAGTAGGAGACTTAACTACTGTTGAATCCATACAAGAACATGTCATTGTTGCATTTAATGTGCCTCATGGCACATTCAGTCTAAAGGTGCATGTGCTACACTTCTTGCAGCATCTAGCAGGGAGCCAAGAACAAAGGGTTGAGGACAACAAAAACTGTACAAAAGAAAGAATAGGAAGAGAAAGCAGGATAAAAGGGATAACACTGATTGCAACACACTGGATTCTATGGCTTTCTGCCTCTGTCATACAACAGCTCACTCCCTTCTAAACCAAGTCCTAACATGCAGTGTACTCAGAGTAACTCCAAAACAGATTTTAGCTAGAGTGGAGAGGGTAAACATTTAACAGACACTAAAAATGGTTTGGGATAGAGAAAGTGATACAGACAGGATAGGATTTACTCTGGCCAGAATGGAATCAACAAATGCCATCTGAAATAACAAAGATATAAAGAGTGTATAAATGAAGAGCAAAGGGGAGGCCTGCAGAAACTGAGAAGAAAATGGACAGATACATCTGTTGTCTGTGTCTGTGATGTACTGGTACAAGACTGGATTGAATTACAACGGACCTAAAATAGGGCTAAAACAAGAACAAAACAAATGGTCTTGGAAGGATAAGATGTCAAATAAAATATTTAAATAAGAATCCTCATCAAGAATACAACCTACAAATAATCTGTACACAAGATCAAGAAAATTAAAATCACAAATGTTTTATCTGCTGTTTTACTATAAAAAAAGACCTGGGTACAACAAACATTGCTGTAACTGTAAAAATTACAATTGCCACCATAATGTCATAATGCATAGTTAAAAATTGACAGAGAGATATCATTGAATGCAAGGCAAGTGAGATGCAGAACTGGAGCTACAGCTGTAGACTTCCACAGAATCAAGAAAAAGAAAACAATTCTTAATACAAGGTGAGCAGTATTGAATACAGAATCAAAGAATCGTAGGGGTTGGAAGGGACCTCCAGAGATCAGCGAGTCCAACCCCCAAAGGCAAAAGCAGAGAAATACACAGAAATATTAATTCTTGGAAATCCAATGTGTATGCATAGAATATCTACACATTATTGTGGCTATCTGTGCAAGTTTCTGGATCAAAAAAAAAAAAGTAAATTAAGAAACTGACAGAAATGGAAGAAGCAAAAAGTTTTATTAAAGTGAAACTACAGCCATTGAAAAGCAAGTCCAATAACATGGTGGAACAATAAGTCAGAGAGAGTTCACAGTGCTTTTAGGTAACTTCTGGGAACTGCAGAATCCAAGTGCAGTAGGAAAGAGCAGCTTGACCATTCCATGATTCTGCGATTCTATGACTTTACGATTCTATGACCTAGCCTTCTAAATCACCCAGATACTGAGGAAGTGAACATGTAGTGCTAGGCTTGATGTCCCAAGAACAGATGTGGTATCAAAAAATAACCATATGGCACAGACAGATAGAAAAGGTGATTTTAGTAAAACTAACAAGTTAAGAAAAAGCTCCCTTGTACTATAAGCAACTCTTCATGGATGTTAAGAGAACATTGTTTTCCTGAATGCATACATACGTGGCAGATCTGCTCCTGTATGAGGAATGCAAGAAATAAACTCCTAGACCTAATGGCAAAGTAGAAGGAGACATTGAAGATGGACAAAAAAATCTTCCAGATTTGGAAATATGACATTTGCAAAGACCTTTACATACAACCATGCAGGTAACAAAAGGAAACCGCAATGGGATGGAATTTGATTCTGAAGATCAGGTGAAAGAAAGAATGAAACAATTTCTCGGAGTTCATCAGAAGATGGAACCCTACCAAAGGATTGCTAAGCTCTGTGGATCATCCAGCATTAAGGGAGGAAAAGAAGACAACACAGACAGAATGTGGCTCTACTAAATGTAACTGCTGGAAGTGGAGAACTTCTTAAACTATCCATAGATTTTCCTGATAAGAAAGACACAGCAGAGCACAAACTCAGTGATTAAATTAGTGATGATCGATATTTTTAAAAATTATTAAGCCCCTGATCCAGCTGGCTACATCCAATGAAACGAATGTAGGAAGTGAATCAGCTGCCAAAAAAGCACTACTTCATTAGAAACAGTTATTACTCCATAGGATTGGTGTATAATGCAAAATCTATATTTGAAAAGGCTTTAAGAGTAATATAGAAATATGTACATAAGGAAGCCATAGACCTTAAAAATTATCTCAATAACTAATTTTAAAATTAATGCAGAAGACGTATAAACCAACAGAACTGTGACTTAAGAGCATTCACCACAATCTTTTTATACTGAAGAAAAATGATCCATCAATCTTCCTTTGATTCTTTGCCCATCAGCAATTTGAGAATATATTCATAAAGTGGTAGATAGCAGGAAGTCAGTCAAAATAATATAGCTTCACTGTCCCTAAGGCAAGGTATCAGATGAGCTATTGAAGAAAGCGAGGAGAGAGAGGGACTAAAAGGCAAAGTTTCACTGTGGAACAGAATCTGGCCTCTGATGAAGACATAGATCTGAGAGATTTTAAATCTTGCAAATAGTTAGCAAAGTGGAAATTAAAGGATACTAAACATGGTCCTGTCACATTAGTAACTAGTTATTAATCGGGTTGATTGAGCGCAGGACTTCATAGAATCATAGTATCGTTGGGTTGGAAGGAACACTTAAAGGCCATCCATTCCAACCCCATTGCAGAGAGCAGGTACAACTACAGGTAGATCAAGTTGCTCAAAGCCTAATTCAGCTTGACCTTGTAAGATGTTAATAGCAACCATTTTTTTCATGGCAACCATATGACGTACAGTTTTATGGTTACAGCTGCAGCTCTCTCACTGCTCTCTGCCTCATTTCTGCTGTTTCCCCTCTTTGTTTTCTTTGCAGAGGCTGAAGGACCTTGGGTGGCCCTCACCCCTTCACCTCTGCCTCAAAATGCTGTTTTGCCTTCATCTCTTGGAAGCCTTGGGTTGGGTGCAGGCAAAGGCTATAGAGGCCAACATGATTTCCTTTGTCTAATCAAGTCTAATCAGAGATGTCTTACAGGATTAGGATAGTGCACTTCCACCAAAACAAGACAAGGTTTAGTGCCTCAAGCTATGCAGCACTAGAAGCTATGAAATGGAAAATTTCCTTTGTTTCCCCCCCACCACTTTTTGGCATGTCCTAGATAAATAGTGCACAAGATGGGCTGGCAACCTCATCACATTGATGCTAGTCAGTTGAAACTCATTTTACTGCATCCAACTATGAAACATTTCTTCCCATTTCCAAAATCACTTAGCTCATTCTCCTGACCTTCCAGGATCTTCGACAACCCCTTTATCACTGTGTTCCCCATGTAAATAATCTGGCACATACCAGTCTATCTGTCTCCAACTTCCCGTGTTCTTTCATAAACAATTTTAGGCAATAGGCTTACACAGACTTTTGTTAACCTTGGACCAAGCTCTACGTGCAACAGTTCTGTATTGCTTAATCTATTTATTAAAATATATGTCAGAAAGAGTAAACAGTGAGAGGGAAGAAAGTGCAGATGGCACCAACTTATTTGGGTTAGTCAGAACCAAGGATGGTAGCGAAGAACTTCTGACAGAGCTGTGTATGTTAAGTCACCACAATAGTAAACTGTGCTGGAGACTGAAAAGTAAGCTGAACTAGGGGTAAAGAGGAGGAGAATATAAACAGTAGGTACACCTTGCAAGTCCCACTAACGGTGCCACTTGAGAAAGACATTGTAGCAAACAGACTAATGAAAACCATTACTCAGACTAGGGCTGTGTTGGCATGGGAGAAGCAAGGAATTTGGATGCACAAGTAATGATTTGGTGACAGAGAATCAAGATAGTGCTTCATCTGCAGTGATGCAAGCAGACTTGCTTCTGGCATCTGCAGGAAGGACTGCAAAGCCAGGAAAGAGAAGTGTGTGATGAAAATGATTAGGAGCCTGGAAACATTCCCATGGAGGGAGCAAAGGGATTCAGCCAGTTGGCTTTAGAAAGGACATAAATCAGAGAGGGGGCAGTAAAAGTCTACAAAATAATGAATGGCCTAGCAAAGGTAGGTTGTGAGAACTATTCTCAAACTCAAATAACAGAGTTGAGAAGTCTGGAAGGTAGTGAGGCTGAGAGAGCAATAAATTTCCAAGGGTCCAGGTGTCGATGTTTAAAAATATCTAGAATTGTTGCAAAAATTACGTGGAGCAGATAGTAAGCTTCATGTTTCATGGTTTATGCTGGTCCTTACTTACTAGCAATCAAGATAAGACCCCTTAGGGTAAATATATGATTACTCCATAGAGGTTTCCATGGTTCACCCCTTTTTCCTTTGGAGCATCTGGTGCTGGCAACTGTCCAAAATGGGAAATGGGACTAAGAGATCCCTCAGGCCTGATAAATTTGGCAATTCCTGATTGCCTAAAAACATTATAAACCGTAACTTCACTGTTATTCCCTGTGAGCAAACAACTTATGTGCTCATTATTATTCAGCTCTCTCTTTCAGTCCCTTGAAATTTTACCAGTGAGATGCTGTGTGTATATACTTAACAAACACTTCAGGATTCCATTATTCCTATTACCTCTGGGCTTCTCTCTGGGGACTCCGTTTTAACAGGAATGGCTTTTTTCTTTTCTTTTTTTCCTCTAGCCTCCACAAGTTCAGCCTCAGACAATGAAAACTCAGCCTGGACCTCAGCTTGCACAACTGTCTCAGCCACGGCCTCCTCCCCAAGGTACAGTTGTTTGGGACCCTTATGATCACATGGACTGTGAGACCTCAGTTTGCTTTCCAAATAAAAGCTCTGAAGATAAAGGTCTCACTCATTGTTCCAATTCACTGATAAGCAGCCAGCAGATTCTGTGAGCCATTAAAGGAGCTACTGTAATGCTCTGCAGTAGCTCAGAAGGTGAGATGAAAATCTAGTACAGATTCAGCTGATAACACTGTTAGGGTTTGGATCAGCAAAGCATTGCCACTTGAAGTGGCATTGGAGCAGGGTTTTGGGCACACTGTATTTGTGTTTACACAAAGCTGTAGCAGCTAAAAGTGTAAAGAAGCGATAGGAAGATGTGGGTGCTGTCACACCTGGAGTAGATACCAAGACGGTGACACCGGGATCCTTGATCCATCCATACACACATTGCCCTGTCACCAAGGAAGAGCACACCCCCAACTTCTCTTGGCAGCAGAAGCAGTCTTGACTTGTGGCTTGGCCAGAACAACATGTTTGGTTTACTGTCCAGATTTAGCCTGAGGTGTTGAGGAATGGGGCTGCTCTATAGGTACCTCACATCACAACAAGCATTCAATTCACCTTCAGACCATCCTTTTTTGCCACCTTTGTCCCTTCCTTCCTTTGCAATCTCCTCCCAAATAAAATCACACCTCTAATTACCTTTTCCTCGTCAGTTCCAGTTTTGCTATTTCTAAAATTTTGCATTCCTCATACCAAGTATGGTATTACTGATATGATGACTTAGGAATCATTGGCCTTGTAGGATACTTCTTTCCTGAACGTGCCCAGCATTCCCCTCCAATTCTCTGTGATGTTTTTTTCTCACAGCTCCCACTTTGACCACGTGAAATCCAACTAGTCTCACAACACTAACTTTTGCCAGCTTTTCACACTGCTGTGTTATATCCAGCAATATCTCTGAGCCAAGGCTGACTCAATAGCCTAGTCTTTGCTCACAGCTTTAATGACTAAGATTGAGCTGCATGCAGTTTTTTCAAATTAGCAAAAGTGAGTAGTGACCAAAATAATCAAGTTCAGAATCTGTTTTGAGGGTCTGCTACTAATATGGCTGAAACCAGCTGCTGATAATGCTGGAAGAAACCCATGGATAATGATAGGGTGTACAGTTTTGCATAAAAATGTTGACCCCTTGAAGAGCCTGTTGACCCAAACCAATCTTCCTTCCCAATGCAAGTGCTTACCAAGAACAAGAAATATTAATTACATGGAAAAGTACAGCACATTGAAGCAACTTCTTTTGGGTAGAGTGGCAAAACTTCTTTAATTTTTAAAGAAATAAAGAAATGGACTACAAAAGCTCTAGAGACATGGGCATGATACCAGTGCTAGATTTTCTTTTTTTGTGAAATAGGATTTTCCTTATCCTTTTGCATGAAACTGCTCTGAGTAGTCTCTCTTCTTAGCAAATATCATCCCTACATATAGATGCTACTTGCTCGTTTTCCACATGACCTTCCTCATGCTTATTATCTACACGACCCTTCCAGGTGGACCACGCCAGCCTCAGGCATCTCAGCCTCCACGGACAAATGCACCTCCGCAGCAACGGCTCTCTCCTCAAGGACAGCAGCCTCAGAGTCCCCTGTCCACTTCACCTCAGCAGCAAAGGTCACCTGGATCTCCACAGCAAATCAGATCGGCAGCTGGATCCTCTCCAGTCCAGGCTTCCAAGGCAGGCGTGTTCCCACCACAGCAGCCCAGACCTCCTGCCCAAGGCCGGGCTCCGAGTCAGCCAAGCCCCACCGAAACATCCAAGCAGCAAGCCACCCCACAGCCACATCTGAAGTAGGTGCTCTGTTAAACCAATGGTAATTGCAGATACTAAAATAAGGCTTTCAAAAAAAGTTTGTCAGGCAAAACTGTTGACAGGCAGCAGTCCCCGGGGAAAAAGGCCTGGGTAACTGTGAGAGACTTCAGAGGTACAAATGCCAGGCACAACTCAGGTCACCAGTGATTCTGCTGTCTTCCTGCTATCAGGAAGAACCAGTTGTACTTTACATCTATTAAGACTTCACATTCATCCTCTTGTTCATGTGCTCATTGCTAAATGTGTGCTCTGTCCCGACCTTATCAATACACTACTACCTTTCCAGCAGGGTATGCAATCATTACCCTTACAGACTAAGCAGCACAGTATCATAGAATCACAGAATGGCTTGGGTTGGAAGGGATCTCAAAGATCATCTAACTCCAACCCCTTCTCTGTAAGCATGGTTGACAACCACTAGATCAAGTACTGGATCAGGTTACCAAGGGCCTCATCCAACCTGGCCTTGAATGCCTCTTGTAGACAAGGCATCCACAGCTACTCTGGGCTCATCTCTCTCCAATTTAAAGATCAGGATGTGGTGAGGGACCACATCAAAAGCTTTGCACAAGTCCAGGTAGATTACATCAGTTGCCCTCTGTGGCACTACTCATACATAAACAGAACTCCAGATGGTGACTGTATGCTGAAGAGCACTGATGGAACACTGAATTATTGCACATCTTCTGTAGCAGCCTTTTCTGCCACCCTTGGTGGAATGTATCTGACTCCACCAGGGCAGGAGAGTTTTGCGATAAAATGTTTGGTGTTGACCAAGTGGGTGCAAAGAAAAATTGGCACAAACAGACCAGCGATAGAATGTCAGCTAGAATTGTAAAGAGAATTTTTAGACAGAGAAGAGTGATGTTCTGGAACACATTTTCAGTGATCACATCAACAATTAGTAAGGCAAACTGAGAGCGGAGAACTAACAGATCAAAATACTATTGCTAAGGATGCAGTCCCTGTACTTTAATTCAGGAACTGTAATTCAGAGTCTGGTCTTGTGCTGAATTCCTACTATGGACAGTAGAAAGCACTCAGTGACAAAGCACAGTAGAAAGAAAAAAGAAGGAAATTTACTTCATAAGCACAGACCAGATCTGAACTAAAACATTAGGGGCTATACACCCAGTGAGGCCAACCAAAAGACTGCACACAGCAGAGTCAGAGTAGGCATGCCAAGGAGGCTCGGCAACAGCACACTTTGCATGGGACACGGCTACCACTTTGTGCAGTCCCAAAATGGATCAACATTCATGGTGTGGCTGGTGAAAGAAAGGTATAAATTCAGTATAAATGAATATTCAGTATAAATCTACTCTTCTGTATTAACAGTTACATGATCTCAGTATTTGTTGGAAGAGTAGCACCAAATGGCAATTGTAGGTTTTTAATCAAATGCCTTCATAAACAGTTAAGAGTTCTGGACTGTGATACTGGAGCCACCCATCCCCTACTCTCCCGTTCTCCCCAGTTCCTGGATGTCTTAGCATATGGAGATTCTCCTTGCTTTTTTTGTTTTTTTTCTGGAGTGTCTCTGCAGTGAAGCACAAAGCATCAGTAAACAGCTGTAAAAAAGCACCTTCTCCTGCTGAGTCTGAGTTTCAACTCTGTTTTCCATTTCAGCAAATCGCAGTCCCTGACAAACACCTTCAGCATATCTGAGTCATCTCAGAGGGGGAATGCCAATGAAGATGAAGCAAAGGCTGAGACCATCCGCAACTTGAGGAAATCATTTGCTAGCCTGTTTTCCGATTAACAGCCCTGCAGCTGGGTTTGTGCTTCGGCCAGCCCTCACTCTTTGTATAGCAAATGTCATATTGGAATATACTCAGTGGTACCCAGCAATTTACAGCTAATACCTGGGTAAAAGGAATTGAGAAAACTACAGTTGTTTTAATACGAAGAAGATATTCTAATGACGGCCTGAAAGGTGACTGTATAAAAGCGGCATCATTTCATTGTTTTTTGTGCATAATCAGAATTATGTTTGTTCAAGTGACTGAGTTGTAAATCAAATTTTACTCCTGCTAATCCCTGTGGAGACTACAGTTATGACAGTGAAAACTAGATTTTATTTTGGTTTGTATATAGTCCATACAATCACTAACTTCCAATTACAGAATCCTTGTTGAGGCTGAGCTAAAAAGAATATAGGATTATTTCAGAAACAGATGTGCAAAAAAACAAGTAGTCACAGACTGATAAAGCCTGAGTATGGAAATACAGTGAACTATGGAACTTCAGAATACCAACTTTACTTAAAGTCATTTTTCAGAGTAAACTACATTCAAATAAGATACAGTGCCATGCATCAGTAGCTGCCAAAGATCACATGAGCAGGTTAGCCAGATGGACTGATAGTTTGTTCCAGATCATTCTGCTCATAGCAGTTAAAATGTACTTTTCATGCCTTGCATTTATGTCCCCAGCATGTGATTCCCAAGTCTTCAGAAAAAAATGTTACGTTCAAATCCAAAATAACCTGAGAAATGGGCTTTCCAAACACAAACACACACAGAAAACAACTTCTCTCTTTGACCCAGGAAACACTGTAGAGTTCAAATCGACAATCCACACAAATCCACTTTGGTGGCTTAATCACATCTGGCTATGAATGTCCCCTGGGAACATATTTAATTAATAGCAGAGCTGATGAAGTGCACATACTTGGGTGCTGAGTGTTCCATAATGCAGATTGGACAGAGAAATGGAGTGAAATCCTGTCTCACTCCTTGAACTCCCACTGACTGGGGTGAGTGCAAAACGAACCAAGGTGACAGACCTGTGATGGAACAGGAAAACTGTCATCTAGAAATAAGATGAGCTGGGGTCCATCCAGAGACACCAAGCAATGGGAAGGCATGTATGTGACTGCCCCAAGCAGGTAAGGACCTTCTGGAGAAGACAGAGACGGATTTTTGCTGGCTGTGCTTTTCTTAAGACTGTAATATAGAATGAAGCTGTATACAAACATGCTGCAACTAGGACACAGCAAAAACAGGAATGACACAAACCACATTCATAACTGAAAAAAACTGCAGAAATCAATCTAACTATGGCTGCTTCTACCAGCTGAGAGCTCACCCTGTGCATTATACTAATTCTATTTATAATACATTTGATGAAAGCACCAGTCCCCATCCCATCGCCTGACATACGCGAGGCAGGGCTCCAAGAGGAAGCAGGCAAGCCATTCTTCTGTCAATTATTTGAGCCACAACTCATACACACAGCTTCAAGGCCAGGCTTCTGACTTTATGTTTCCCTTTGCAAGTTCACATCAGTTGCACTTAGGAATACCCATGAAGGAAAGGTCAGTAAGTTAGTTACAAACATCTGAGCCAGAGGCACAGATCTTAGCTGTCACTTAAAGAGGTCCCCAAATTGGAAAAAACAACAGCAGTGTTTGCCATCTTGGATCTCATGATTCACTGGTGGGAATGGAGCCAAACGAGCAATTCCTTCAGCACCTGTAATGAACATCTAGATCTGATGCAGTCATCTGGACCTAATACGACCAATCTGAACAAACCTGCACAAATATAATTGCTTTTGTGACCTGTGCACTTTCAGGCAAGTAACTGCATGGCTTTTCCAGCTTGGAAGGCTCTGAAGAGACTCATCTGGACCAATGATTTATATCTCAAGTTCAGAACTATAGAACCACTCAATTCCCTTATGATTTATCCTTTTTTTTTTCCAGCTCTGTTTTGTCCTTCCAAGTTTGCTAAGCAGCTTACAATGCAGCATCATAAACACGTCATTGTCTGAGAAAGAAAACAGACCCTGCTGTTTTGCAATCTCCAGGAGCAATAAAAGAGTGACAAATGACTTCGAGCACTGTTCCACTGGCAAGAACAATAGCAGATTAACAAGCACCACTATATGGACAAGAGGTAATACAACTCTGGTGGAAGAGGATTTCCTTCGCTAACACTTCCCTCAGCATGGCTTATGTCTTGCCCTACTAAGCAGTCACCAGAAATGCAGACAAATGTAACAGTTTACTGCCACAATCCTCAATTGTTCTATCCTACTGATCTTTGTATATCTCTCTTATCAATACATTCTACACATACACACACACACACACACTCAGACCAAAAAGAAAAGAAAAAAAAAAGGTAACTACTACTGGTAAGGCATGGCCCCTTCAATTGACTCCAGATAATCACAACAGTTGGATCATTTGTGGATGCTGCACTTAAAACACAGCAGGACTGTCCTCCAACTGAATACTGCAACAGGACAGCACTGCTCACCTGAGAGCCAGCAGCGACTCAGATCTCTTCATCTGCCTTCAGCTCCCAGCTGGCACCTTTCAAGGGACAAGCAGACAGAACAGGCTCTCCCCTTGATCCAGCCTCCAAAAATGCCTAACAGCAACAGGCACTACCAGCTTATCTTTCCTACCCCTATAGTTGCTGAAAAGCATTTTCTGTTCCGTTCACAAAAGTGCTTTAAAGAACACACTGAGCTGACATCCTGAATTACAGAGAAGAAACTCTGTACCATATCCTATAAATGTTCCAACAGTACAACTAGGGCACTCTCACACTAGATGTTGTGGCGAGCAGCAGATTCACCACCTTTGATGTCGGGCTATTCTAAAATCCCTACAGTCTAACAAAGCAATAGACAGAGGTAATAAAAGGTGTATATTCTTGTTATGAATGGTGCACTAAGGTATATCTAAGCATTATTTAGGTACCCAAATGCAGCAGTTAAAGGAAATTGAGAAGGCAACAGAAAAGTTGTAAATGGAAGTTACGTATAAATCACAGTGTAGACATGGCCCACAGCATGCCTTGGGGTCTTACTGCTGTGAAAACTGAACACCTGGTCAGAGCATGCTTTCATTTTCTTCACATGGAAACCAGGAAACATGAATAGATGCGTGCGTTTGGAATCAGCCCAAGATGGAGCTGGAACACAACTAAGACACCCACCCGTACTCACCACCTGGAAAATGAATTTACATCCTGCTGTTTAGACACAGACTGAAAAAACATCATGTCTTTCTTGTAATATCTAGGTGTGGTATTTCAAGAGGAATGTAACTCATGTTCTCATGCAATTAAACATCTTGTATAAAGCTAAGGCTTAGAGTAACAGTTCTGCTCCGATGACTGCAGCTGTACTTTCTTTCACTTATCACAGATGGGTTTGTAAAACCTTATACCTTGCATATGACTAGGTCATTTAATATGGTCCTTTGAAGTTCCATGAATAAGGTAAAGCAAATTAAAAAAAGAAAGGATTAACAGTTCCCAATTTCCAAGCGACTGCAGTGCATGCAAATGAACAGTACAGGTAAGGAATGGTGGCCACTCAAGCATTTCACCTTTGTGTCTCTTCTGTAGAGTTTGCAAACAGCAAGGACACCTACACCTGCCTTAGAGCTGATGAATAACCAAGTGGCTGGTTTTCAAGTATTTCCTTTGTTCTGTCATATCATTTTATACTGTTGGTCCTGAGATATTCACATTGTATTTCATGTGCTGTTTTATGAATTAAGGAAATTCCTCCGTAGGAAACTCAACAGTTTGGGATAAGGCAAATTCCTTTATCTTTAGCTCACAATGCCTTCATATGGTGCAAATGAACAAAGGGAAGGAACACCTTTCAGGTCACTCATTGGCGTACCTGTAATGATGCCTGATTTATTCTCAAACAAATGTCCCAGTGTCAAAATCCAGGATAAATAGTATCTATTAAATTTGTATGACCTTGCCCGAGTATTATGTATGCATTTCTGAAGGACAGATCACAAGGGCAAAATGGTGCAAGACACACAGTGTAGACTTCCATTTTCCTTTAAAGAATCACTGTTAGCTCCACAGTGCCTGACTACAGACTTAAATGAAAATTCCACTGGAACAAGGCAATTCAAGCACTTCAGAAAATATTAAAGCTAATTTTGATATTGAAGGGGAACCACTGCCCTCAGGCTCTACTGATACTTATGTGGGATCAATAATGGCAGGACTTGCACTGCTCTGCTGTTGCTTTGAAGCAGGAAAAGAGAGAAAAAGAAACACAACATTTGAGAGAAAAAAGAAAAAAAAAAAAAGCATTATTTTACTCCCACAGAGTTAACAGGAGAACCTCCTGACCCAACTGAAGTCAGCTGATTTGTGAAACAAAAGACGAATCACTGAAATGTCACCTGAAAAAGCACAAAAGTATAACTGATGAAACAGCTTGTATTTAATAGGAAATGTAATTCATTGCCATTGTTAGAATTCCAAAAGGATTGCAGAAAGCAATATCAGCCGTCACAACAGTCATCGGTACCATTTACATTTTCAGAAACACTGAGATAAGCCATCTTAAAAAGAAGGAAAATATGAAATGAAAAGTTCTAACAAAGTTTAGTTATTCCAGTCTTCCTTTAATTGAGCTTCAGTATCAAACTGCAGATCTCATCAGGAAAACTGTAACAGGGATGTTGTTAGTTGTTCATTAGTTGACAAGACAACACTTGAAAGCTCTAACATGCTACAGCATGTTTTCTTCTGTCAAGATAACTTTTGACACTGCTCTAATGAAATTAAACGGAATTCACTGAAGTAAGAATTCGTTGTTTCTCCTGCTGTGCTCCCACTTCCACTGCAGCTGGGTCGACCTGTTTAATTCCTCAGTTAGGCAGGCAGAAAAAACTCATTTTTGCATCGATTTTAGTTCACGCACAGTAAATGCGGCCATGTACTACAGCTACTTATTTGTAAAGTCAACCTGTTCAAACAAGGAAAAAGACAAAAGTTTTGCTGCTGGCTCTTTGTAAAATTGCTCTGCTTCTGTTCAGACTTTTGAGTTGCACTGTAGCATGGGTTTCACTCAGCTATTTGCAAAATGAACTGATTTGCGTTCTAATATTTCCACTTAAAACAAAAAATCCCTTCCCTGTATTCTTTGTGTATTAAGTAACAACATAAAAATACTTTTTACCTAACAAAAAAAGGAAAATGCAATCTCTGAAAAAACCTATGGAAACACACCTACCACAGCAGTGGTAGTACCCTATTCTATCTGGGATGTGGTAGATTTTTTGTTAAGAAAAATTATTAGCCAGGTAGATTTGAAACAAACTATTTTTTTCCTGGCAAATTAATAAAACTCTTCAAATAAGACAGAAAAAGATAGGATTTGTATTTAAAGTGCTCTTTATCTGATGCAGCAAATACTTAGTATCCTTCTAGTCTCTAAGTAGCACAGGTGATTAAAGAGGAGAGGTGGGAGGGGAACAACATGTATTGTAAGTCATAGCCCATCTTGAAAGAGACCTTAGTGCCTGGTACAGCACTACTATCAGAACACTAACAAACCCTAACTCTGGGATCAAAACATTACCATGCAAACAAGTTCTTGCCACAATCTGAAGAGAAGGCAGATGTTAGTGCCTGGGTTTTACAACGTCCTGCAGTTAGAAAGCAAGCTCAGGAACTAGAAAATCCACTGAGGGAGAAAACAGCAATCAAATGAATGCACGGCGAACGTCCGTGGGGCGGCCCCGGCTGGGTCTAGGTGGAAACCTGTCATTGGGACCAGCTCGTCCTGGAAGCGTAGGGTTTGCCTCAGGCAAGGAACCAATGGGGTCAAAATGTGGTCTGAATGGAGGAAACTGGCCTGGTGCTTCCCCTGGGCCAGGAATGAGTGAATTAATTGGGTCTCCAATATACAGAAGCGTTGGTCTCTCACTATATTCTCCAATGATCATGGGGGGATAGATTGGGTTTGATGGGAATGGGTTGGGAGGAAAGGGACTAGGATAAAATGGGTTGGGATGAAAGGGAATTGGATGAGGTGTAGGGGGCAGAAACATGTGCCTCCATCTCAAGGCCTCCTTCTTCTGTTTCAACTTTTTCTTGTATAGCTGCAGACAGAAACAAAAGTATTTTAAGGTTCAGTGTCTCTTATTGATGTTCATTTTCTCCTACTCCAACCAAACTCAACTTGTTTTTACAGAACACCACTTTTAAACTAAAACTTAACTCAAAACTACAGCCTCCCAAAGTCTCTGTTTTAGCCCTGAAATTTTCCCATGTAGACTAATCTCAGTGAGATTATACAGAGAAGCCACCTACTTCTTTCCAGTCAGTGTCACGAGGCCTTGCAATGGGATCTACAAGAGAAGCAGAAAGTCAAAATGAGCAACCTCTTTTAAGTAGCACTCATGCCAAGGATTTGTGGGAACATGCAGAAGGAGATGAAAAAAACATCTCTGGTCAATACATCCTCCATAGGGATAGTGTGTTTTTAAAAAATAAAGCTGTAAGACCATTCAGTATGTAATCTACTCATTCTATATAAAATACTATCTCCAAAACTTGTAGAGAATACCAGGAATATTATTCCCATCTTTGATTTGTAACAGCGTTTTTCTTTTCCACCTTATTTCTTCAGTCTCTTGTGAGGAATTCTAGCAGGAATATCCCTTCTCTCTACTCTCAAATAGCTGCAATAGCCAGTACATCTAAGTAGCAAGAGCAACAGATGAAAACAACAAAAGTTTGTACCACACGATGGGCAGAACTATATGGTCCATGAGAAATGGCTCAGACAACTGTTACTATTTTTTAAGAGAGAAAACAGAATACCCACCTGAATTACATCTAGTCCACTGGTACTGGTTAGTATCACTAATGACTATTTGATGGCAGTATTTAAAAATCAAGAGTGGCTACCTGAGGAACCTCTAATCAAAATGTAAGACCTAATTAGCCTTGTTCACATGAGAATGAAATTGAAGGAAATGTGTATCGCCATTACCTCTGAAATCTCGCAGATACATAAACCTCCACAGAAGCTGATCATTTGAAGCTGCATAAAGATCACGGCAAACAGCAGACAGAGAGATGAGTGAACGGACATCCAGAAGTCTAAAAATCCGAAGCTTCAGCTCAAGAGGGAGGACCACTAACCCAAAAACATCTGGCAAGTTCAGAGCTACAAAGTGGAGGAAATAGAAGAATTACTTAAATGGTGCAAAGCTGATGACCCTGAAGAAAAGAAGGACATCATAACCTTTCCCTTAAATCGTTCCCCTTTGATGCCTCAGTTAAACAATTTTTCTCCAAGAGCACCATGACGTGACTTCTTAGAAAACCCATCTCTTCCCCCTTGCAGTACATTTATGGAGTTCTTGAAATAGGCCAAATGGCATTTTATAATGAACACCACTGACAGCTGTAAACCCAAGAAACATGCTGCGTGCCTAACTATGTTTACAGGCTGCACAGAACAAAGGCTAAAGGAAAAAGGTCTGCCCGATTACAAGAGTCCATAAAAAAGATATTAAATACACAGCACATGTTTCACATCAAACCTGCCCGCACTGAAGTCTAGAAGGAATTCCACTGTGTCTTCAGAATACTAAGCTACTCTTTTATGGCAGTATCTATACACAAAAAGCCTGATTTCCTACTGCTTCACAAACACCAGCTAGGATTACTTCTTCCCATTCCTTCCAAGCCCTCGATAACCAGTTACTAAGAAGACTGTTTTTGGGGTCAGACTTCCAAATACGAGGGCTGCTCCAAAATTAGTGCCTCCATTATTTTATTTTCCATATTACATATTATTTCCAGACACACATATTATTCCATAAAATATTTATCCATATTTTATTATGTTGTCCAAAGACGTTAAGAGGCAGATATCGGTAAGGCGGTAAAACAGGAGTGTACAAAATTCAGGCTTGTGTAGACCACACTGAATAAAGAGGAATTGTCTTGGGGCACGTATCAAATATATAATATAGTTAATGTATATAAGTAACAGAAAAAAAGCAACAAAACATAAAACTAGTGGGATATTTGATGTTGTTTCAGTGAAACTAATGCATCAGTCCAAATCAATGAATTGGCTGCAATTCTTAACAAGTTCATGGTGCTCATCAGAGATTTCTGATTAAATTTTATCCTTCCTGTAATGCATTGCCAAAAAGGGATGACAGGAATAAGGCGTGATTGTGAAGCAGAGGTATTCTTCTCTGCTGAGATAGGTCTTAGGAAAGTCTAGTAAAGAGACACAATCAATATCTGATTGCAATTTTATACATTCCACGTGAAAATTCACAAGTAATGCATTTATGTCAACTGAAAACAGAAAAATGGCAAATATGAAAAAAAAATTGATTTTTTTTTTTTGCAATCTTCTCAAATTTCTTTATCAAAACAGAAAACTGCAAGTATTTCACTGTTCACAGGACAGTTTAGCCAGTGTATCAAAATGCTTAAAATTATTCACCATAACTTCAGTTAGCATTGCAATGTGGCTCCCCTGTGTCCTGAATTCAGTGTCGAGTGCACAGCGATGCTTGGCTGCCGCTCAGCCACGAGTGCATGCCCAGGGCTGGGCTGGGCCGCACCGCTTAGCAGGGAAGAGCCTGCCATGATGGTGTGGGGTAAGGGGTGGCTGCAGGATGAGCTATGCCAAGCTGCATGCAGCCTGTGGGCTGGACATGCCTGCAGTTCTACTGTTGAACTTTCTGTTGAACCAATTCTACTGGTTGAGCTTTCCCACCAATATTCCCTTACATTTTGTTGCTGTGCGGCAGATGTGGCGTCTGACAAAATGGCATCTGAAATGGAAGTGCGTATGAAGCAAGGGTGTGTGTCACTGAATTCTTCCATGCAGAAAAAAATTGCACCCACTGACATTTATCAACATTTGCTGAACATTTATGGAGACGAAATAGTATATGTGAGTACAGTGAGGCGACAACTGTGATGTGAAAGGCAAGCCATGTTCTGGATGGCCACACACAGCTGTCACACAATGAAACGAAGAGTGTCTTTGCCAGCTCATCATGCAAATCAGTGGGTTACACCCAGGGAACAATGTACAGAGCTGAGAGTCAGCTTCAAGGAGTTAGAAAAGATGGTGGCAACACTGGAATATTGAGAAGTTTGTGTCAGGCAGGCCCTGCCAAGGCTCATATAGGAACCAGAAAAAGGAATGAATAAAAGTCTGTCAGGTCCCATTGCATCAGTACCAGGCTGACAGTGACAGCTTCCTGTTCCATTATCAATCATGAGATGTGGTGTCACCACTATGAGCCAGAGTCAAAACAGCAGTTCATAGAGCAGCGATACGTGAATTTCACATCAATAAAAAAGTTCAAGATGCAGCCCTCAATGGGCAAAGCGAGGAAAGGGATGATCCTCCTGGATTTCCTGGGATGCGCAAAAACCATCAACGCTGACATCCACAATGCCACACATCACAACAGTAACTAAGCTGAAGGCTCCAACTTGCAGAGTCAGGACAGCAAAGACAACCTTTTGCATCATGGTAATGTCAGGCCCCGTGCCAGTTTAAACACAGCGGAGTACATTGCCTATCTTGGCTGCACTGTCCTGCCTCACCCATCGTACAGTTTGGATTTGGTGCCCTCTGATTTTCATCTGTTTGGACCAATGAAAGGTAGACTGCATGGGCAACATTCTTCCTAGCAATATTGCTGTCACAGCAGCCGTGAAACAGTGGGTTTCCTCCACTGGTGCAGATTTTTGACAGCATAGCATGCAGGCACTTGGTCATAGCTAGGGAAAATGCATAGCTAATGGCAGTGACTATGTTGAAAAACAGTGTTTTGTAGCTAAGAATTTCCTCTATCAAAGAGTGTTATAGAGCTCTTCACATCTGTTGCAGTTTACATGGAAATAAATAGGAGACATTACTTTCAGGGTGACCTACGTATAATAGTTTCACAAAGAAATGGACCAAAATACAAAACCACTCCCACAAAGTGTCTGTGGCATGTTGTTCTCATCACCAAGTATGGAAAACAGCCATTCCATCTCAGTATCCTAAGTGAGAGTAGAAAGAGGTGTTTTGTTTGGTTTTTTTTTTATCTTGAGCAATCAAATATTACAGATGGGAAATCATCATTATATTAACTTATTTTAAAATACAAAGATTAATTTCTTTAGAATGTCCATTTTTTTCTTACTCTCCACATACCCACCACTGAGCAGCTGCCTGAATTGTTTCTAACACTTCTACCTCAAGACTTTGCACAGACTCCCTCCCTTTCTTCCATTCACAAAAATTAAGTATCATCTCTCTCACCTTGTCGGGCAGCAGCCAGAAGAGAGTAAACCAGCTGGTCTTTAAAGAGACGAGATAATTTCTGAAGGTCTTTGTAAACACCCGCAACCTTTTCTATCAAATCAGAGAGATAAAAAGCTTAATTTCAAGAGGTTATAATGCAATGATTATGCAAGAGCAGAAAAACCATGGCTTTCTTATCAACAGAATGGTGATCTGCCTGTCATCTTGATGGGCCCAGGTTTGCAACGAGTGTGTAACAATCATGGAATCACAATTTATTGAGAAACTACAGCCTACATCCGTGGTAAGGCTAGGCTACCCCATGGCCTTGAAAAGCACCATTAAGAGAAATACATGAGTTCTCCAAAAACCAACTGGCTCTCACGCTGTCAGAGCTTCTTTTATCGGATTTCAAAGCCCAGGTGGCACACGCCTATGCTATAAATGTCTGCAACATTCATTTTTTTGACAAGAATGCTTTTCCATCCTGTTATCCTAAGAAAGAAGAGCTAGAAGGCTCTACCATTATCCTGGACATGTCAGTGCTCAGTTATTCCTCTACAGCCTTTTGACTAGCCTCATACATCAGTGACTGGAGATCTGAGAGACACAGTGTAGGACACCAAGTCATCCTCAACTGGCAACAAAGAGGTTCATTCATACATCGTAAAACAAAAGGCTAGTCAGGCCTCTGCTCACAAAGGATCCACATCCATCTGTCCTTCTCCTCCCCCACCTTAGTACTCCTCTAATTTTGGCTTTCTGGAGAGAGCTGTGTGGTTGGCACCTGTTTTATAACACAAATAACAGTTCCAGTGTCGCAGTAAGAAGGTAGGTATCACCAGCCTCTAAAGTCCTGACCAGCAGGGAAAGAAAAGAGGGTCTAATCCAGCATTGCTGCCTCAGAAATTTAGATTTACATTTAGGACTTCATAAATAACAGGCAATAGGGACAAAGCATGACTCAATCTTTGCAAAATCCTTTCTTTATTCAGTTAATCAAAGAAATTCAAATTATTTTAGCAGCAAAATACAAGTAAATGACTATACTCTGAATTCCTTTTACTATAAAGCAATAGCCCATCTAAAGAGTGATCACATTTTTATTATGTCTTGCTAATTTTTGCCTACTTAGTCCTCCACTTACTATCCTTACTTATTACATCACTTACCTACTTCCCAGTTTACTATTATCAATATTATAGCTCATGCATACCTGGTTCCTGAAAGCAAACAAAGGATGCTGGCAGCAGCTGTATTCTCTTCACACCTTTAATCTCTCTGTTGATTTTTAATGTTGCTGCAAACATCAAAAGAAAAAAAAAAAAGAGATATTTCAAAATTGAAAACATACTGAGAGACAGCCAAGACCACTGCATTACTGCTTTACTCTAAGAGGTGCTTTACTTTTCTCCCTTACCAGCTCCTGTCAAGGAAAATACCAATGACAGCTAGCAGTCAGATAAATAGAAATTTCAGAAAATCAGAACAGAACTTCTAATTGAAAAGAATAACCAAAGATATTGGTGACAAATATTGTCTTCAACAATTCTATTACATGGAAAGAGATCTAATAGAGCTAGGAGTGGTACATAACGAGCCACTGTAATAAACCAGTCATTGAAGACATATCAATTCAGATATTATAAACTCTAGGAAGAACTTCAACAGCTTAAAACACATATGGTTTTTGAGACCACAGTGAGAATGTTCATGTGTCTCAGTAAGGACAGAAAAGAACACACCTCAGAACTAAGGAATATGGTAGCCTAGAAATGGTTTAAGTCTTGCAAAGAGTATGAGACTAAATAAAATGGATGAAATCTATCTCTTTTTAGTATTTATTAATGTATACTACAGTTCCAATGAAATGAGATAAAACCCGTATTTTTACAACACTGTAATAAAAATGCTAATGAATTCCCCAAACATTATTCCATTCTCATTAGAGAGAAAGAAGTTTATACTGAGGCAAGAAATGTCAAGAATTTTCTGCATCAGGAAGTGGCATCTCTTGCACCTCATCAATCTGGATAATGACGTGATTCCAAAGAAGTTTATGTAAGTCTTCTCTTGCTAAGCAATGCTGATATTTAGCAACCTATATCCAGAATAAAAACTTTACTAATTTACCATTAATAACAACAAGATCTCCCAAAGGCACACAAGTCAAACCAGCAGAACCCTCTTCGCAAAGGGGATGCGTGTACTGTAGCTTGTAAACACCATTCCCTCTCCATTTCTCTGGCATAGACACTGCCTTGGCTTCTGTCCCCTGAAAATACACAGATAATACTGTCATATCTGCAGATGGAAAAAGAGGACTTTTTAGCAATTTGAAAATGCCAGAACTGTGTTTGCAATTCAGATCTTCAGTTTAGTCCCAATCTGCATTACGATACAGACTATAACTGTGTGAGTATGTACTTTTTTCCCCCAAACCTAACAGCAAATCTAAGGACAAGTTTAGCAATTTCTGTTTTGTGCCACTTTCTGGCAAAGTTATTCAGCATGTAGACTTATACTCACTGTGTAAGTCTGCACTTCACTCTACCATTCATTCCAACATTCTGATAATTCCTGAATGTATGGTAATTTTCTGCATTTAAAACATCTTATTGCACCTTTTCTGCCATCTCTGACAGGACTTGAAGGTCATAGCTTGAAAACAATTGGAAAATCTCAGTGGATTAACAATTTTTCTTTCAATTTCAGTATGAAAATACTCGGAGTCCCACAGAAAGAGATACAACAAAACCACAAGGACAAGCAGGGTCTCTCTTTCCTCTTAAACTTGCACAAAAATTATCTTCCAAGTCCACAAATTGAAATAAACTTTGCTCCCTATGGCAAATGTGTTCACTGGACAGTACCTTAGCCTATTGTTAACAAATTAATTAAACTGATATTTGTCAAACAGACCTAATTCCATGTGCTTTTAGCACTACAAGGAAAAACAGGACACTACCTTCTCTGGTAACAAGTATTTTATGTTCAGTCACATAATAGTAAACATGTAATGCAAGTTGCACGAAAACCTAAAGGGAAAAGATGATCTCACTGTACAGAGACAAAACCACAGGTGCTTAAGTATGAAGTCTATAAAGTCTAGATACCTCCAGACATTAGTGAAACCAAAGGCTAACTGAACCCTGCTGAAGATGATGTAAGTTAGATGACAATAGTTAGGTATACCTAAGCCTTGTTAGCCACCATTTTAACTGTAGCCTATTGAGATTATACTCATGTTGAGGACAGCACTATAATGAAGTGCTACAATCCAAGCACATCTACACAAGCTTAACAGTAAAAAGCAAAAATGGGAGGTTATCAGCTGAGTTCCAGTTGAGGACTGTGAGGAACATGGAGGCAGGCCTCTTTTACACCTAAAAGCTGCTCTAGTGTTTAGCATTAAGCCATACTTGCCAGTCAGAGATGCTGATACTTCAGCCAACTGGGCTGCTGACTGTATACAAACAGCCTGATGCAGATCTCTAGAGGCACCTTGCATTACAGGTTCTTATAATATACTACAGTTCTCTCCCGCTGCCCAAGACATTTCCTTTTTGGTTGTGCACATACCTGAGGTACATAGCCTGTCTCCATCATGAGAAGATGTACTAGGACAATCAAGGCATCAGTGGCACTGGTACACTCAGCAGAAAGGTAGAGCACCTCTAAGGAATGCGGAATCTCTCCGTCAGCAGCCTCACTGCACAGCATAGGTTCGGAAGGATAGGAACCGGCACCTTCATCCAGATCAGCATCTTCTGGGACTAATCCAGAAGGAAATTCTAGGCTGGATCCTGCCTTCAAGAGATCACAAAAGATACATGCAGAAAATTATAGTATCAGTATTACTGGTCTGTCTGGCAGTCTTCGTGGGCACCAGGTCTATACTACAGATCTCCCATGTAACTTTTACAGTCTCAATTCATCTCCATTTCCTAGCATCCCACCTGGAGACTGGGATTATATTCACAGCCTCTGTATTTTTTCAATATTTATAATGCAAGTCTTTAATAAAAAAAGGTCTGTCGTTTTCTTGCCAATTGATAATAACTTATAAAACATTCATCGGAATTCTTGCAACGCTTACAGGAACAATTACTGTGGTACTCCAGCATGCATAGCAAGAAACCAACATCATGAACTCAGACTGCTCACAAATACAACAGGCTTAAGTAGCTATAAGAATCATTAACAGAATGCATCTGCTGACATTTCAGAAAGATTGTGGCTTTATTGTTGTTTCCTTTCTCGCACTGGCTTGCATGCCCACAGCACCAATGTACTAGGGACACTTTACTCCTGGAAGAATCTATGGGACAATGGTCCAACTATATTCTTCTTCACTACTCAGAATTTTTTGGATCCTAAATCTTAATTCCTATACTTTGAAACAATGCTTTATACATACGTTTAGCAATATTTCTCATAAAAAGGTTGTAGTAAGTGATATTATTATTATTTTTTTTTTTACAACTAATCCAAAATCAAAGAACAAATAAGCAGATTCTCAAGCTCCTGTCTAGGTAGGGACAAAATCATATAATGAGACAGGCACCAAGCAGCATGGCACCTAGGGTCTCTTCTAGAAAGACTACTTTCACCACGGGACTCAGCATCGGGCAGATGCAGTTATCTGTTCAACTATTCTACCTACAGGCACAAACAAAGCACTGAATAATATGCAAAAGACATGCCTATTAACTGGAAATAGGTGTGTGGGTTCATACAACAGTACACTTCTGAAGCACTGGCAGGAGCCACCTGTCTAACTTCATGCACAGGATAGACAGATCTGTCATTCCAAGCAGACCACCTGAATCATAGAGAACTGTTGTAACCATGAGAAAGGAATCACGCACTCAACTTGTGAGTGGTATTTCAGTATTTGCTGCATTTCTGTGGTACCTGAAGTAATTTTTTTTCAATTTTTTTCAAATTCAAGGAAGCGCTGAGGCAGCTAATACTCATAAATTCCTTAAACAAAGTGCATGTTCCAGCAAAAGACATGCAATTCTGTAAAAATGTAAAACCCAAAACATCTCACGATACCTGTTGGAACTGGGACATAACTAGTACATGATGAACACAGACTTCCATCCAAATAACTGGCAAATATCAGACAATCATAAGGAGGCAAATATTCTGAAGAGATTCTTTGTTATGCAGTGCATCACCTGATGTAAGATACCTCATTTTTTGTCTTGTGTCATACAAGCCCATTGTCAATGTGCTTACCCTACTGTCACTCTTCTGAGCTTCCACTTGAGCTTTCTGGTTGTCAGACTGTTCATTCTGCCTTTCTTCTTTTGGACTGTCAGCTGGACTTTTGGGAGTCAAGGTGGATGTCTCACGACCATTCTGAAGTGAGGGAGGACTTGAAGATGAGGCAGGAGGTAGGCTGGATTTGGCGTCTGTTTCTTCTAGTAATAAACATATCAAATCACCAGGAACAATCCCATATGAAGCTAAAGTCTTCTCATCTTCTGTAAGAGCATCCTTGCCATTCAATGTTACTGAAAACTCTGTATCACAACTGCAAAATGACAGAACAAGGAAACACAGTTAGCCGCATTTAAATAGCTGTACACAGAGGTATAGTTAAAAAAACATACTGTGATCTACAAATTTTATTCCTTTGGGTTTTAATCCATCAGTAAGGTTCAACAAGGGCAAACATAGCGTCCTACACCTGGGGAGGAATGTCCGCATGTATCAGTACAGGTGAGGGGCTGACCCCCTGGAAAGGAGCTCTGTGGAGAAGGACCTGGGTGTCCTGGTGGGCAACAGGCTGGCCATGAGCCAGCAGTGTGCCCTTGTGGCCCAGAAGGCCACTGGCATTGCAAAGAGCGTGGCCAGCAAGTCAAAGGAGGTCATCCTCTCCTCTGCTCTGCTGAGGCCACATCTGGAGTGCTGTGTTCTGGGCAGCCCAGTTCAAGAAAGTCAGGAAATTTCTAAGAGAGGCCAGCAAAGTGCCAATGAGACAGTGAAGGGCATGAAGCATCTCCCATATCAGGAAAGGCTGAGAGCCTTGGCACCACTCCGTTTGGAGAAGTCTTGATGGCAGAATCTTATTAATGCTGATAAGAATCTAATGGGCAAGAGTCAAGCGGATGGGGTCAGGCTCTTTTCAGTGGTGCCTGGCATCAGAACAACAGACACAAACTGGAATGTGGGAAATTCCACAAGAACTTGAGGAAAAACTTCCTTACTATGAGAGTGACAGAGCAGTGGAACAAGCTGTTCAGAGGGGTTGTGGAGTCTCCTTCCCTGGAGATACACAAAAACCACCCAATTGCTTTCCTGTGTAAGCTACTGTAAGGAACCTGCTTTAGCAGGGCACTGGATTAAATGACCTCCAGAAGTCCCTGCCAAACCATGTAATTCTGTAATACTCAGCAATACATAATAGCAAGAGTGAGGAAATAACTAAAGTTTGAAGCTTTTCCCCTGTTTCTCTCCATGTACACTTTAATGGAAGCTGCCTGGTAAGTATCACAATTGCCCACAAAAGCATTACAAGGGAAAGCAAAGGGTCACTGAACCTGAGCCTTTCAGCTGCCTCAGGAATGGGCCACTTCTGGAGGTGTTTAACAGCTGAGGCAACAGGTTTGACCGTGGAGACTGCCATGAGTTCCTCACACCTGAAACCTTCTGTGCTGTCTGAACGCAGAGACTGTCCCCTTCCGTACTATGTGAAATAGACACCCTGCCGAACACTCTGTGAGACGAAGGCCACACAGCAGCGCTCAATCAGCTCCAACAGTCACAACCCATATTCCAGAGGCTAGCACTCCCCACAGTACGCCCTCCTTCCTCGCTCTGCTTCTGACAACCGTACAGCAAAACTCTTCGGAAGTTTTTATTAAGTTTCGCCTTACAACCGTTCGGACCGCGCTCCTATATGAGGGTAGACGCCTCGCCAAGCCCGGGGCCAGGCCCCGCGCAACTCCCACACCCCTACGGACCCTTCCCCGCAGGGGGCGGCAGCGCCACATCCCGAGCAGGAGTGAGGAGGAAGAGAAAAATGGGCCGGGCCGCCCCGACCCCACCCAGCATGGTACGGCCCCGCTCTCCGGCCGCCCCCCCGCCGCCGCGGGATGGTTCGCTCCGCGCACTACCTGTAGCCCCAGGCGGGTAGCAGGGCCCGGCGGAGCTGCGCGCGCAGCTCCCCCAGCGTTGGCTCCGCCCCCTCCAGCTCCAGCGGCGCCGTTCGCTTCTGCAGCCGCACGCGAAGCTTCATGGCTGGCGGGGCCGACGGGGCCGAGCGCCCGCCCGCTTGACGCTCCGTGCGGGCCCCCGCCGGCTAACGATGGTGGCGGGCGGCGGGCGCAAGGGCTGCCGGGGCGTGGCGGTGTTTGGGTTGGCGCGGAGCCGCCTCAGCCTCCGGCCGGCCCCGCCTCCGGCCGGCCCCGCCCCGGCTGAGGAGCTGTTGCTCGGTGTGTCAAGATGGCCGCCGCCGGTGGCGCGGTGTGCGGTTTGCTGTTGCGCATGCGGGCGCGCACGCGTGGTATGCTGTGGCGGGGGGGTATGAGATAGGAAGGCGATTGTCAGCACGGTGCTAACTAAACTACGTCCATCAACGGCAAGGAGGGAAATGAGAGCGCACAGAAAGGGCACCGTGAGCACTGTGCCTGAGTCTTGGAGGAGGTTGGCTCTGCAATGTGTCGTGCTCCTTCAGCATCGCGACTGTTTTTGCAATGGCTGTGGATACCCTCCTCTGTTTTGCTTTTGAGTGTTGATCCTCTCACAGCCACCTGCCGTGTTTCCACTGTGCTCTTCTGAGAAATAAACGTTCATTTAATAAACGTTCATCTGCTTTATTTTCAGCAGAAGCACCACGTTAGCCACTTGCACAAGCTAAAGAAGCATGAAGTGAGATGCTTCTGTTCCTCAGAACCTGGCTGCATTGACACTAATTGATCCTTGTTAGTTAATCAGCTAATAAGCATTTCTGTTGCCGTTCTGACAATTTTTCCTTTGAATTTTGTAAGTCATGCCACAGGTTCAGACATGCTCTGCCCGCAGCTCTCAATATTAAACAGGAGAAACTGAGAAACAAAAGGCTGAAATGGTATGCAGAGCTTCCATGTTGGCCTGTGCCCATTTCAGATGGCCCAAGTCCACTGTCTTATTTTTGTAATAAAAGGGAAATTATTTGATGAATGAATTTCTGTGCTATTTTGATTTTCTTTTGTCTGTAGGGGAGGGAATTCCAGTAATCAAGTCTGAAACTGACCTCAGACCAGAGTGCCTCTGGTCAAGGCGCTTTACAAAAATAGTATGGAAATCACTGAACCATAAAATGGTTTAGGTCAGAAGAGACCTTGAAGATCACTGATTTCCCACCCTTTGTCATGGGCAGGGCTGCCACCCTCCAGAGCTGAGGTTGCCCAAAGCCCCATCCAACCTGGCCTTGAGTGCCTCCAGGGATGGGGCACCCACAGCTCTCTGTGCAGCTGTGCCACTGCCTCACTGCCCTCTGAGTAAAGAACTTCTTCCTAACATCTAACCTAAAGCTTCCTTCTTTTACTTTAAAGGCATTTCCCCTTGTCCTGTACGAAGTCGCTCCTCTTCCTGCTTATAACCTCCCTTCAAATACTGGAAGGCTGCAATGAGTTCAGCCTGGAGCTTTCTGCAGGCTGAACCAACCTAATTCCCTCAGCCTTTTTTTGCAGAAAAGGTACTCCAGCCCTCCAATCTTCATGGCTCTCCTTGGGACCCACTCCAGCAGCTCCAGATTCTTCTTGTACTGGGGGCCCCAGGTCTGGATGCAGTACTTCTGTGCTTACAAGTTTGAATAAAGGGTTGTGTACAAGAGTTTTGGCTTTCAGCATGGTTTGCTTTATCAGAATTGGTAACTTTTATTAGTCTAATCCTTTAAAAAAAGACTGTACAATATAGTGACAAAAGAAAGTTCTTTGTCAGTATTAAGTAGCTGAAAATATGATTTTCATGGTTTTCATGAAATCAGCATAATTTTGCAATTCAAGTACCCCACACACATGTGGTCAGTGTAAAAAATAATAGAAAGAATTTCACCAAAGAAGTCAAACTATTGAGAGCCCTAATGGTAAAATTTATCTTGAGAAACTTGAAACTTAATATAGCTCCAGACCTGTTGACCTGCAGTCAACTTCCCATGGCAGGGGAGAACTATAAAAAGTAAAGGTCTCTTTGGATCATTTGCAAACCTTATGGAATATTTTTTTCTGAAAGCTGAGTGCAGTAATAAAGAGTGAACCAGTGGACCTTTTCCAGTGTTTTTCTTTCTATACTTACTACTGCAAAGAGTGTGTTTTATAAAATATAAAAAATATACATTAAGCTGTAGGATTCTGATATTTTGAATGGCAGAAGTGGTAGGATGAGCAGATGGGCATGGAGAAAGCAGTATCATCAGGAGATCTGAAAATCCAGGGTACCATTCCGAGTGTGACACTGTCAGGGATGTTCAAATCTAAGCCAGTGGAAAGAACCTCCTGGCTTCTTGCAGCTTGATGGTGGTCAACTTTACTCCTAAAATGTATTTGAAATTCAAATTGAAATTTGAAACCCACTTGTATTAATTGCGTGTATGATCCTTGTACAGGTAGAACCTAGGAAAGGTATCATAAAAAGCACAGCTTCCAGTGGTGGTAGGTGCATGTCCTAGGCAGCACAGGAAAGAGTTCTTCCATTATTATCTGCAATTGCCATGAATTGGGATAGTGTCTTCATTTTGCTGTTAACAGGTAACTCCATGCCAGAATTGGCATCCAGGAATCTACTCATGGGAAATCTGTCTACTATGCTGGTAGAAAAAATACTCTACTGTATAATTTATTTTGCTTTCCTTCATCATTCTTGACCAAAGATCAAAGTACTCCTCTACTGGAGGCTGTAAAAAATTTGACAGAGGTGTCCGAATCAGGAATGTCCTTCAGGACATCCTTCGGGACCAACTGGTCGCTATACCGTCTTTCCTCCAGAGCTGTCAGCTATGATGTGAGAACCTTAGATTGGAGAGGATCCTGAGTTGCAGAATATGTGATCTTACATATCTTAGGCAATCATGTCCTATGTAAGATTTTATGAGTTTATCAAGGAAATCTTAGGGTCCTTGAAGATCAGACTACCTCTCACAAGTACCTGCTTTTGTTCTTTATATATTTCTTTTCACTACTGAACTACTGAGAGCTATGTGCAGAGCAAAATTCTTTGGAGTTACACCTCAGAAACAGAGTTTGATATCTTTGCATTAGCAACACCCTTGCAGTTCTTAGCTGTGAGGCCAGTGTGCAGTGTGAGAACACCAACTTTGTTAAATAAACTTTGTTAAAAGTGAATCAAGTAGTCCTGGTTCAGGTGCTAAGACAGAACAGTTACAGCAGTCAGGAATGCAAACTAAATGGATTAAAACAGTGGAAAGTGTGTGTTTGTTTTCCATCAGTTCATCAGACAACTGCCTTTCAACATAATTATACATCATCAATGAGTTCTGTGTAGGCACTGCAGCTATGGGTGTTGGTTTGGTTTGGTTGTTTTTTCTGTGGTCCAGCACAGATTAGTAGCTCTCTGGCAACTACACTCCAAGGCTTTCTAGTGGCAGTAGGGAGCAGAAGATTACCTGCTTTTATGTCCTTTAGCAAACTTCTCTGTATCATTTGTTGGATACTTTAAGCATACCTAGCAATATCTCCTTCCCAGTAACCATATAAATGTTGTATTCCCTTTCCCTTGAGTGATTTTCTGTATGGAATATCATTGTATAGGAAGGGTTAAAAACATGAAGCTATTGAGTCATTTTGATTTGATATTGCAGAGCGAGCTGCAGAAAGCATACCTATTCCTGAGCGTGCTGCTGAGTAACTGGAAGAAATGGAACAAGGAGGAAACTGAAAAGTCTAATCCCAGTTCTGTGCTAACAGCAGAGAGATTGTGAAACTAAGTGCTCTTTCTGGAGTGCAGGTTGGGTTTATGCTGTTTTTTTACTGTTGCATGTGAGAACTGTTTGTTTTGTGTTTCTTAACTATTCTTCGCTGAATTTTTGAAAGTGAAAAAAATTCTTTTGTGGGCAGTGATTGAAAAGTTTGTTCAGGGCCAACACAAGACATTGACAGCATTCTTTCTCAGGGATATTCTAAAGGTTGATCAATTTAAGATGGTGTGTTTTATGGCTGTGTTAAATGTGTTAAACAAGACAATAATAGTGACTTTTTTTTTTTTTTTTGTATCAAAGGCTTTGATTCTCAGTCAAACTTCAGCTGTTATCTTTATTGCAAGTTTCATTTAAGCTGTTTTGCAGACTTCACAAGGCAGAACTCTAATATCTGCATTCCGGTGAGAAGAGTACTTCATCAGGGTGAGACAAGTACACAGGCTGAAGCAAAACAGTTTTTCATCTTTTTTCTTTATTTAAGATACTTGAACACTCTATCTCTGAAAAGACAAAAGAATTAAGAGAATTATTTATGGAGAGGAGTTGCTTGATACGTGCTCAGTTAATTAAGATAAAAATCAGAGCAATTTGTCTATCATCTGTTGTCATCAGCAATGAAATTGGCAGCTCTTATTTAGATTATCAGGCAGCTGATATCTCCCACCTCCTTAGTTTTGTCTGCTGTGGTCATCTGACTAAGCTTGTACAATCAACCCTGGCGTATAACAGAGGCTTTGGTCTTTGATGAAATTGAGAATATCAGCCTTAGAGTGTGAATGTAAAGCTTGTTGATTTGAGAAAACAATATGAAGTGATACCATCTTCTAGCACCATGAAAGTTCAGTTTGTTCTTTCAGTTTCACACTTGGGATACATTTAAGATATTAACAAAAGCATGTAACTACAAAGAGAAGAAGTAACTAAGGTTGCTGTTTTCTGATCCTCAGTGGGAGTGAAATTCAATGACAATGAGGTACCTCACCTATGTTAGTGCTGGTAGCAATCCTTTTAGATAAGTTAGGTAAATATCTAGTATATATCTGCCTTATTTAATGATAGAAAAATCTGTCTTTTTCTTTTTATATTGATTTTTAATTGACTCCATAGAATTAGGCTAGAAAAAGTGACATTTGCAAGAAAAGCTAAGACTTTTGGAAAAATGCTAGAGTTTGTGACTCCAGCTGGCTGTTTTATGTAACACTGCTATCTTAAATTCTTCATGTTGTGTTGATTAAAATAGAGAAATGAAGCATAAAAACTAGAGATGGAAAGACCACGTAAAGAAGAATTTTCCAAATTTGTCTCAATTTGGATCATATTTTCGGATTTATCTGGTTTTTTTTGTTTGTTTGTTTGTTTGTTTTTCCCGAAACCACTTTTTCTTGCATGGAATTTCTGGGGTGATTTCAGAAGTATTTCATGATTTATATGATTTTCTATTATTCTTATCTATGATTTCTATGATTTTTAAGGATTCCTTCAGATAACTGTTATCAGAACAACACTGATAAAGCATTTTGTCTATTTTACAGTTCAGAAGTCCCATGAAGAGCAGTATTTTATGAGCTACTGGGTTGATACTGGATTTGTAGCTGTTCGAAGTCTGGTCTCATTAGTATTAATTCCAGCAAAGAAGTAAGACTATCAAAGGTTTGGAGGAGGAAGTTACATGTTTCTTTGTTTGTTTTGTTATACATTTGTATGTTTTCTGGTTTTGTACATAAGTAGATATGATCACAGCCTTACACATTGGAAAAGCGTGATCTGGTCTCCTCAGTGTTAAGGCCAGTGTAAAATCACCATAGACCCCTAAAAAAATTCCACTCAGCACTTGTTATACTTGAGTTATCATAAGAAACAACATTCAACTTCTAGGGAATCTAACAGTGCCTGTCACTGGTAGTGAAAATCATGATGAATGCAAGTTTTGAACAAAGAAACCTTACTTCTGTAAGTGTAAAAGAAAAAAAACAAAAAAACTGATTTGTCACTGCTTTTGTGAAGCTGTGTTTCGTGTTTGTGTCCCACCACGTAGTGTCTTACTTGCTTTGCCTTCAGACACGCTATACTGTGGTATGCCATGTGATCACTGTGTAATTCTTGTACATGTTTTGAATTAACCATTGCACTGCTCTCTTAGGAGCTGATTTGATCAGTGTTTGGATTAAGTCAGAAGTTTGTCTATCTATATGAAGAGGGTGTTGGCTTTTAGGAGGACGGATGTTTCTCAGCTGGTATTGTTCTGTCACGCTCACTCTGCAGGAGCTAGGATATGGTAAAATAAACCAGCTAAAACATGGGTGAGAGGAAAGCATAGTGGAGCAGAACCATGCAATCTCACCAATAGGTGATGCCTACTGGAGTGCTGTCCAGTTAATCACTGCTCCCACAATGACCACTCTGTGCAGTGAAATCACCAGCTAAACCTCTCATGGGTATCCACCCTTGTCCTCGTTTCCTGGAGGGAACAGTGACAGATAAAGATTTTTTGTGACTCATGGTATGCATCATTTACAATCACGTTTGCATCATAAATGTTCTTAACAGGTCCCAGTGACAAAGGTGAGAAGATGCAAAAGATGTGGTATTCTTTCCTGCCCTGTTTGCTCTTTTTACAACTTGAAGCTAATCCTGGTCTTAAAGTGAGAATTACTCAGAAAGGGCTGGATTATGGTATGTCTGTCATTACCACAAGTTAATTTACCATAAATATTCTATGTACAGAATATAGTTCTTTAAAAAGGGTGCAGTGTAGAAGTCTGGTCCTTACATACCAAAGCAGAATATATTCCTTTTGTCACCTTGCAGCAGAACACCCTTTGTCCCTTCTTTCTCTTAGTCTCTTTTTTGGACTCAAGGTACAAATTTATCCTCGAATTTGGGACCGCATGCTCCTGCAGTCCAACAGTGTTTCTATTACACTTCTCATATTTATCTACTGTCTTAGAACTAGAATGAGATGGTCATATAATTGTTTCTTTTTAAAAAGTGCTAACATCTTCATTGAAAGTGTGATATTGAATTGAAGATAATCAACATATAATTGAGAAAAAAGAAAGCTTATGATCTTGGAATGGGCATGTAACTGCACACTTTTACTGTCATTCTTCTATTTGAGGTGAGATAGAATCTGCATGTGCTGTTCTTAAAAATAAAAAAAAAAATCTAGCAACCATCTGCTGTAATTTTGACCCCTACAGAACATCAGCGATCTTGTACATGGCACTCCTAACCTCTAGAGTGCATTTTCCTTACTCTTTCTATTCAGGCTAGCTCTCACTGCCTCCTGCTGAAGGTGTAGTCTGTGGGTGTGGAGGGCACTCAGTACAATTTCAATTGTTCACAGAATTAATATTAATCATAAAGGTTAACAAGGTACTGATTCAGCAAAGGCTGGGTCATGCTAAGGATTAATCATTACTTATGTACTGAACACACTGACAGCTAGACAATGGACTTGTGAGATGAAAAGTAGAAGCTTGAGGCTTATGAGTTCAAGATGAAAGTGAGGATCAGGTCTACTTATTTCTCTGTATGAACATTGTTTTTAAGGCTTTTGGGGAGTTAAGAAGTGCAGGGCAAACATCAGTCATCCAAAACAGAACTGTTCTTTGTATCTCTTTATGAAATGCCAGGAAAAGCACTCCCTAGGCATCTCTGTTGCCTTTAGAAATGAAAATTCAGTCTGCTATTTCTTAATATGAGCCCAGCAGTAAGCATGGCTTTCAAGTGCCAAAGTTATAGACTAACCCTGGGTTAGCCGTAGGGGGTAAGAACAGACATTGACAGTGACTCTGCCAATGGTATTTCTTGTATTTGAAAAGTGTGGTGCCTGTCATAGAACCATAGAATTGCTCAAGTTGGAAAAGACTTTAAAGATCATCAAGTCCAACTGCAACCTAACCATACTACCCTAACTCTAACAAACCTCTGCTAAATCATGTATTTTCCTTTAACATGAGATTTGAAGGCTGAATCAATAGATCCTCCCTGCTCACCCGTTCTGCCAGAACTTTGAGAGAGACTCCATTTGAGGTCACTGGCTGCTCTCATTTAGAACCATAAGTGAGCTTTAGGGTATTTCTGTGAAACAGAGTCTACGTTTTTGCTTTTGAAGAAGGAATTTCCAGGGAATCATCATGAATTATCATTTATTGTCATTGTTTGCTTTTTTAATTACTGAATTCTAGGGGGGGGTTCTTTATTCAGCAGCTGTGAGGCTCTAAAGATAAAGAAACTCCTGTAAAAATGTATTTGACATACCAACACTTCATATGCATATGTTCACACTTCTTACATAAGTAAGGACTATGCATGTTGGTCATCTTGTCACTTAACAGGCCTCTTCAATCAACAGATGTAAGACAATCTGAGAGAAATGTGATGACCAAGTATTTCCAAGGTTATCCACACTGTGTGTGAAGTGAAGGAAGTATAACAGTTTCAAATAATTGGTAAGAGTTCTAGAATGTAAAATGCAAGTCAAGATCACTGTGATCTTGAATTGAATGATTCATATGGGGACAACAGATGCAGACATGTAAGTAGTTGGAAAGAGGTCTAGGTAAGGGTTTAAGAATGGGAGAGTTTTCAGAACTATGTTAAAAGCGATTGAATTATTTGTCAGTATATCTGGACCTTTGCATGCCATAATCTGGCCTACAAGGTATCTGATTTCCTCTGTCCCATTGTAGGTAGGAAGATTGGGATAGAACTACTGAAGCAAAGAGTACTGAAAGAGACCTTCCCAAGCTGGAGTGGGCAGGAGAGTTTCTCCATTGTGAAGGTGAATTATACAATCTCAAGGTAAGTGAAGAAAATGCATTTCAAAGTTTTAGGATGCAACACAGTAATAATTACACAGCCTTTTTTTATTACTGTTCAGTACAAAACTTTAATGGTTCATCTAACTGCTGAAACAGTTTTAAAAGTATTTCACAAAATCACAGAATCATAGGAGTTGGAAGAGACCCCTGGAGACATCTAGTCCAGTCCCCTGCTAAAGCAGGTTGCCCACAGTAGGCTCCACAGGAAAGTGTCTGGGTGGGTTTTGAATATTTCCAGAGAACAAGACTCCACAGCCTCTCTGGGTAGCTTGTTCCAGAGCTCGGCCACCCTCAAAGAAAAGAACTTTTTTCTCATGTTCATATTTTTTCCTTCTACCATGCTCAGAGATGAGCTTTAGAGGGCCTTTGAAAGAGCAGTTTGTCTGTTTCATTAGTTGATTTGTTTCAGAGTTTGGGGCAACGGCAGTTGTACATGTGGATATGACACAGTGGGAAAAATGTATGGGATAAAGGGAAAAACTAGTGTTCTTAACCATCTGCTACTATGAAGGAGATGTAGCAGAGAAGGTGATTTGTTTGAGTTTCATGAGGGAAAAGCCATCACGAAACAATAAGATGAAAATGTGTGCATGGGGATGATGTATCTGAGTTAATGGGGCAGGAAGATGAGTTTTGCAGAATCTTTTTGTGTAGATTTACAATGGCTAAAATAGCATTTTCATTAGGTAAGGCTCTACTCTTATTTCCTGCTGAGGAAAGTTGTGTGCTGGGAACAGCCTGTGGAATAAAAGATCTATGGAGCTTTCTACAATATTCCCAAACAAGGAAAGTAATAGAAAAACACGTTGTTTTACAGCCTTCATTTCCATCTTTCTGTTTAAGCTTTTTCAATATACTGTAACAAAAAAAAAACACAGTAATTTCTGACCTTTTAATACTACTTCCAAATAAAGTTCTGCTGCCCAGTAGTATTTTACTTCATTTTTTCTTCATATCAATTTCATTTACTTACAAATTACCCAGAGCAAAAAATAACAATCTGGGAGACTTCACATACTTTGTGCTGGATAGGACCCACATCCTCTACTAACATCTGATATTTCAGTAATGCTCTAATATACATATTACTAATATTCATCGTATTATAGTATCCTTGGGACCTTAATTTTTGCACATCTGAGAAAACTGGACTTGGACAGCCTGAATAAGAAAAAACTATGGGGGGTGGTGGGATGTCTTACTGCACATCTTTCACTGTCTGCTGGGTGTTGATTATGGAGAATGTGGAGTCAGATTCTTCCTGGAGGTACCCAGTGAGGAGATAATGGGTAGCAGACACAAGTTGCATCAAGAAAATCTTCAGTTAGAAGAAAATTGCTAAGGAGAAGCAGAGCAAGAACAGAGAAGTTGGAGAATCTCCATCCTTGGAGATGTTCATGCTCAAATGAACAGGGCCCTTACTTGGCCTGGCTTGGATTAGGGCATGATCCAGAAGATCTTAAGGTTCCTTCCAACCTAAGTTGAAGTGATCTTCAAAATCACAATGGATTCTCCCAACCAGTTATTCCCTTCCCAGTACACAATCTGATCTCACCTCACTGAAAACAGGATTAATTAGGCCAACCTTAATGTTGCCCAAGATGTTTTTGAAAAAGTATGTTCATTTTCACTAAACCTAGCTAGTACCTCCAGTCCCAGGTAAGCAGATGAAAGTCAGTTATTTCAGAGATCTCTGCCAGATAGCAGGAAACAATGAGGAATGTCCAGTTCATGATAAGATTGCAGCTGATACCTTTACAATGTGCAGCTCAGTTCAACACACCCATTTGCAACACAATGTCTTCAAATATCAGGAAAAATTGTTTTCATGGGGAAGTCTTTAAGACTTTATTTTCAGAATGAGGATGAAGGGGAGATGAGGAAGGGGATACAGAAGGGGAAGGAGAAACTTTGGTCTTTGTCAGCGAATGCTAGCATTCACACAACCTAAGTTTTTTAAATAGATGCAGCATCTGGGTATAACAGACAGACTTATTTTCCCTCAGTAAGCAAATTTCACTTCAAGGACTTTGTTTTTCTCCCAGTGGGAGGTTTTTGTTTTGACTGGGCATCCTTTTTCCCTAGCATTGTATTGAGGATGTTTTTTGCAAGGACGCTACTCGGTATAATGGTACAGATACTTTTCCAAACTTCCTGGGAAATTCTTTTAACAAATCATAGACTTTGCCTTTAATAGCAGAAGAATTCAATAGGTCAGTATTCCTTCTTAACCTTTTACCATGCAGTCTAACATCCTGCTTCCTTTTCTCTGTAGGTTCAGAGTTGATGCTGTAGATATACCAGAAACTTCTGCTTCCTTTATTCCTGGCACTGGTGTTAGTCTGTCAGTGGCACATGCTTCTGCTATAATCAGTGCAGACTGGAGAGTGAAAACATGGCTACTGTAAGTACTGTACAGTGCAATTGGAGTTGGGAGACAGTTCTGGAGTGGAATTAGAATTGTAATTCAGAAACTTAGTTGCTAGTTATGATTCTACAAGTCAAGTCACTGTGGATAAATGACTTGGCTTCCTGAGCCTGTGCAGTATGAGATTGTCTTAATGACATCATCACATTCAGATTTTTCCACTTCTCTATCTCAGCATTTTTCTTACCTATCTTTATCACAACATTATTCTTTTTTCCTAAAAGGGAGGGCTAAAACATCTGGGATATCAGAAAAGGTTTCAAGGTGCTAATCTCTACAACTGGGGTTAATAGAGTACCTGGTAACAGCAGTAGGCATTGCTCTGTTTGCAAGCCAGATAGTACAGCAAGATGGATCACCAGGCTGCACATTTCACAGTATGTCCTGATTTCAAAGGAGCACGTACATGCAGTTTTGCATTCAGTTTTAGTACTGGTGCCTGGAAAGCACTTGTTACTGTGGTCCTAATCTGTGTGTAGTTTTCATACTGGCATTGTGAGGAAAAGGATACTGTGTTCAGCAGAGCACATCAGCTGTTCCCAAACACTAATTTACCTCTCCCTCTTGCTAAGGATAAGGACTGGGGGATGATCTAAAGAAATATAAAACTTTGAGGACTTCACCAACTGCAAAGGAGATGAGGAACTGATATGCAGGATATGGGGGAGTGAGTCAAAGCCAGCTTTGGTGAAGTGCAAGCTTATGAAGGAATTTTCTTTCCTTTTTGAGGGACATAGGGAACAATCTATTATGTTCTGTTCCATATTATGTTTTGTACATAGCTGTAAGTTTAAACAATCCTGAATATGCCTTACTTTTCAACCCCTCCACTCCTTCATCCTAATACATTGCTTTCAGCTTAAAATAAGAGATCCCAACTGAAAGTCAGCTTTTCAAGGGAGACCCTTGACAACCCAGGCCTACTGGGCCGTATCTAGGGTCAGTAAGATGGGTTTTATCCCAGCTTTTTCAAAATTATTCCTGAGTTTCCAAATCTCACTGTATCCCTTCTCTGTTTCCACTGTGTCCCAGTGCACTCTGCCAGTCCCAGAATCTCATGGCAGGCACTTTGCTCCTAGAAGCCTAGAATCAGAGAATCTGGATTCCTCCTAAAGAAGAGCAGTTAAGGATGCAGCAACAGAGACCTAAGTAGCTAAAATTTTCCCCATCTCTCATGCAGGTCTGAGATCCTTTCACAGTGATCTATCACTGAAGTATGGGTAAGGCTAGTTTGGAAGCTCCAGAGGTCATTTTGTTCTGCTCAAAGCAGACTGGTCAGCACATTGGGTGAACTATGCACTGGGGATGTTCAGGCAAGGATGTTGATACCGTTACCTCTCCACATCATTTCTGCCAGTGCTGAATTACTCTCCTTGTGAAAATGTTTTTCCTAGTGGCTTGCAGGAAAAATGAGGGTATGAAGAATGGTGTTTCCTCCAGACAGTCACTTAATGCACATACATTGATTGAGAAATGTATTTGAAATTGGTTGTGGTAGGAGGGATTTTATGACAGGGAATGGTACTTACTGGTCTGGTCACAGGTAGCCTGTGCTTTGGAGCTGGATTGAGATTATTCTCTCAGCATGACTGTGTTTTCCCACAATTGTTCTTAGCCTGAACAACAGAGAAGAAACTTGAAAGGTACATGGTTAGTGCTTGCTATTGGGCTGGGCTCTTTCTCCATAGTAGTAATAGTACCTAAATTTGCTAGAAATTGTGAATAAGGAAATTGGAGAGGGGTGTCTTAGTAGGGATTTTTACAGAAAGGAGAAAGAACAAATGCGTTTGGAGAAAGAATAAAAGGGATGAACATATACATTAGAAAGGATTATTGAAATTTTTGACAGGAGAACAAGAATCAGAACAATTACAAAGTTGAGAACCACTAGGTTATATATTTGTTAGCTAACAGATTTCTAGTGCTGCAGTCCCAAAGGCCATCAGGATGACCTATCATGAGGTTCTGAAACGTCTTTTGTCACTGTGAAATTCTGACAGTTTTGCAAACTCTTCAAATTCTGCACAACACTGGAAAATTCATGTCCTGGAAACTCAGACATCTAACCTGTTTTGAATGCAATGCATGTGCCTGATTGACTTTAATCACTAAAGAAAAACATCATTCACTCTAGATGATAGAAGCCAGAAGTCCTTTCAAAACTGATTCACAGGTAGTATCTTAAATTACTCCCTTGGAGGACATGTTTCCCCGACTGAGGTTTGTTTTTATTTTACTTTGTTTTTCTAAGTAGCAAAGACCAAGGAGGGTTTACCCTGTCCATCTCAGAACTATTCATTGCAATTGTCTTCAAAGTATCACGGGACAGCACAGGCCACTTGTCTGTGTTGCTGCACAGTTGCCAGCTGAGCATCGGTAGTGTAAAAGTCAAATTAAATGAAGGATCTAGGTATGTATGCTAGGTATGTATAGAGGATTTTCTAATTACTCTGAGGGAAATAGTGGAGTTTGTCACATATGGGCCACTTTTCAAATTTTGCCTTTCAGAGATCCAACTAACTACTGAAAGATCAAATTAGATTTTTAAAGGCCTGTTTTTTGTGAACAGTCTCCTTTGCTGAGTGTATGAAGGGTGGTTAACCTACATTTCTTTGTGCATGTGCCAGAAAGTGAGCTGACAAGATATGACTATATAGACTGCATTTGAAAAACTTGACACTTGCGTATATTAAAGAGTACAAGATGGCAAATGGAAATTTGCAGGAAGGAATCTAGACTCATTATGCATTTTGACAAGCTGACCTACAATTTAAGTAAAAAACTTAATATTTCAAAAGAAAATATGACATAATTTTTGTAGTTCTCCTTTTGATTTTCTAGAGAGCTTTTTGTTATATTTAAAGAGAAAATGTGGCTGTTATCAGCATGTTGACATTAATATTCACAGCTTTGCAGATTGCCTTCTAAATAGCTCCAATGAGACCCAGAACTTACAGCATTGATAGTCTACTGAAATTAGTAATTGCTTTTCATTAATCTAAATGACATTGATGCCCTAGCTTGGAATATTCTATGATTTTATATTTCAAAAACTTCAATCCATGATATAAAGTGTTTGTGTTCATTTTCTTTTCTTCAGCTGGATTTATAGTTTCCTATCTGGTTATCTTGAGAAGGCCATTCATTCTAAACTGGAGGAAAATGTAAGTTTGAAAAGATGATTTCAAATAGTGAAGAGAGGAGTTGAAATACAGCCCTTTCATTGCTGACTTTTCTCTCTTTTCCTATAGATATGCCTAAATATCAAATGCAAAATACAAATGATGGATGCACAGCTTAGAAAGCAGAAGGGTGAGCTGCTGATTTGAGCTTTTTGAGTAATTTTCACAGTGTTTGTAGTGTTTTTATGACTTGCCAATCCATTTCTGTGTTCACAGTACCAAAAACAAAAAAAAAGCAAAGAGGTAAAGACTGAGCCATTGTTCTCTGCATTTGTCCATTTCAGATTCTTAGAAATCTCTTGCAAGAACCTTATAGGCAATATTTAGATTTCTTCTGTCCCCATAGCAGGTCACCTGTAATCTTTCAGTTTGTTATAGCTAACAAATGTTATTTCCTTAGATTCTCAAGGAATTTTCCCAGTGATGCTTTATGCTCTTGCTACAGTGGACATAAGAAAATCCAGCAGTAATCCACTAAAAAGCTAACAAATATCCAGTCTTGCACTGTAGTTCTGCAAGATCTCACAAGCTTAGCACATCATGTTTTAAACTTGAGGTCAGTGAGATAACGAGATGACGCAGGAAGACAGAGTCACCCTACGCGTATTTCTCTTCACAGCAGTAACAGTTCCTGTGTCACTCATGTCACAGAGGCATGAAGACAGTATATATAAGTCCTCAAAAAGTGTTTAAGATTTTCACAACTATAATTAATAAGTATCCTACATCTTTTCTTTTTCTTCCTTTCTTCATTTTTTCTTTCTTTTTTTTTTTTCTGCAAGACTAAGAATACTTGTCTGTAGTTCTCACTAATTTGAATTCACATAATTCTCCTACGTTATTACATATATTATGTATATTATATATTATGTACACACAGAATCACAGAATCATAGAATGGCCCAGGTTGGAAAGGATCTCAAGGATCATGAATCTCCAACCCCCTGCCACATGCAGGGCCACCAACCTCCCCATTTAATACTAGACCAGGCTGCCCAGGGCCCCATCCAACCTGGCCTTGAACACCTCCAGGGATGGGGCATCCACAACCTCCCTGGGCAGCCTGTGCCAGCACCTCACCACTCTCATAGTAATACACATAATATATAATATATATTATTATGTATTAATGTCAGAGATTTCTTTCCAACTCTTCAGTTTGCATTGCAGATATAGCCACATGTTCAGAAGCAGACTTGTGTTTGTTTTCTTTCCCCAAAATGGCTATGTGCCGAACACTGGGAAATATTACTGAAAATCATGGTTATCAAGAACATTGTTTGCATATCAGGTACCCAAACAGTTCAGGCTCAAGATTGCTGAAGGCTGTGCCATCACACTGAGGAGTTCATAATCTCTGTGTGAATTCACCATTTCTCTTTAAAACCATCTATTTATTTATGCAATGTGAACAGAACTTACAATCCAATCAAAAAAAAGTCAGAAGACAGATGTTGTATATGTGTACTTTTCAGAAAAAGAAGTCTTTGGTCACATTGTCTGATAACAAACAAATCATCTTCAACACTGATATGGGTAAAATGCTAATGTCATCTTCCAAAGTATTTAGTACTGTTTTCCTTTACTGTGCTAATCATATAGAAGTTCAGTTCTCTTGTGCAAACACAAAACAATTAAGGGGATCCCGCCCTTGGTATTGTATTGCATGAGAGCAGATTTCTGAGGGGTCAATTCAGTTGTGAAACAAGAGAAGTAGGCCTGTAACTGGAGGAACCTTTCCCTTACTGCAGGTTTTTTGTTTTCTTCTTCCTTCTCCCACTATTCCCCCTCATCAGATTCATAATTTCTAGAACATCTTTGCCTTTAACTAAATAAAAGTTGCTATGATGCTTTTGTAATAATGCCTATTTTGTTTTTATCTATTATTTTTTCTAGTCTTAAGCCAAATAGATGCCTTTGCACAAATAGACTATTCCCTAGTTAGTTCTCCAGCAGTCTTCAAATCACACATTAACTTGGATTTGAAGGTAATTTGACATTAATATCTCTGTGCTCTCAAAGTCTGTTCTGATACTCTTCTGCCTTTTTTCATTTTCTTTCACTACAGTCTTAGCTTCTCCACTATTCAGTTAGAAAAGCAATAAGGATTTGGGATGTTTCGAGTAATTAACAGCTGTTTTAGAAACCAGACACAAGTGTTTATTTAATATAGTAACTGCATTGGTTAATTCACCAAAATAAATTATTTCAGTTCAGTCCCTTCAGATGTGCTTTATAATGAGTGATACATAATCTGTGATGCCTACCACTGTGATTGGGATGAGTCCATGTCTTGTATATGGAGAGGTCACACCCAAAAAAGACTTCTCACAGAGAAGCAACACACAGCAGTTCCGTTCTCACTAGTTTTCCACCTTTTCTGGCAAGAGATATCCCAGCAACATTCAGCTGATCCAGCAACTTCAACCATCTTTGTAAGGTAGAGCATCCCTATTGCTCTCAGTTGGCTTCAGTTTAGAAAGACATGCTAGAGTAACATTTGAAACTCTCTCTCTGCTTATTTTATTCAAGAAGCACCATCCATAAGAAAAAAGAAAAAAAAACACATCAAGGTTCTTTGGACACCTTTTGCAAGGAAGATATAAGCAGTTTAAGAGTATTTAGCAATATCTTTAATTCTGGAACTATAGCTAGTCAGAATTTGCAAGTTAAACTTCAACATGCTGACACCCATCATGAGATTACAGACGAGTCAGGTAAAGAAGTGATTGATCTTCAGTGTTCCTTGGAACAAGCTGATTTTTGGTGGTTTTGAGTTGCCGTTTTCCAGCTCTCAATCTTTTTTTATCAGGGTTAGCTGTTTCCTTTGTGTCTCTCTTTTACACTACTTTTACACTACTTTTTTAGTGTTTATGAGGAGGCGAAGAAGAGTTCCTGAAGAATTTCCTTCAGTGTCACTCTTAGATTAAGTCAACAACTGTATCTTTGCAACAGAAGAAAACTGTGCTCTATAGCATTTTTATTCTGATTCATGGTGGCAGTTCAGAACTTTCACTTGTGTGCTCAAATTCAAATTTTGAAAGGGTGGAGTCCAGGTTCTCTGTGATTCCTGTTTTTTTTTTTTCCAAAAGAACTTCAATTTGCTCATTTTCAAGGCATATAAGAAACTCTTGCTTGCTTTAGGTTTTACTTATTGTCAATTTTATCTTCAGGTTAAGAAGATAGGATAAGAATTTGCTCTATTCAACCACTACTAATGCATTCTGACAAGTACAGATGCTTACAAGTAGAAATACTTGTTAATGACTCTTTGCAGGGCACAGTCTATCCAGTAGGAAATCACACAGACCCTCCCTTTGTGCCTGCTCCGTTTGGTCTCCCAAACAAAGGTGATTCCATGCTCTACTTAGGAGTCTCCAGTTATTTTCTTGAGTCTGCTACATTGGCTTACTACAGAGCAGGGGTCTTTAACATCACCATCTCCAAAGACGTGAGTATGATTTGTATGTAATGGAATTACAAATACCAGTAGCATGAATGGTCAGCAGAGGAGGTTAATAATTCACGGGCTGCCCAGGGAAGTAATGGAGTCACCATGCCTGGAGGTGCTCAAGAAATGTATGAATGTGGCACTGAGGGACATGGTGAGTGGGCATGGTGGGGTGGGTAGGCAGTTGGACTAGGCGATCTTAGTGTTCTTTTCCACCTTAATGATTCTATGATGCTGTGATTATGTTTGCCATGTCACACAGGTCTGGATCAGAATTCTGCTGCTTACATGACTGAACCAGGACATTTGTTTTTTTTTCATTTCATCATTTTAGATAGTCAAAGTCTCCCTCAGGCCTGAACTTACTGGCAGTTCTAGGCAGTAAATGGCAGAGATGAATGTCACAGAGCTGGTGTGCAAAGCATGCATGAAATAACCAAGGAAAGCTTTCCTCTGCATGAGTTCCAAACAACAATGGAAAGGGCAAGATAGGACAAAGAATAATTAGTCCACCATCTGCTGCATAGAGGCCCACAGTACGTGTATTGGCTGTGCTGAAAGTAGCAAAATGAGACAAGAAGCAGGTACAGGGAAAGTAAGCTTTCAGTTGTGGGTGAAGAACATGTAAGACTTGTCTCAGAAATGCTGTTTCCACAACAGCATTAGTAGACAGGGATTGCAAGAAGTTTTGCTTGATGAAACATTGCTAAGAGGGTCTGGCACTGGAAAGCATCATCACAGTGATCAGCAGAAAAAGGGTAAATAAGATTTTTTAGTCCTATCTGACATATTCAGTGTATTTCATCTGAGAGAGTCCCAAAGGCAGGAAGAAAGCAGGATGCCAGGTCTGTTCTTTCAAAGCATAACACGTACTCACTGTCTGGTAGGTGCCTCTGAGATAGATCCATGGGAAAGAAATCTTTCTCTCCTCTCTTCCACAGATTACTGTGGCTCCCCTAGGAATCATACTGGGTCAAGGAAATACTAAATTAAACACGGATTATTTAGAATCAAAGTAAATAGAGTATGCTTTTTTCAAGGAAGCCCTCATTTTTAAGCTCATATAATGACCTGACTTATTTCATTTGTTTACAGCTAGCTACTACTTTTAACCTAACTACAGCCATGCTGAAAGATTTTGTTCCTGAGGTGGGTACTTCTGCCTGTACAGATCTTTTAAAAAAGAGCAGTAGCTGATGTCTGCTGTGGATATTATTTGTGTAACATATTTGCAAAAGTTTGGAGAAGACAAGGAAGCTGAGTTTGTTGACAAGTAGTGGAAGATTCAAACATACGTCCTCTCCTGATAACTCCATGTTCTTCCTACCTATATCACACTAATCTGAAGTCATTCTCTGTCCCCATGAGTGCCAAATTCACTCTCAGTCTCTGAAAAAGTTATAAAGACTATGTCCTGGACATCTTCTGCAAGGTCAGTCTCCTTTTATTCCTGTTGAAGTAAAGTCATCTCTGTTGGGCTAGCCTGACTTCTCTATTTCAAGATACCTTCTAGCTGCAGGAAATTATGTACAAAGGGAAGTAATAGTCATGAGGAGCACAGTTTATAAATGCAATGCAAGACATTAAGATACTTACAAGATGCTTTAAAAATACCTAATATGGCAACATTTGCTATGAAGTTGGGACATTTTTTGTCCTCTAAGAGTTCATCTTGGTTTTTTTTTTTAATGACTCTCTGGAAGGCTGCTCTTCCAATTTTCTGGATTGTCATATTGTCAGGGTCATCAGTTTTTTTGTGCATGTTGGGGGGAATTGTTCATTTCCCTCATTCCCTCACTTCTTTATCATGTGTTACCAGTCCCCTCCTTTTGAAGTCCCTTAAATTATTTCTCCAGATATATCTAAATATATGTTGGTGGATCTAAAGCTTCTTCATTTGCTTTGTGGTCTCTGCAACTCAGCATGTATGCCATGCTAGCTTCAACATTTAAATAGGTGCAATAAAAATTGACTATTTGGAAGTTACTCTTGAGTTTAACAAGAGTATTGTTATATAGCACCTTGTTGTGAGATAGCCACAGAAACTGTAGTTTAAAAAAAACTTAAGCTGCAGGAACTGCACATTCAACCTTTTTTCTCTGAAATCCCACAGCTTGCTCTGCATTGCCCGACAGCGTGCCCAGTGCTTCTGAAACTGATGGCTACATCACCACCTGTTGTCAGTTTGCAGTCAGACACATGCAGACTGTGGATCACTGGGTCTGTAGAGGTGTTTGCTGTTCTGCCAAATTCAACCATCCAGTACATCTTTACAGGGAATCTAGTAAGTAGCATGAACTAGAAGATAATATTCAGTGCCGAGACTGAACAAATTATACAGTAATCTTTCAAGTCCTTCTAAAATCAGACATCAGCATAATATACCATATACAAGTCTGTCACAAATGTACATACTGTTCTGTTGCATTTCACAGGGAGAAAACTTGCACTACATACTGTAGAATTTAATACGCATGTACAGCAAGCAATTTATGAAACTTATTCTTCCCATGTGGGAAGTTGAGTGATTCTTTGAGAATAAATTATAATATATATAAATGGGATTATCTGATGTTCCTAACTTGTTCCTTCTTGTTCAGTGTGTTCCCAGACATCTTTTCATTAGGTTGAAAGTGATCCAATTAAGTCAGCCATGCAGGGATTTAAATGACACTAATGATAAGGAAGGAATCAGGGCAGTATTATCACTTCACTCAGGTAATCCCTGCTGCACTCAGAAAGCAGCAAATTCACAAATGATTTCATTGTTTATACATACTGACTAAATATAATGTTTAGGTGTTGTGTTTCCAATGACAAAAAGCAGTTGCTGTGTACAGGCACAAATGTATACAGTCACAGAAGACTGTTCTGTTTTTTCCCCGCAGACAACAAGTACCAGAGGCAATTTGACAGTAATCAAACAGAAGCTGATCATCTCATTACTTCTGAAGAGGTAATTAAGGACAATTCAGAAAGCAAAATTAATGTTTCAAATGCTAGGACTCACCAGAACATCATTCTGTCTATCTAACAGCACTTGTTTCACCGAGAGAAGAGTAATGGTTACCTTCTTTCTCACAGGGGCTCTAAAATACTTTTGACTATTTAATCTATATTGTGCAGAGAAAATATAATAATATTGTGGAATAACCACTTCTCCTGTACAATGTGATATTACCCCTATCTTAAGGTTGAATACCCCTCCAAATGACAGTGTTCAACATACTCAATATCTTAAAGTTTAAGTCTGTGCTGATGCTAGAGAATGAAGTTCAGTTGTTTATTCTACACCCTTTCCATATTGCTGCCTTGCCATGTCTGAACATCATAAACAGATGCCACCATGAAAATGCTTTAGAGGAGCAGTACAACAAGCTCTTTGTACACCTTTACATGCAGGAAAGGGAAAAGTGACACTAAATAGCTGATACTACAACATGCCATCAAACAAAAGAGACTGGAAGTGTCTCTGTAATTTGAAACAATGCTCAGAATGTTTTAGATTCTGCTTACATCTTGCTGGTTTTCTGGTTACCTACATCTACATGTGTTTTCAGCTGGCTTTCAGCAAATTTTATTCACACTTCAAACTCAGTAATTTTTTAGAGCTACTTTCTCCCTAAATGTGTAATTATGTAGAATTGACTTTCAGGCATATCCATGTTTCTTCTTAGTAGCCCTGCTCTGCAAGCTGGATCATAATTCCAGACTATATTGTATTTTTTAACCTATTATAAATCCATTGGAGAAAAATGTAGGCAGCCTTTTTTGAGTTTTGCTCACTGGTCCTTTTTAACAGGAAAAGAGGACTTGGGATGATCACAGCCTGTCAGAATGAGTTCAAGAAAGAATGTTGCCATGCAAAACTTTTGACATGAGATTGTGTTCTTCTGCTCATCAATATGATGTGTTTGTTGTGTTTTTTTTTTCCTCCAGAATTATGTTTACAGTTATCTGAGTGTGTATCACAGACATCAGCAAAAAAAGTTAGACTGGGCTGGGACTGAATAGTTCATCTAAATCATAGCAAACAGTTGAGGAAAGTGTACTTCAGCCAATACAGGAAGTAGCAATTCCAGAGAATTTTTCTTTGCAAATCTTGTAGTTGTAGCCCAAGACTATGGATGACTGTAGAAGTAGGTTGATTTCAGAAAGATCCCCCTGATTCCATAACAAGTGGATAGTCATCTGTTTTGATAAAGAAACTGTTAAGAATCAGAGTCTCTGGCAAAATTAAATATGTTAATCAGCACGAAATCAGTAAGAAGTTGCACAAATGAAATGTAAAGGAAATGCAAATTCTGACTACCTACTATACTTCTGGATTCAATTTTTGTACACACATTCTGCAGCACTTTAAGAAAAAAATAAAACAAGCCACGTATATTCTGTTTTCTGGAGAGCAAATGTGTGTTTCTTGAAGACTGTTCACTTCAAGCAGTGACTATGCAAAACCATTTTTAGTGAATCCTTTTTACTTTTTCACTTTAGGCTCCAGTTCTCCTTGGTGCACTCTGCTGTTAGATTCTCTCAGGTAAGTTAACGGTTTCAGTGCCTAGGACAGGTAGCTGAGCCCTTCAGCATTAAAAGCAGTTTAGCCAAAGTTGTTGCTGGACAATTCTCCATCTGAATTTGAAATATCATCTGCCACTGCTCCTTCTGTTTTCAAATACATTACCTGTTTTGTTTGTTTGTTTGTTTCTCTTTCTAGTACGAGGAAATAACTCTGGGGGTGTTGTTTCCTTTGTCAATAGAGACGCCAAATATTATTATTATAATGCAACATTAATTGAAACAGGGAGAAGTGTCTGCCTAGACTGCATGACCTGGTCTGCCATCACAATTGATTTTACTGGCTTCTGCATCCAGCAGGACAAAGGCAGGCATGGGGCTAGCACTTCTGTATGTTTCTGACAGCCAGCCTGAACTCACAGCTGGATTAAGTAGACATAACAGTAGGAAAAAGTACAAAGTCAAGCTTAAGCTCAGCTTCAGGAATTATCTTGAATCACTCCAAGCAAATAAAAGGAGAGTAAAAAACAGGGAGTAAAAGAAACAGCATGCCACTGGATTGGTCATTTGTCATATACCAAGAATTGGTCAGGGCAACTACAACAGCTCAACCCAACCTACACCTTTAAGTGAAGGAAGGAAAACACCAAGCACAGCAGGATAAGACAGAGCACCGAAGTGGGAGCAGTTAATGCCACCCAGAACACAGTTCATTTCTGAAAACTTAGACTTGAAAGCTGAAAAGGAGTTAAACAGATTGCATTCCTACAGTTAAGGTTGAGTTCAGGTACTTAACACACAGAAAAAAAATAGTATTGCAAGAAAAATACAGAACAGAATCACAGAATCACAGAATCGCAAGGTTGGAAACGACCTGCAAGATCATCTAGTCCAACCACCCTCCCATTCCTATTAGTACCACAAGCTACTAAACCATATCTTGTAGCACTGCATTGCTTTGTGTATTCACATCATCCAGGTGCCATTTAAAACAAAAAAGAATCTTTTTTTTTTTTAACCTGAGATTTTATTTTCCAGTTTTCCTTCTTAGCAATGAAAGGTCTTGTTTCTGATCTTTTGTAGTTCTAACCCTTGCTTTTCAACCTCCAGAAGCAGTCCCCTGGGCATCATGCAATAATCACCAAGTGTGTTTTCCCCCTTACTGCAGGTCTCACTGGTGGAGAATTTGCTGTCTTACACTTTACGGAGGGTAGTGATCCCAGTAATCAGTGGTAAGGACTGTGGCCAGTTCCCGAGCACAGTGGGTGGGAAAGCAAGACTGAAACCATTAAAGAGAGTGCACAGCTTCAAGGGCTGTAGCGTGAGAGGTTCTCTGTCAGTTTGACTACACCTGGACAGCTGTCTGCTGATCCCTCAATCACCTGAATCAGACAAAGGCTGGGACAGAGCAAGTCTCAGCTCCTTTCCAAACAGTGTGCATGAGTTTCCTTCTCATTGACAGAAGTGCAGCAGCAGAGGTCAGACATGCTTGAGTCTCATCTCAACAGTGTCAAGCCATAACGAGAGAATGGTACAGATCTGGGAAGCTCAGAAGTGCATCTGCATGTTGTGGCTTTGGGACAGTGTTACATTATCACTTCCCTCTGTATTTATGCTCTGCCTGCTACCCCAGGCAGGACAAAGTAGAAAATCAGTTCAGTGAGATATAGAGAGAGAGGGATGATGAAGAAAGAGGTGAAAGTGAAAAGAAACATATGGAATAGTATAGAAGGTGCCTGTGGGATAAACAAGGGCAAGGAGACTGCTGAGGAAGGAGGTGAGATATTGATGAGGGGAAAGGAGGGATGCAAAAGTCAAATGGTTGAAAAAGCAAGTAGGACAAAACCTGGGGCTTGACCCAGGAAAGTAGGAATGGATGAAAATAAGAGGGACCCACAGGCTTAGATGACCATATAGAGAATAAAATGGAAGGAAGATGGCAAATAAGTCAGAGTGGGAAACACCAGAAACCACATCCCATGGAGTAGATGTCTGAAAAGGAGCAAAGGCAGATTGCAGATTGCAGATTGCAGCTGAGAAATTTTGAGAGGTCTGTCCACTACTTTTTCATGGGAATTGTTGCTTCTTAGCAAATACAAGCATCACAGATACAGTGGTTACTGATTAAAGGGAAATCTTTAAACTGAGTTCCTACTGAAAAATGCTTCTGAAGTATTTTATTATTACTTATGTAGATATATTTGTCCTTTTTTAAGATAAATTAGGAAACGGATTTTCTCTTCCTAACTTGGCCCACACCAGCCTGGTTGGACCTGTAATAAAAATGAATCAGGTGAGAAGTCTCACTTTTAGTTAAATAATATTGATTCTTTTTCAGTTCTGTAAATTTGTGCATATTGCTGTGTTGTGTCATTCTAAAGATAGCTAATAGCAAAGCTTTAACTATACAGTAGATTGAAAATCCACACTCTGGATGAAAAATGTACACACACGCACCCCACCAGACCAGGGAGCTTTGAGCATTTGTAGATTATAAAGGGTCCTCTACCCTTTTGGGAGAATCCCAGCAAAGTGGAAACACCACAGTGACAGCTGTGCTATCCCCAGCAGGTCTTAGGAGCATCAAATGAGCTCTCACTACTGTGACCTTTCCATAGTACTGGAAAGCTAAGATGCAACCTCAGTGTCCTTGTGGTTAGCATTACCCAGCATTCTGGAGGGCTGCTAACATCAGAGCCTATCTGTACCCTGAAGTCAACTGAATTTCAGGAAGCACAAAGCCATGCTTGTTTCCTGCACTGCTGAGGGACTAATTGTCAAATCTACTAACCCTGAATATGTCTGTCTGAAATTTAAGGTAATTTTACGTGTTCTTGTTTCCTCAGGGTCACCTTGTGATTTTCACTGATGTTCACTACGAACATGAACAAGGGGAAGATGAGGACCTTCACAGACACCCCTAATGCCCCTTTTCTTTCAATACAATAATAAAAAACAATAATAGAGAAAAAAGAGGTCTTTCTTCTTTTGGCTTGTATGGAATAGATGCTATAACATTAGAATCTTGGATCTTGGTCACTATTTTTGATGTTTCTTCACTTTTCATAAACCAAATCTGTTGGTTTTTTAATATAGTGGGTATAGCTGACTTCTATTGATGCTTTAGAAAACTTGTTTCAGTCTGATGGGAAGGAGTGACTGGGTCTTGTGTTATAAACACCAAGTTTTATTAATTTCAGGAACCAGTTATTGCATTATTCAACTTATCTCCATTAGCGTTAGCGACGTTTTATGTGTAGAGTGAGATCTTATTTTTTGTAATATTTTTACAGTTTGTCCCTTTGTAACTGGATACCATGACTGGGAACAGATTTATGAAATCTAGTGAATTATCACAGAATTATATAATCAAAATTTATGTTGAAGTAACCTCCAAAGGCCATCTAGTCCAGTGATCACCTAAGAACAGGACTGGTTAGATCACGTTGCTGCAGACTGTGTCCATGTGAGTTTTGAACCTCTCCAAGGACAGAGATTCCACAACCTTTCTGGGCAACATTTTCTGCTGTTTAACCATCTTCAGAGTGAATTTATTTTCCTGATATCGAATCAGAATTTCCCATGTTCCAACTTGTGTCCATTGCCTTTTTTCTCTGCATTGTGCACTTCCAAGAAGAGCCCAGCTCCCTCTTTTCTGTATCCTCAGATCAGAAAGTTGTAGAAAATAAAAAAATCTTGGCAGGCTCTCTCTTTTCCAAGCTAAGCATACTTGATCTCTCATACTGTCCTAGTAGATCATGTTCTTCATCCTCATAACCATTTTCGTGATACCTGGTGGACTTGATCCAGGATGTCAATATCATTCTTGTAGTGGGGAGCCCAAATTGGACACAGTAATTCACAGTCTTGCAAATGCAAAATAGAAAGGAAGAAACACTTACCTTCACGTGCAGCTTTATGTTCAACCTTGCTGTCCACTAAGATTCACAGATCCTTTTCTGCATAGCTTGTTTCTAAAGATCCCCTAGCCTGGACTGATGCAGGGCATTACTCCCTCCCGGACATGAGCAGTGCACTGACTGCTCCTCATAGGTTGGTGTTGTGTACAAAGTCGCCAAGAGTGCACACTGTCTCATCATCCACACCATCAGTGAAGGAATTAAGCAGTGCTGATTGCAATATTGATTCCTGTGGAGCACCCACCAGTTGCCAGTCAACACCTTGACTTTGTTAATCACAACTCCGATTCTGGCCACACAACCAGTTTTCCACGTTCCTTCTCCACCTTGTAAATCACAGTTTGATGAGACTAATGGAGACTGTTTCAGAGACCTTACTGAAATCAGAGTACATCATATCCATTGCCCTTCCATTGTCCACAGCACCAGTCAGCTGATCATAGAAAGCACTGAAGCTGGCCAGGTGTGCTATGCCTCTGGAATGCTCATGCTGGTTGCTCCCAATTACATTATCCTTCATGTGCTTTAGAAATGGCTTCTAAGATATTTTACTCCATATCCATCCCAGGGTTTGAGGTGAGACTGACCATCTTGTATTTCCCTGCATCTTTCTCTTTGCCTTTCTTGAAAGCAGGTGTGATGTTAGCCTTTTTTCCAATCATGAGGAACTTCTGACTGCCATGACTTTAATAGCAGCTTATTTCTGTGATCAGTCAGCCAGCAGCTTTGAGTGCTTCCTGTCTAGTCCCATGGATTTGTGTACATCCATGTGGGTGAAGTGATCCCAAACATTGGCTTTCTCTGCTGTGGGTTATGCCTCACTCCCACAGGCTCTGCAAGGAGCTCAAGGACCAGTGTGTCTTGATGACAGATCTTACTAGTGAAGACATCTTTTTCTACATCTCTAATCACAAGTCCCTAGCCTCTTGAGCAATGGAGCCACACTCCCCTGAAACTTTCTTTTGCTATTGATGTATTTACAGAGCCCTTCACCTCCCATGGTTGTTTCAGCTCCAAATGAGTTTTGGCTTTCCTGACTTCATTTCTACATGTGCAAGCACTGTCTTTGCGCTCCTTTCAAGTAGCTGGTCCCAGTTTCCATCTTCTGTATGCTTCCTTTTCGTGTCTGAGGTCACTCAAGAGCTTTGTGTTCATCTACTCTGGCCTTCTGCCACGGTTGCTCAACCGTCTGAACATTGTTCTTGTGCTCTGAGGAGGTTGTCCTTGAAGATTAGCCAGCTTTGGGCCTTTGCTCTGCAGGGTATTTTCCCACAGATCTTGCCAAGCAGGCTCCTGAAATCTTCACATCAGAAGTCTACAGCTGTAATTCTGTTTTTTGTCTTGCTCACTCCTCTCAGGATCTGAAACTCCACAGTCTTGTGCTCACTGCAACCGAGACTGTCCTGTCCTTGATTGTCATCCCGCAGTTTTTCCTTGTTTGTAAGTAGCTGCAGCTCTTTGAGGGGATCAGGCTCCACATAATTCTTTAATTCTAGAACTCTCAAATTTCTGGAACTGAAGAGCTTATTTTTCCCTGTGTCGTTGTCACCACCAGAGGAGTTACTGAAAGTGCATGAAAAAGGAGAAATGTCTACAAATGTTACACTACAGAAAGTTCTGTTCCAGCTTGGGACAGAAATGTGGCTTGGGGTTGATTTTTTTCTGAATCCATATATACTGGTGCTCCTTTCATCCTGAAACCAAAGAGAAGTAAATCCCTGCAGGGCTTTCAACTCATTGTATTACGTAGTGGGAGAAGAGCGACCAGAAAAAGAACAGAAGAACTGAAAAAAAAGCTTTTAAATAGTTTGATGTCCCTCATTGATAACAGTCCCAGCACTTCTTTCTGCCTATTTGTGGATTCATGAGATAGGGGAAAAAGAGAACAGAAGCCCTGCTGCCCATCTCTTCTCTCTTCCAATGGGACATGTGCTCCAGCACCAGCCAACAAGTGCCATACCCGGATGGGCCTTTCCAAACCAAAGCCATGCCTTAGTGTGATGTTGCCCCTGAAGCCCTAGTCCTGAGACTGTTGTTAACAAAGTGATAAAGCAATTGTTCCTTTGATGACTAAAGAAGATGCTGTATATACCGACTGTTCCCCTGTATCATCCTATTCTTGCCTCTTGCCTACTGGACAAAATACCATTTTTGATCTGGTATTACTTCTTAACTGACAGAATAACTCATTACCTGTACCTCAGCATGCTGCAGACTAAGGAGCATGGAGAAAGGAGGGAATTAGGGAAGCAGGGAAAGGGGACTGCTGGAGCACCAAGCTACAGGCAATGGCTGGCATTGTACAAACCAAAGTGATCTGCAGAGAAACAAGTCTTCACTTCTATACTGATAAGTTCATTTTGTTTCCTGTATAGTGGGTAAAAAGGATTGCAATCTGTATCCCCATTATAGGGACCTTATAGGTTGTTTTCAACCTTGTGATTCTATGATTCTATGATTCTATAATTAGCATTTAGATTGGAGCAAATGTTTTGTTGCTCTATAAGAAAATCAAATTAGAACATTCTTTTTAGAAGCTCTTTCTTCTAATATCTATAATCTATACCTTGAAAGGCATAAAGTTAGAAAGTAGAAACAATTTGCAGGGTATGTTAGTATACTATCTGAATATATCTGTAAGCAGATATTTGGCTTTTACTGGGATATTTGTAGAAAAAAATGATGCAACTGTTCTGGAAGTGTTATTTTTTTCTTTGCTAACTTTTGCTGAACATTTTATCTAAACTAGTGATACTCCTTTAGAAGAACCATAAAACGTTAGAAGGCTATGATGAGCATAAGCTGCTTAGTTTTTGGACAATTTTAAGTTGTCTGTAGATCTTGGAGATTTACATGGATGGAAACAATTGTGCTTGTCCCTTGCTCTGACAGAACAGCAGCACTTGTGCAAAAGAAAGTGTAAGAAGAGGTTTACATACATGACGATGTGATTTTTATTCATTTTCAGTAGACAGAGGTATAAATAATGGAATGGTTATGCACGTGACTGCCTGTGGTGAATGTTAGATCTGTATATAGCCCGAGTATTTGTTGTCTGACAAATGTTTTTACCCTTTTCTATTTGTGATTGCACAATGAAGTGACTCAGATTGTCCAGCTAAGTGCTCCATGCCTGAGGGAATACACACAAGCTAATTGATTAAATCACCTCTTTCACAAGCCAGGTAGTACTGGTCAGCTGAAGGACGGGCAAGCAGAAGAAAGGGAAAATACTGACTGAAAGTACTTGACACTATATATTGACACCACATTAGTATATATACACAATAGATTAAATACTACATAATTTATTATTTTCTGTACTTTGACCAATTTCAGAACAGATGGGCCTAGACAGTTGTTTTCCATCTGTTCTTCCTAGCAGCTACACATTTCTTTCTTTCTTTCACAGTACACATTTGGTTATGAATGTTAGTCCCGTGGAACTACTGGAATATATTCTCCACTGGGGTATCTTGTCAGGTCCATCTGAAAAGCCAGTGCAGAAACAGCATGCCACAAATGCAGCAACCACTGTGAGCTCAGCATCCCAGTGCCTGAGGTTCTCCACCTACGGTTTACGCTGCCCTCTGCTTTGTCCCTAAATTAAATTAGAGTGATACTTCTAACTCTGTGACACTCAAAATAGCTCAAGACATGGTTATCTGAGAGGCCACTCCCTGTGTGATATTGCTGAAGGTGGCAGCAATTGGCTGTACTTAAGCTCTCAGCTCCTTCTTTTAAAAGACAGCACTGTGGCTGCAGAGGGTTTTCTTGCAGCGTCCTCAACCCTGTGGTCTGATACAGCAAGATTCCTCTTTTCAGCCTTCAGAGAAGAGGTATGGTAACAAATAATTTGTGACTATTCTTTGCTGTGGAGTGCTTTTGTTGGGAAGGGATAGATGTAGATAAGTCTGGCAAGATTTGGGGATTTTAAATTATGAGAACTGTGCCCGCATAGAAAACACATTTCCCTCCAGCATTTTGTTTTAGTTGTGCACAAGAAAGATATGTTTCATTTGCCTCTCAGTTTCTGACAGCGAAAATTAAAAAGAAAATACTGGCCTTACCAAAAGGCAAAGGTGTTCTGTGGGATTATTTAAAACTTTACAGCAAAATTAAGTCAGTGAAATATCATAATTTTGCAGCTTACTTAAATTGTGATTGTGACTGAAATTCTTCAGTTTTGAGATATAATATTATCTCTAATGGGTGATGAAATAGGTGGTGAAAGATAGAGCAACGTCTAACAATTTTTCATGTTTTAGAAGAGAGTGCAGCCTTCTTCTAACAGATGGTTTCATCCCAGCTCTGCCCTGTGGTAACCAAAGGCATTTTTTACATAGAAGTAATGCTAGGAAAGACATGCTAATATTTTGAGCTGTCCATAATGTGGCATAGTAGCAGGGAATAAGGAAAATCATCACAATATGACCCATGTTTCACTCATGTTTTGTACTTCAGATAACAAATGACTCCACAGAGAACTCTTCCTAGATCTAGGGGAAAAAAGAATATTTCCTGGTTTTGCCTATTAATCTTCCATCAAGGTGGCTTCTCCCACTCTCCCTGGAGACTTTGCTGGCAGCAATAGATTCTGGCTATCACACAACATGCAGCTTGGGGTTCATGCAGCATAGTTCCATCTGAATTTCAACCCCCACAGAAGCCCCAGGAATGGGAGTTTGTTTTACTTGTTCACTGCCCTGCCGTAATTCACTTAACCAGGGGTTAAGTACATAACTAGTACAAGTTCGGGTTACCTACCTTAACTTCCTCAGAGGTAGACTTTGAATCCTGTAGTCACAGGAGGATTATAAGCACTCCCCACAGAGCAATTTGTTTTAAGATAGGTGGGCTATGTCCCTCTTCACTGTAAATATGGCTGTTGCAAACGAGAGACCTAACTTTTGAATGGTTGTAATTAAATAAGACCAATCCCTCCCAAGTGTACTGGGAAAGGCAACAAGTGAATAGTAAATGATTTTTTGTCCTGGGCTGTAAGTCACTGGCCCCAGCTCTAAGTATCTCCTTAACATTTTCTGAGAGGAGATGATGGAAGAGTAGATAGACTCTATTGCTGATTACCCCAACCAAGGGAAACAAGTGGCAGCCACTAATACGTAAATCATTATTAAAAGCATTTATTTTGCCATTATTAATTTGGTTATATAGGACTTTCAACACTGATGTCCCTCTCTGTGAATGGAGAAACTAGCTAGAGTGTGCTTTGGACAAAAGGCTGGAAACCTCAGGTGCACCTAAGTGATGACATACATAGGCACAACAAGAAGCAAAAAGGGGAATACGTGATAAAATACATGATAAAACATGATAAAATATCCACCTTTAGGGATGTCAAAATAGCCAGTTTGAGAAGCTTGGTCACGATGCTCAACCTTACTAAAAAAGAAATGGTGAAGTAACTAAAATAATAGAAAAAGTAGAAATGGTCCATTTGTTCCAACACTTTACTTGTTTCCCACAAGGCACTAAAAGAGTCCTGTGGAAGATAAGAAATACAACTCTATTTCAGGCAAAAGATTTGTTTAACAGGAATGAAAAGCACAATTCTACTACCGTTTCAAATATTTCTTAACAGGTCCTTCAAAAAACAAAGACGATGGTGAAGATTTGCTGTTCTCTCCTCCTGTTAAGTTTGCTGAGTGTGCAGCTAAAAGCCAACCCTGGACTCAAAGTGAGAATCACTCAGAATGCCTTGGAGTATGGTAGGTGTGCTGAAGCTTGTGGTGATACTGCACTGAATCCTGATATGACAGACATCTTCAGTAGTGAGGTCAGTGGGAGGAAGTGAGCTAGTCAAAGGCTATAGAGAAAAGGAATGGTTAAGAGCACAATAGTTTATTCACATCCATCCCGTCAGCAAGCAGTGTTTTAAAATCTGCTAACGTGGTAGCACATAAATATAAACCTACTGTCAGTATCAAAGGTAACTGAACCAGTCTTTCTTTTCTTTCAGCCAAGAAGGTTGGGCTAGAGATCCTGAAGAAGAATATGGAGAAGGAACAATTCCCTGATTTGACAGGCTATGAGAGATTTGGGCTTGGTAATGTCAACTACAACATCTCAAGGTAAGTAACAATCCTAGAAAAATAGTTCTGGCAATATGCTACTGTAATATTTAGCTCTGTGCATGGATTATAATGGGAATGTTGATGTGTTTTACAGTAATTGTTGCTTAAAGGAGGGCACGTGTGGCTTACATCCGAAGCCTGATGAAGTCAAAGCAAAAATTCTCTTGATTAACCTCTGTTTGAATAAAGTTATCTGGTCTAATTTAGTCAGCTAAGCCCTTGCTATGATCAGTGGAGAAAGATTTACATACCCAGAAGGCAGTTACACCTCTGACTTAGACACCTATTCTAGAACGAGTTTAAACATCCTCTTCAGCTGTCAGTGTTTCTCCATTGACCACATGGGGAGCCCAGAGGAACAGCTTTCCAGCTTCCAGGTGGCTGGAGCAGACCAAAGTGGAAGCTAGATCAGAATTAGCTGCAGACCATGAGTACAGCTGTGAGAATGGATTTTGAAATGCTGCCCTATGTAACATAGCTCCTGGCCCTGGTTACTATCCCCACCAATTTGATCACTGGAGTTAGAGACTCCCAGGAACAGCTGCTGAATGAAAGGACATTTTCACTTTATTCTGCTTGTTGCAGTTGCCTTGCTAAAACCATCAGGACTTCCACCTGAATAAGTTATCCCACTGCATAGTGTGATTCTGAATGCAAGCACACATACTATGTAGCAAACAGATATTAAGTCCTTCTAAGGCAGCCAGCCTTTTGATGCACAAATCACGCAGAAATATTACATGTTTTGAAATACTGAAAAGGGCAAAACTGCAAAATATGTGGGGTCTCCATGTATAAATACACAGGTCAGTGTTTAGATATAACACTTTTAGGTGTTTCGTTTGCAGTGCTATTAAGTTCATTAGGTGCCCTGTTGGTTGCTCAGCACTTGACAAATATGCTTTAATGACTTATTTGTGCAAAAAAAAAAAAAAAGTGTAAAATCATATGATACCATAAGAATGGAATAGCAGTTATGAGTCCTGCTCGCCTGAAAAAGTGTGAGCAGGAGAAATCAAGTAAAATTTGAGGTTGCCCAAAATACTCATTTTTATTTTTATTTTTTTTCCTTATCTTTCTCATGTTGTAGAATAAGAGTCACTGCTGTTGAATTCCCCAACGTTTCCATCTCCCTCATACCCAGGAGTGGGATAAAACTGGTGATTAGAAACGCTTCTCTCACCATCGATATGAACTGGAATATAAGGACCTGGATGTTGTACGTGTAGCCTCGTGTTTTGGGATTTTTCTTGATGAAAAATATAAAAAAACAAATATTAGTTTGTCCTGTGAGCTCATCATGGCAGAAGCGGTCTTTAACAGCTCAGAGAAAAAATCCAGTAACAGTCTGGTTCTCGTTGACAGGAGGGGTAGTAGGTCTACCTACAACATGGCATGAGCTTCAGTGCGGCTCACAAACAAAGGGTAGAGGCCTTCACTGAGGCTTTGCACAGCTCTTTCTCACAACCAGGCTATGAACAGTTTGATCAAAAATACCACAGCTTCACCACATTGGAGCTGGTCTTGAGCACGGGCTGCCAAACCCCTGGGATGGTGGTGGGGAGGAGGGCACTCCAGGCCCTGAAACAGGTTTGCCCTTTAACAGACATAATCCAGTTGCCTTTGCTGTGGGCATGTCTCGTAACTATACACAAACTACTTTAGAACAGTGAGTTACCTGTTTTTCCTAATTCAGCACGTTTCAAAACTCCTAGCATGGAAATTTGTGTAGAATACACGATTGTTTTCTCTATGAGCAATACAATGAAAAGTATTCAGTGAATCTTCAGTGATCTTCAGTGAACAGCAAGAATCTGTTTAAGCCTTAGAGAGCCTTTAATGTTCACTAAAATAGGTTTTTCAGTTGTTTATATACTTTTACTTTATGCAGCAAAGACGGTGGAAGAAGCACAGTGCACATTTCCAAGGTGTTTGTTACTGCAGTCTTTTCAACACCCCTGGATAGTATGGGTCGTACTTCAGTGTCACTTAACAGCTGTCATACGACTTCTGGTGATACAGACATCAAGTTGAATGGAAAAAGTGGGTAAGTGCAAGAGATCTGTGTACATGCTGGGAGAAAATAAATGTCAATGAATGGCACAAAGACAACTTCACAAAATAGGAGAACTAGAATTGCTTTTAGGTGTCTATAAAGAACACAGATGAGAATCAGGGCCCTAATCTAGTGCTCAAGTGGCCAAGTTTAACCTCTGTTCTCGTCTTTGTGCACCGTCATTTGAGTAGAGAATAAATACAGCAACTTCTGTCAAATCAAATATTCCCTTGTGCTTCTTCAACACAGAATTCTTTCCAAGTACAGCTCTAATCTTCAACTCTAGGCAGAAGCCATATGCTTATACTATGCTTTATGTACTTTAGATCAGAAAGCTATAAAAAAAAAGAACCAGACTGCTGTCTATCGTTCCTCTTGATATAAACCTGTGCAATGTGATTTCTTGTATTTCTTATATTTCTCTCACTGTCTGAATATAGCTCTTGTCACCTGGCTTTGGTTTTCTATTTGGTTGGGGTTTTTTTTATATGCTTTGAGAATTCCTACTGCACAGACTATTTATTTTGTGTTTACACAATAGTGCTAATATAAACAAATTATTATTCATAAAGATGATCCCAGTCTAATTACTGAGTAAAATTACCTCCTTTTCAGTGGTAGCTCCCTGATAGCTCTTGAATTTCAGAAAGCTCCCACGTGTACTGGTATATCACACTTAGAGATCACTGAAGTCATGTTCCACAGAGATATCTGATTTCCTATTAATGACTGTAGTACTTGACCCATGAATTGTTTTTTTCTTTTCCTGTAGCTTCCTGCACGATTTCTTTATCAAATATCTGAAGAAACCCATTCACAGGAACTTGGCCACTAATGTAAGCCTTTTAGATTGTGTACGGGAGAGTTTAAGGAATATCACTTTCAGATGTCAGCACTGGGAACTTGGCAAAGGATGAACTAGAAAAATTATAGTTTGGTTCTGGCCTGATCGGCACACTTATTGCTTTGCCAGACAGAGAAACTTCCAAATAAAATGCTGAGTTTGTGGCTGAGATATTAACTGATCCAGAGATAGGTGAGTTTCAACCAGAGCCAGAATGTGCAGTTATTTTTCCCATTCCAGTGCAGAACAGGACTGCGTGCCTGTGTACAGACATCCTGGTTGTCGGGTAATGTTCATTCTCAGCAGGTAAAACACATACTGTGTGACACACAGATCTCATGATACACCATTGGATAGCACGACTTACTTAAACCTCATGGTTTCAAAGAGATGAGCAGTTGTGACAACATCCTGCCTATCGCCTCTAAGAAGGTAGAGCTTGAGATGGGTGTGATTCTGCTCCAAGACAGGGATCTGCTCTGAGACCAATATGAGATCTCCTTCTCACACTTCTTAAACTGTGGATTTGTCACCCCCATCAGGCTGCCTTTAGCAACTTCCCACTTCCTTGCCTAAAGGCAGCTCTGACACAGGCCATGCTTGCATTGCACAGAATAGATAACCATAGAGTCATAGAATCCTTTAGATTGGAAAAGACCACTAGGATCATCTAGTCCAACCAGATAAGATGCAGCAAGGAGATTTATTATTGGAGTTCTCTTTAAAGTGACTGAAGAAAGACATGTTCCTTTAGAAACAGATTTTTAGTGCACTGAATCACCTCCTGAACCTGATAGCTGAAGAAAAACAACCTTAGGTATTTTGACAATTGCTGAAATTGTAACATAAGGAGACAGATTAGCTAGCACACAGGTAAGGGGTGTATACAGATCCGTGATAATCATGCTGTAACTTGAGTATGCTTTTATGCAGTCTTGTCCCAACATCAGATCTGGGATCCAGCTGATAGCTAAGGACCTCCAATCACTGAATGGTGAGTCACCTGTGATATCTTTTCTTTCTGCCTCTCATCTATTGTCCAGTGAAATTCTCTAGTTTCCTTAACAGCAGCTGGATAGCAAAGCCTCCAAGAGCTGTATCAGAACCCACATTCTGTCTGCTCCTTTACTTAGAAGACCACAGGTAAATAAAAGAAATGATACTTGGACAAGAAAAGGACATTTCTGAGAAGCCAAGGACTTGGGAACTATTCTTAAGTTGTACTTCTGATGTTAGGAATGCAACTTAGAGATCACACAGCATTTATTATCAGTGCTATGTGGCCTCTGAGGACTCTTATGCTCTTATGCTTAAAAGAAAAGAAAGAAAAAATATTTTCTTATGTTAACCATTTTAGATTTGCAGGAAGCAGCCAAATTGTTGAGCAGACACAATCTGCAAAACACAAATGCCTAAATAGACCAGGCAACCACCCTTTTCTGGGGAAATATTTGCAAATCAGAGGTACTTCAAATACTCTTGTGCTGCTTAACAAGAAAACCCACTACAGCCATGGGCATTTCCTTTTTCATTTGGTTAAACAAAATGTACTTTTCCACTCTGAGAAAACATTAGACAAACTAAAAAAAGATGCTTTGAAGAACATACCAGTAAAATGTCAAGCCTTAGGTCAGAAATTATGTTTGGATATCACAGGGTTTTTTTTCCTACCCTTTGGAACACGTGTCATTTTCCTTCAGGTGCTGACTTAGTTTTAATGCACGTAAAATTCATTCTGTGGTTGTATAATATTGGGTATTTTGCTTTGTTTGCCACATACACAGTCCCAGTGCGAATTGATGATTTGGCTGAAATTGACTACTCCTTAAACAGCTTGGAAGTATTCCGACCATACATTGACATGGACTTAAAGGTAACTGCTGTAGTGTTATTTGCCAGGATTGCAAGAGACAACAGAGTATTTGATATGCAAGTCTGGGGTAATGTCACTGATACTGCAAAAGATAATGTGAGTGATTTTAGGATTGTCTGAGCTAACTTTTGTGCATTCTTTCATCTGCACACATTACTTGCTGATTTTGACCTTTGTCATTTTAAAGATCCATCTTGTAACTGAGACCATTGGCTGGCTCTGGGCAACAGTTTTCGAATCTAAATTTTTGGAAATGGGGAAAGGAGACAGTAAAGCTTTTCAATAAGGAGGTCATTCAATACATAAGTCCTTCATTTGGTTTTCTGAGGTGGTAGACTGTCTTCAGTAGGTGATCAGCGTCTGAAAAGAGAAGTCTCACAAATCTGTGAAGGTGTCCAGTCTCTGGAATTTGTCTTCACCGCCTGCTTGAAAGCACCAGAGCTCCAGGGTGTAATACAAATCCTATGTAGTTACTTATACAACAAATGCATAACTTAAGCAAAGGGAAAAAAAGTCTGCGGTCATTTCAAAGTCATGTTTTGATTCTGACTTTTTGTATTGAATCTCTGAATATACATTTCAGGGGATGGTCTACCCAGCTGGAAATTATACTGGCCCTCCTTATGTGGCAACTCCCATTGCTATCCCGGACCAAAGTGACTCCATGCTCTACCTTGCCTTCTCCAAGTATTTCTTTCAGACATCCTTATTTTCTTACTACACAGCAGGGGCCTTCAACATCACCATTGCAAAGGAAGTAAGTAGGACACGGGAATGGGGTCAGAGTGGCTCAGTCATTCAATGTGGAGCTTTGACCTGCCAATTGTCAGAATGCAATAGATTCACTGCTAATTGGGCTGTGAAGTCCTGAGACAGTAGAGCACAAACGCTAAGGTATTGCAATGCTCATTTTATGTTCTGTACAGATTCCTCAGTCCACAAGCAGAGATGCCTGGTTCCACTGAGTAAAGTACTTAGCCACATAAAAGAAATTTGTATAGACCTGTGGAATAGTCAAGAGATGGTCACATAAATTACTCTGGGCAATTTAGCTGCCTTAGTGGCTTTTTCCTGACGGGTCTTTACAGAGTAAAAATGCTACAGAGACCATGGAAGCAAAGCATAAGACAAAACAACTATGATTTGGAGCTAGGCAAACTTGGATATACAGTCTACAGGAGGTTCACTACATCCCCAGACCTAAAGACTGCAACGCAAACTAAGATAGTATGAAGCATTTGCTTTCCCAGGAAGTACCTTGACCTGAGTTATTGGGAATAAGCTTTAAGTATACTGAGTCTCTTAAGAATATTTCCGAGAACAAAAGGTATAAAACCAAAGATCCATTGAAATGACAGTAATAATGCATTAAAGAAAAGCTGAGAATGGTGGTCAAACCTGGTGAATTGATTTCTTTTATCTTTATTTTTCCCCCCAGGCTTGCAGATATTTAAATATAAGCACTGAGATGTTTGGTAATATCATCCCCAAGGTGAGTGTCATTACTTTCACAAACTGTTAGAAAACTGCCCAGTGTGAGTGTTAGACACCTCAATACTGGCGTGTCCCAAAGGCCTTGTAGGTGCAGTGGGGCTCTTGCTCTGGAAAAATGGGCATATGCATGCATGGTAGCAGCAGAGGAGATGGACCTTGTCACTTCCCATCCCCACAACTGAATGACTATTATCAAACTTGGCCGTAATCTTGTACATCAATCTTTACTCCAGTCACTGTTTCAATACATACAGCAGTTCCCACATCAAACTAGTCCTAGACAGGGAAAAGCTCCCAGTCTAAATCCTGATCTGGGAGAACTCTGCCAGAGCTTCCAGTCAGAAATAACTTATTTCTCCTGCCCATATGTGCATAATTGCCTTTGTTTCACTGCTAGCCTGTGACTGACTAGCAGAAAGCAATACAGTAAAGACCTGGGAAGGGACTGTAGTGCTCACATGCAGTAAAGTGAGCTAACAGATGGGCAGGAAACATTACATCCACTGAAAAAAGAAGGCAAATGTACAGGATTTCCATTTACTTTAGGAAGAGGAGAAGAGATATAACAGAAGAGATATAAGAGATACAAGCAAGCATGGCTTCTACCAGCATTCTCAAACAGAATAAGAAATCAAAATGAGCACAAGAGACCCCAGCCCTTGAATGCCTAGGATGGATAATTCTGGATTTGTGCTTCTAAGAATCACAGAATCATAGAATCATTAAGATTGGAAAAGACTACTAAGATTACCTGGTCCAACCACCCCATGATACCCACTGACCACGTCCCTCAGTGCCACATCCACATGGCTCTGGAACACCTCCAGGGACGGTGACTGCACCACCTCCATGGGCAGCCTGTGCCACTGCAGCACCACTCTTTCTGAGAATAATTTTTTCTTAACAGGCAACTGTAAGAACTTTGTATATTTGTCTGCTTCCTGTATGATACTAGGTTCCCTCCTTAGAAATCTAAGATTGCTTCAAGAGCAATTATCATGTGGTCTTCTTAATAAAATGCCATGAGCATTTACACTAATATTCCACCTCTCTAAGGAATGAGCTTGTGAACCTATGCGCTCTTTAGGCAATGGAGAGTCTGAGGCTCCTCACAGGACAGTCCACAGCAGATATCTGTCTTATGAGATGGATTAATCTCAAAGTGAATGACCTTTGAGCTCCTTTATTATTACTTAAATGTCATATTTTGTTCCATTCCTTTCCTGTGTTCACAGAATAATATTTAATTTAATTTCTCTAAAAGTGATACAGAGGAAATAATATTTCTAGAGTGGAAAGAACTTACCATTGCATTCCTGATTCAGCCAAGATTGGTGATTTATCACCACTGAAAATTTCTATTTCCAGCTTATATTAAAGAATTTTATGTTAGCAGCTGTTCTTAACCTCATCTAAAACAACCAATAGCTCTGAGAAAGAGAAAATGTATATTCCGACCTGTTCAACAAGAAGAGCATTTCTCTGACTTTTTTGATTTTGCCTTGCAATCATGCAGATAGCCAAATACTCAACTATACCGTATCCAGTTATGATGAAGCTAATGGCCACTGAAATACCTCTCATCAGCTTGCAGCAGGATTCTTTTACTCTAGAGATTCAGGAATCCATGGAGGTGTTTGCTGTTCTGCCAGACTCAACCACTCAGTCACTGTTCACAGTGAATATAGTAAGTACAATAAACAAGGTAACATTTAACTCAGGGCTAAATATACTTGTTCTTTCCTGCTGTTAGAATTCTCTACAACAAAGTACCATATTTTTAGTATTTAAACATGCAAGATCCCTTTAGTCACTGGTGACGCTGTGTGGCCCCACTTAACCTACTGGAAGGGGAAGAAATTTTTCTATGGGGAAGAAGTTTTTCTTGTAGATAAATGAGAATCCGAATAAATTGACACTGATTAACCAAAGATTTGTTCTCTGGAATGATTTTTGTAAGCGTGGGTCATGTCCCATGACATCTTGTTCTTCTAACTGAAAATGGTCTTGATTAGTGAAATCTCATTATCCACATTTCACCTGGCCATGGAAGAACCCCACATACACAAAACAGCTCCTATACACAGCCAGGAAGATGGTGCTTCTGCATTTGTGACTAATTCTGAGCAAGGGTTCTGTTTTCTGTGTCTGTAAACCCATGGTTTCTTTCTTCTGCAGGCAGCCAACACCAGCATTGCTCTGAATGTCTTTGACCAGAAACTCACAGGCTCATTATGTCTGAACAGGTAATTCAACAAGGTTGGCCTGTGCCTGTCTGGAAAACAACACTAGCAATCTCAGCATTGCAGTTTTTACATGTGATCAGCTAACCATAATTTACTCTCTCCTCTGAGATAGGTATGCAGGGTATTCATGATGATGGATAATTTGAGAGCTTCCCTCAATCCTTTCCAAGTAGTTAAGATACATCTGCTCTCTAGTCTGTCCTGTGCAGGGGTCCAGGACACAGAAAAGAACATGGACACCTGCAGTTTTCTCTATGTAGAGTTAGGGGGAGATGCCCCAAGAGAAGCACCGCAATGTCTAGACTTCAGAAAGCCAAAGCAGAGAGACTTGGACATTTAAAATTCTACAGTATTACATTCTATAGAGAGAGGCTCTGTAAACCACAGCCTTATAGCTGGGAATTGGGACACTTACGTCACAAAAGACTCCTTGGGAACAAAAAGAATATGCAGATTCTTTCAGGACACAGCAATGTTAGGAATGTAAAGAGGATAGTGTCAATAGTATTGGGGATTTTTTTTTTTTTTTTTCCAGCAAAATTAAGAGAAAAAAATCGGAAGCATGCAGGTAATTGGATACTTGAATATGTATGGAAAAGTATAAGTATTTGAAGTTGGAAAGATTGACATGAGCAGCACAGCCATCAGTGGCAGTACCATACTGGGAACAGTTATTCATCCCACCCCTAGAAAGGCTCACATCAAAGTATTGTGTTTACATACCAAATCCTTGCAAGTGTTCTGAGAGCATGCGCATCCATAATGCTGGCCCTACTAACATCAAATACTGATTGGATTTTCAAGACAGCACAGAAGAAGTGCACTCACATCCCTGGCTACAGCCCTTCTAGGATTTTTCTGCATGCATGTTTAGCTGTGCCCTAAGAGATCACACCTTTCTCAAGTAAAAGATATTGCTTCAAGAGTCTCCTTACAGATGTCTTGTAAGGCCTAGAGCTCTGAAGCAGTGACTGTACATCTAGAATAATACCTGTTTGTCCTTTCTAGTGACTCATCTCATTTCACTTCTTTCCCTCAGGCTCCAGTTCTCCCTCGCCCATTCCAATGTTGGCTCTTTTGAGGTAAGCAGATAGTTTAAACACATAGGAAATACAAATCAGGACTATTAATGATATCAAGGCTAAAGTAGTAAAGAGTAAAGATATCAAGGCTAAGCAGCTAAATTTTATCTGTTTTCCTAAATCATTTGGCTTCATTCCTGGATGTCTCTTTTCCTGTCTTCTGGCAGCCACCTCACTGCTGTTGATTAAAAAATAATAAAAAAAATAATAATAAGTTTATTCTTTGAGGCAATTCAGTGTTCTGAAAATTAAATATTCTAAAGTTTTCCTGACTAATGTATCATATTTTATCAGTAACTAGAGAGATGTCTCAAATCACAGCCGTGGAATCTGCGCACAGCAGCAATCTGAACTCTGGCAGTAGGTGGAGCAAGTGTGCTGCAGTCTGGGCAATCACATGTAGAACTGTGAGCCATTTGCATTTTGCATCTCACTTTCTGCATCATTTCAAAGACTTAAGATCCAAAGGTTACTTTAGCTAATGGCTCTCTGGAGCTAAATGAGAGCCAAAAGTTGAATGAAAGCCTACAGACCTCACCCAGAATGTGGGAATGATGATTCTGCCACTATCAGAAAGTGATGTGTAACTCAGTTTTTTTTTGTTTGTGACAGATCTCATTTCTGGAGAACATCCTGTCTTATATTTTACAAACTGAAGTAATTCCATCAGCCAATGGTAAGGCTGTAACACCAACCTGTATCATGTGGTTGAAACACCTGAGGGATGGGATGCCATTCAGAGAGGTCCAGACAGGCTCAAACAGTGGGCGCAGGAGAACCTCATGAGGTTCAGCAAATCCAAGTGTGGGGTCTTTCACCTGGGTCGTGGCATCCCCTACTATCAGTATAAGCTGGGAAATGAAAGGATGGAGCACAGCCTTGCTGAAAAAGACTGGTGCGTAACAGCTGGACATGAGCCAGCAGTGTGCCCTCACAGCCCAGAAAGCCAACTGTATCCAGGCCTGCATCCAAAGCAGCATGGCCAGCAGGGCAAGGGAGGTGATCCTGCCTCTCTGCTCTGTACTGGTGAGACCTCACCTGGAGTACTGTGTCCAGATGTGGAGTCCTCTGTACAGGAAAGACGTGGAGCACATCCACAAAAATGGTCCAAAGGATGGAACACCTCTCCTATGAGGATAAGCTGAGAGAGCTGGGGCTGTTCAGCTGGAGAAGAGAAGGGTCCAGGGAGACATTGAAAGTGGCCTTCCAGTATCTAAAGGGGAGCTGTAAGAAGGAATGGGACAGACTCTTTAGCAGAGTCTGTTGTCCTTTCAGACAAGGGGAAATGGTTTCAAGCTAAAAGAGGAGATTTAAACTGAGAAAAATAAAGTAAGTTATAGCAGTGAAATGAAGCAGGGTAGTGAAGCAGATCCTTGGAGACAACCAAGGTCGGGCTGGTAGGGCTCTCAGCACCCTGCTCAAGCTGTAGATGTTCCTGTTCATCGCAGAGAAGTTGGACTAGATGGCCTAAAGGTCTCTTCAAACAATTCATTTGATTCTATGATTCTGTTCTTCTAAGAATCAGCTAAAAGCTTTCAGCTGAGTGGGTGATTCTAGGAACTTTTGACATTCTGCTGACGTTACTGGTTCCTATTAACTCAGGTGGAACGTGACCATCGGCTAGTAAGCAGCAGAACAGGAAGCCAGATTTGTAAGGTTCTAATTTCTGAATAAACAGGAGGTTGTTGAAGGGCAGATATTTATTATCTTTCTCATGCATCCCTAAATCACTGTGTTTGTCTTTTCCTAAGCTAAACTATCCAAAGGATTCCCTCTTCCCAATTTGGCCAATGTTACCTTCATAAGACCTCGTATTACAATCGCACAGGTGAGATTTTAACATTCTTATGAAAAAGATTTTTTTCTTTACTTACCTTCCACTAATACAGGGAATTTTTTGGATTTTGAACTAGTTAAGCAATAAAAAAAACTGGATCTAAACTGAGATCTGCAATAATGGTAGAATCCTATTAGATACAAATCTATCCCTTGAGTCTATCTCCTGAAATACTCTCTAGATCTCAGTTTGAACATACAGATTGTTGCTAGACAGTCAGTCAGTACAATGCTATTGCTGACAGATGAATTTCCAGAAGATGGGTAAGCGTGGTGCATTTCTCCATTTGCTTACCAGCTTCTCAGATATTTTCTGCTTTGCACAGTCAGCCCCAAATCCTTCTTTGGGGCCAGGCACAATGCGCAACTCAGGAAAGGCAATGCAAAGGGTGTTTTAAAATCTTTTTTTGCATCCCACATACCTTGAAGCATCCAGGTACACAATCCCTACAAAAAAATAATTGCTTGGAAGTTGCTTTCAGTGACTCTAGCTGCCAATCACCTTACAAGCTAATTATGTACAAAGGATATTAATGGTTCTGTGGGACCCATTTCCCACCTCACTTTCTCTAGTCAGTTTTCTCATCATTAGCTAGGAATGAGAGGACATGGGTGAACTAGGCTGGTAGTTGGACCAGGTGATCTTAGTGGTCCTTTGTAACCTTAACGATTCCATTGCCAGCACATTGCAAAGGGATAACAGTGGGCAAAGATGGGGCTCTCTTGCAGTTTGAAAGACAAGAGTTTAATAGAGCTCATTACTCCCAAGTTCCAGCTGTCTTCAGTAGACTTTTCTGACTTTCAACAGCAGGAGCTGAATTTGAAAAAAAAGCTTTTTTTTTTTTTTTTTTTGTGTTTTTTTGTTTTTTTTTTTTTTTTTAATTTTGTACTTCATAGCATTTCTGTGACCGTTCTTCTCCCCACAGGGATATGTGTTGATTTCTACCGATGCTCACTACAAGCACTGAAGGACAAGAATCACCGCCTGTTAGGCATGAACCTGAAATTAATAACGGGACTGTTGAAATAAAGCCTTGTCTACACACTTCTTGTGTCTGTCTTCCTGAAAGGTGCCGCCGCCTCTCACAAGAAGTGCACTGTCAGTTCTGTGAGTACAGATCCATGCATTGAGCAGGCTGAGGCGCTCGGAGGGAAAATGGCGCAGCACGGCATGCGGTTCTCTGCACCCCCAGCGACCTGGCCCGCTGCACACAGCCCTGCCCAGCGCCTCTTAGCGCGGCTCTCGGTCCCAACCAGCTGAGGGAAGGCCCGGCCGCTTCGCCAGGGGGCGCGCGCGGGCGGAGGATATTTGTCCCTCGGAGGCTCCCGTCCGCCTTCTGCCACCGCTGAGGTGTCGTGGCCCTCGGCGGCCGCCGTCGTGTGTCGCTGTTGGCCGGGCGCTGTCGGAGGGGTTCGACACGAGCGGAGCCACCATGAGCCGCAGCTACAACGATGAGTTGCAGTACTTGGACAAGATCGACAAGAACTGCTGGCGGATCAAGAAGGGCTTCGTGCCCAACATGCATGTGCGTGGGGAGGGGGGGAAAGGGTTGGGGAGGGGAGAAGGGGGAAGCAGGAAGCCCGGCCGCTCAGACCGCTCTCCCCGCAGGTGGAGGGAGTTTTCTACGTGAACGACCCGCTGGAGAAGCTGATGTTCGAGGAGCTGCGCAATGCCTGCCGCGGCGGAGGTGCGTCTGCGGGGCCTTCACACTGAGGGCTGGGCTGGGCTGGCAGCGCGCCGGTTTGCCCACAGCTTTCTTTTATCCAGGCCGATCAAGCCCAGCTCCCTCAGCCTGTCTTCACGGGAGAGGTGCTCCAGCCCTCTGAGCATCTTCTTTGCCCTCCTCTGGACCTGCTCCAACAGCTCTGCATCCTTCTTGTGCTGGGAGCCTCAGGCCTGCATGTAGTGCTGCAGAGTGGAGATCAGTTCCCTCCCGCTCCCTGCTGCCACTACTCTTCTGATGAAGCCCAGGGTACAATTGGCTTTCTGGCCTGCATCACACACTGGTGTTTTTATTAAACTTTTCACCTATCAGGTCCCCAAAGACCTTGGCAAGGCTGCTATCAGTGAGTCCTTCTCCCAGTCTGTACATGTATCTGGGATTGCTTTGATCCAAGTGCAACACTGTGCACTTGGCCGTATTGAACCTCATTAGGTTCACATGGGACCAATCTTCAAGCCTGTGCAGTCCCTCTGGATGGCTTCCCTTCCTTCTGTCATATCAGCATAACGATATGTCAGATCTTGCTTGGAGCTCACCAGATTTGAGCACTTGCTTGTGATTTCTGGTGAGCTGGTATTTTGAGCAGACCCTTCAGAAATTGCGGTTGCCATGGTAAGCTATCTGATTACTGATGTATTTGGTTTTTCTTCTTTTGGTTTTAAGGTGCGGGTGGCTTTTTGCCTGCTATGAAACAGATTGGGAATGTGGCTGCATTGCCTGGTATCGTTCATGTGAGTCATTGTTCTGAAAAGTTGCTTTTGGTTCCTGCTTGTCACTGATCAAGGGAATACTGGTGCGAGGTGTTTGGATCAGAGATCTGTGTAGGACAGTTGGTGTGTTGGGAAACTGGCTCTGTGTGTTTGCAAGGACAGGCTGTGAAGTTGTCAGAAAGGGGAGTGTCAGAAAGGGGAGTATCTACTTATTTCATTGACTGTCTTTTGACATGAAGCCTTGCTGGCTTTGCTTTATGCTATTCCAGTTGCTTTAGCCACTATTTTTCCACTGTCTGTTGTTCTTTGTTTTTGAATCCTCTCTGCTGACCTGCAGTGCATGGAGAAGAGAGAGCAAGCGGTGACGTTATTTGTGTTACTGTTGCTGCCCTAGTGTTGGTAGTGAGCCTTCCACTGAGCCATGCACTCAACAGAGCCATGCACTGTTTTCCCTGGCCCCATGCATTCTGGAAATGAAGCATCGAATGCAGCGATGCAGGAAGAACATCACTTTTCAAGAAACATGAAGTACAATGTGGAAATGATCTTTTTATGATCAGTGTTGCTTACATTAATAAGTACCAGAACTGTCTTTTTTTTTTTCTTTTTTTTTTTTTTTTTCCAATTGTTTCTCATGGTGACTCAGCAAAAGTTTTCAGTTTCTGGCTACGGTGAAAGGCTAACCATCAATTTGCTAAAATGCCTTAGTGACCAACTAAGAAGAAGGTGAGAGAAAATTGAAGCAACCTGTTAAAATGGGAATTATGGCTGATAGTTTGTAGGAGAGATGTTATTATTATCTTTCTATTCACATCTTCACTCTTTTTAATAAGATTTCTTGTTGATGGTAAGGGGAGGGAGCAGAAGCATATAAGCCTCTGCAAAACAGTTCTCCCTTTCACGTATAGCAACAGTTTAATACATTCAATGGGTTTCAGAAAACAGACAGAATGTTTTGAGTCCTATTTGCAGCGTGTCATAATCTAAATTTGCCATGCCTCAAACTTGTAGAGTTGTGTAGATGCACACTCTTTAATTGGCAGTAACGTGAAAGGTTCAATTAAAAGTAATTCTTTTATGAATTGACTCAGCTCCCAACTTAACTTGTCATGTCAAAAGAATGTCTTTTTCCACCCATAGCATGCAGTTTTAAGTCAATGTTCAGTGACGTAGCTAAGAAAGGAAAGTGCTGACTGTTGTGTGATCTTATTCCATTGCACTGACTTCCTTCTTTGTTAAATTTACTGCATTTAAGTATTGCTGTAGATGGCACCTGACAGCGACAAACTCGTCTTCAGTCTTCTGTCTCTGCTCTGTGCCATTCATAAGTTATTGCCTACAAAGATGCCAGTGTAGAGGCTCTTGAGTCCAGGGATAAACTAGATTTCAGTTTGAGATTACAGTTCTTACACTTGGATGTTTTGTTTTTTCTGTAAGTTTTCTTGGGACCGGGTCAATCTCAGGGGGGCTGCTCAGCTGACTAGCCTCTACAGCTTGCTTCAGGATGAGATGAACTGCTCTCTGCTTTCTTTGATGGTTTCTCCTATAAACTGTAGGAGTTTACTTTCCTGAATTCAGGTGTCTACCCCATCAGAACATCCTTTCGCTGTCTGGTATATTGGTCTGTACATGTGATAACCACTGTCACAAGTCAGAGCATAACCAAGATGACTCTTAGTGCAGTACAAAGTTTGCAGAACTTTGACATTTCCTTTGTTTTCCTTCAGAGATCCATAGGTCTCCCAGATGTCCACTCTGGCTATGGCTTTGCCATTGGCAACATGGCAGCCTTTGATATGAATGATCCTGAAGCAGTGGTGTCACCAGGTGAGATTACCTCAAGACTGACTTAATCTGCACTGAGGAAGGTCTGCGTTGGCTTAAAAATACGTGGCAAAATGGCAGATCTGTACAGTACTTTATATGCAGAACAAAGACAAAAAATGACTGAATTACACAGAGTTAAGAGACACTTAAATTTCTGTGCTCAGAATCTTTATTCTTCACATTGTGAATGGTTATTTTGTAAGCATTTAAACAGTACAGAAAAAATTACCATGTTTTTGGCTTGGGCTTGTATCCCTCAGTCTTGAAGAGAGAGCACAAGACTTTGGACTTGGTTTCACCATGTTGATAAAGAATTGACTCTTCTCTTTGAGCAAGATTTGAAGCCCCTTTTTAAGAATATTTCTGTATTTTGTTAAAAACATGACCTTTTTATATTTCTGACGTTTTTATATATACCTTGGTCTTTAGTAACTGATGGTCTACAGGCGCTTTTGTGGTTGTACCTGAGATTCATGTGTTAGGCCTTACTTTTTTCAAATTGTGTGTTTCCAATGGACTCAAAATGAAGATCTCCTTGTCTAGCATCCCCACTCGGACACTAGTAAAGGTGGCATGATTGGTCTCTCACACTCAGCCTCTCTCTGTGGTGGTAGTTTATATTAAATGCTGAGAATTAAGCAAAACTAAAATTTCATATTACTTTTAAATCTTCTCTGCTTATTATAGTATTTATTCCAGTGAAGATTCAAAAACGATTTGCTTCCAAGGACTTGCTTTTGGGAACTGTGCTAAGATTTTCGTCTGTCACTTTCCTTTTGTCCTGAGGCAGCTGAATGTCCTCTTCAATTTCTGTACATGTATTTAATTAAAGCGGTATACACTTGCTGGAGCAACTGGCAGATGCATAGAGCATGTGTTTGAGATGGAGAAGCTGTGTGTGGGGTTTTCTAAAGAGTGGTCAGGTTTGTCTTTGCGAAACTATTTGGCTCTCTTGAAATCTATGGCTTCTTGTAAATCCATTAAAATGTAACTTAATACAATTCCCAATATTGTCTTAGAAAGATGTAAGATCACATCATTTGATACGTGCTCCCTGTCAGTAAGGACGTTGATTTAAGATTAATATGAATCTCATCTTTAATATTTCAATATCAGTGTTTAGCACACAGCATTAGCACACTACTAACTGTATGGCTCTTCTTGCACTGTTAGGTGGTGTCGGATTCGACATCAACTGCGGTGTCCGCTTACTGCGTACAAATTTGGATGAAAGTGATGTGCAGCCTGTGAAGGAGCAGCTCGCCCAGGCTATGTTTGACCACATTCCTGTCGGTGTTGGTTCAAAGGGTGTCATCCCCATGAACGCCAAGTAAGAGAACAACTTTGTGTGCACGTCACTGCAGTGGTCATCTCTTGTTTTTATGAAAGATTCAAGGGTGGGAGACTTTATGAAAGAGAAAAAAATCAAAGCCTTTCTATACATGTGCTTCTCCAGGAGGAGAACCATCAAGTTTCTCAGGACCATACCTCGTTAAGTTTTGAATATTTCCAAGAATAGAATGCACATATGTCTTTGCTAATTGCAGGGATTTGGAAGAGGCTCTAGAGATGGGTGTAGACTGGTCTCTCCGGGAAGGCTATGCCTGGGCAGAGGACAAGGAACACTGTGAGGAGTATGGAAGAATGCTGCAGGCTGATCCCAACAAAGTCTCTTCGAGAGCAAAGAAGAGGGGCCTGCCTCAGGTAAAGCTGTGTTTCAAAAGGGTTTTGTAGTGCCCCCAGGGTTCAAAGTGAAAGATAGCGGGTGGTTTTCTGACTTTGTCTTTTCTTGAACCTTTGCCTGATGGTTCTTGGCAGGTGGAAAGGTGAGATGGTGGTGCTATTTCTGATTAATTCTTGGCAGAGTTTGAACACAGGGAAACATGATAAATGTTGGGTGTACCCAAAGTCCCTGGGGGCATCAGGTTTTCACCAATTAACACTGGGATTCATGTTTGCTGGCATTTCCCCATCCAGATGTAGTTTTGTTGAAAGACAGGCAAGCTGTTCTGTAACTTTTCTCCTTGTTTGCATAGCAACTCAATAGCAGGTCAAGGAAAGATACCACAATAAATGTGACTAACTCAGAACTTTGAATTACAGTTCAAGGGGTTTCTATGTGTAGTAAGTATATCACTGTGTCGTTGCTCTGGGTGGAATGCTTTTGAGGGATCTGTGATAATGCTTCAATTTCTGAAACTTTATTTTATATGATTTGAGTTTTATGAATTGTGCTGCAATACATTACAGGATTTTAACCTAAAAATGATGTTAGGTCCTCAATTTTCTCATTTTACCTATCAAACAAGTAATCACCTATTACTAAGTCAGAAAAAAGTGGGTCTTAAAAATGGAATATCTTGCTTTAATCTGCTGAAAAGGCTTAATGACATCGTTAAAAGGATGTTTTAGCTTCCTCATGGGGTTAGAAACAAGTGTAAGGCAATGTCTGGCTTGTCTCTATAAACAGGGTGGATTCTCAGTACTCTACTTTTCCTGTCTTTTGACTGGACCTGAGTTGCAAAAAGAGTGGCTGCACAGAGTGTAGATTCTTGTCCTTTTGTTTAATCCTGGTCTTGTTCAAACAGTAGAAGTTGTTATGAATCTGAACAAAGAGGGCTATGATAATGCTACTGTGTTCTGCTTCCTTTTAGTTTGTTTGTTTGTTTTTCCTGGAAAAACTCCTGAAACTGAAACCTTTGTAGCAATTTGCCCTTTCGCCCATATTCCCATAGCTGCCTTACTAAGAGCTGTCTGATGTTTGTGTTGTGATTGGCAGCTGGGGACCCTGGGAGCAGGAAATCACTATGCTGAGATCCAGGTTGTGGATGACATTTACAATGAATATGCTGCCAGGAAGATGGGCATCGACCACAAAGGACAGGTTTGCGTCATGATCCATAGTGGCAGCAGAGGTTTGGGCCATCAGGTTGCCACAGGTATGGTCCGACTGGCATGGGTACCTGGAGTAAAGCAAACTCTTCAGCATGTTCTTGTAAACTCCAACACCAAAAAGCTTTTCTCACAACTGTCAGTCTATTCTGAGTTACCTTGGCAGGGGTTGTCTCCCTCTGTTTTCCCTTTCCTCAAATGCTGGAAAAGGATGTGTACAGAAGTTGTAGAACCAGCATTCTTGGAGATATTCAGAACTTGACTCAGTCCCTGAGCAGCCTTGTCCAACTGGCACTGCTCTGAGCAAGTGATAGTAACTCCCAGAAGTCCCTTCTAAACTCTGTTCTTGTATGATTAAGAGTGGAGGGAGATTTTCACTGAATCCTTTGGTTCAGGGGCTCTCTTCAAACATATTTGCTTAGGATTGTGAAGTCTTAATATTTGGTGTAACAAAGGCAGACACTCTTATGGCAGAAAAAAGAAACAACTAAACTGTTGGGTCAAAAAAAGATTTACAGTTGCCTTTATTGTTTTGAATGTAATAAAGTGCTTAGATTATTAGTAGATATCAACAGGCTGAACTACGTTTGTCTGAGCGGAGAATTCTTTCTGGTACACCTCAGACCCTGAACTTTCCTTTCTAAAAGTAGTCTTAGGGAATGCTGTTTGTAAACAACAATATTCTGCCACAAAATTACTGTTTGAGAGGAAGCTGTAGGTTTGACCACTGGACAGATGTGTTCAGTTTTTTGAGTATAACTTGTAGAGACTTGTGTTAATCCCATAGACTGAAACAAAATGAAGAAGTCTCTTAGAAATCTGCTTATTTCCTAGATGCATTGGTGGCTATGGAAAAAGCTATGAAACGGGACAAAATCATAGTGAACGATCGCCAGCTAGCGTGTGCCAGGATTGCCTCTGTGGAGGGACAGGATTACTTGAAGGGAATGGCAGCTGCTGGAAACTATGCGTGGGTCAACCGCTCTTCTATGACTTTCTTAACAAGACAGGTATGAGCAGAGTTGCCTCTGGTGTAAATGTTCTGGTGCACATCATGCTTTATCCAAGGCGTATGGAATACACAGTAGCTGCATAACAGAGTCATAGAATCACCAAGGCTGGAAAAGACTGCCAGGGTCATCCAGTCCAACGTCCATCCGTCACCAGTATTTCCTGGAAGAGGAAGGTGCAAGAAGATTCTCCTTTTTAAACTACCAAAACCATCTTTTTCAGAGTTGCCAGAATTTGTCGAGTTGATTTCAGATTAAATTCTAATGTTAAAGCTGTTGATGGGCAGATAAGTCTGGACAGTCCATTTCTGTCACACTCTGCACTCAATTTCTTCGTGGCTGAAATTGACTGAGGGTTCTTACCTGCCATGCCAAGTGTTTAGGTCACTGGTTTATCACTGGCTTATCAGTAAGAGACATTTTCACACAAATCTGTTCCTGGGTGTTTATACCAACTGGGCGAAGAACCCTTTGAGGGCAGCCCTGCAGAGAAGGACTTGAAGGCCCCAGTGGATGAGAAGCTGGACATGAGCCAGCAGTGTGTGCTTGCAGCCTGGAAGGCCAAGGCCAGGCTGGATGTGGCTCTGGGCAGCCTGGTCTGGTGGTTGGCGACCCTGTACATAGCAGGGGGGTTGAAACTAGGTGATCTTTGAGGTCCTTTTCAATGCAGGCCATTCTATGATTTTAATTTTTTAAAGTATTTTTTAGCTTCTGCGTGTACACTGCAGTTCTCCTCTTGTATTCCATGTCATGGTTTGTTCTCATTTTAGGCTTTTGCCAAAGTCTTCAACACAACCCCAGATGACCTCGATATGCACGTTATCTACGATGTGTCTCACAACATTGCCAAAGTGGAGCAACACGTAGTGGACGGGAAGGAAAGGACTCTACTGGTGCACAGAAAAGGATCAACCAGAGCCTTCCCTCCTCACCATCCTCTTATTGCTGTTGATTATCAAGTAAGTTTAGCTGTAGGAGAAGGAAAACGGAATTTTTGGATGAATCAGATAATTTTAGAGTGTTTAACAGAGATCTAAACTCTGTGAGTTCCTTTCTTTGAGTTAATAGCACTGGAAATCTTATGGAATGGCATAATTCTGCTTATGTGTGTATTATTTGATCTTTGGAATACTGAACTCAGTCTTGCACTCCACAATTGCAGTGGCTGAAAAGTCATGAAGGTTTTATATCTATGGCAGGCTGCAGTCATTTGCTTTGTCTGTCTGTTGGACCCAAGTCTTTTTGATACACTGGTGTACATCTTTCAGTGCATTTTGGTCTCCAAAATCCTTCATACCAGGCACCTAAGGCAAGTGGGGATGCTCTGAGGGAGTCTAAATCTAGCTGCTTCTTTTGGAGATGTAACTCCTCTCAGTCGTTTATTAATGAGTTGCTTAGGCTTTTGCTTGGTGAATTAAGACTTGTTTGCATCCACAGCTGACTGGACAGCCTGTTCTGATTGGTGGGACTATGGGCACGTGTAGCTACGTTCTTACTGGCACAGAGCAAGGCATGACTGAGACGTTCGGAACTACTTGCCACGGAGCTGTAAGTGAAAAAGCATTTCAGGAAGATGTTTGGATGGGAAAATCATCCAGTGAACAGGGTTGTTAAAGGGTCATTCAGTGTCTGATTCATTTGTTGGTAATACAGGGGTTCTTACCACTGTAGTCCAAGAAAATTTAGGGGGTGCTCCTTTATATGAATCAAAGGTTAATATGAGTATGTCAAGAATGATCTCCTTTTTCAAAATCCCGGTATCTGAGCTAACAAGAACAATTCATGATGCTGAGACTGTTTATATAAAATTCCTCAGTAGCTGGAAGAAGATATTTTCTCCTTTTTTAACATTGTGCAACAAGGATGACTGAGGAAAAGAAACAGTTTCTAGTAAAACTGAATCGTGAGCACAGCCTGACATGGTTTGAGCAAAAAGGCTAGAGTATTTAAATACAGAACTTTCCTAGCCATAGTACCTGATTATGCAGAAGCTTGTCATCTGAATTTCCCATTTTGTGGCTTACCTTGGTCTGTGTCATCAGCTATTCTGTTTGCTTATAATGTGTACTGATTAGAGATTATGTGCTAGATATAGCACCAGATGTCAAACTTCACCCAATACTATTCCAGGGGATCTGTCCTAGATGTCTGCTTCCTCATCAGCAGTTACAACCACTTACATTTGTGGTAGTCCTGACAAAAGGTCTTTCATTTTGTTCAACGCAGTTGGAAATGCAGCTTAGTTTTCTTGAGCATATCTGTTGATTTCTTCTTTATGTAGTAAGAAAGAGTGGTGTTTTTCCAAACTACCACAAAAAAAACCAGAACTAACTAATCTACTTTCTAGGGTCGTGCACTGTCTCGAGCCAAATCTCGACGTAACTTGGACTTCCAGGATGTACTGGACAAACTGGCTGACATGGGCATTGCCATCCGTGTTGCTTCTCCCAAACTGGTCATGGAAGAAGTGAGTTTAATACTTTGTTATCTGAGAGGGGAGAAGAGAATCTTGCTCCTTGACTGAATGACCCTCTATCACTTAATTCTTGACAGTGCTGGTTAATCACTACTTGCCTATATGTACAGCTTCTGCAATTTCTGATAGACTTATCCAATTTTCTGGAAAGCAGTATGAAGTTTTCCCTGTCCCCAAAGTCCTACCAGAAGTAGATTATTTGGCAGTTTCAAGGGATATGTTTTTTCCCTCTTTTCCTGCCTGACAATAGAGATAGTAACCCTTGACTCTGAAAAATCTTTGTGGGATCGTCACGAAGTTGTTACCTTTTGTGGGCTCTCTTCCTTCTAAATGATGTTCTCCCAGTTTTGAATTTAGTGTATACTGTAGTTGTTATGTAAATTCATTGCAGTGCATGAATTTATGTATGCAGTCTGCCTTTTAAGACAAAGTCCTCTTTCTCCTCAGGAAGAGAACTTTAACTGACTAGAAAAATTTGATTGTTATGACTTCAGTTCTGATTTATTGTGATCACATCTTCATTTATAATCAATCATGTATAACTGCTTTTATGGGTGTTAGTATTGTACAAACCTGTTTGTCCTATTAAAATCTCTATTTAAGGGTGGCTTCCTAATAAAATACTGGAGGAAGAGCTCAAGAGTTCATCCCTGTTTCTTGTCACTGAGAGGCAGTGAAGATAAATCCTAAGGGCTATCTGGAAGGAGGAAGTTGGAGTGACTTCCTGCCAAATGCTGAGTCCCAGCATTACTGCCTGCTAGTGTATTGGATTATCTGAGAACATTAGGAAAACAGAACCAAAAGAGCTAGTATCTTATCTGGAATGTGGTAAAAGTTGAATTCTAAAACCAAATATATCTTAGATTTTGAATGTCTAATATGTCTAGATTTTCAATATGTCCACCTTCTTTTACAACCTCAATGCATATGGTTCAGTTTTTATGAAGAAAGGAAGAGATATCCAAAGCCTGTATCTATCTTCCTGTGACTTTGGGCTGTTTACAGTGTTTTCTTTTTCTCTCTTCCCCCTCCAGGCACCTGAGTCTTACAAGAATGTGACAGATGTCGTTAATACCTGCCATGCAGCTGGCATCAGCAAGAAAGCCATTAAGTTGAGACCTATTGCTGTTATAAAAGGCTAGGAATTGACACAGCAGCAGAAACCCACCAACATCTGTAGGCCTTCTGCAAAACGTCTGCAAAATCATCATCTTCCCATACATTTGGACTCAATAATCTACTCAGATATTACATCACTGTTATGGAAACACAGCAGTTGAGGATGCCCCTATTTTTAACCACATCTAGACATAAATAATGGCTCCAGCTCCTTGTTATGTGGTGTTCTTTTCTTATGGAAAGGGTAAAGAAATCAGTCTTGTTTTGTATGCAGTTTCTCCCCCCATTTGGATGGTTGTTCCGAAGGCAGAACTTCTGACTTTCCTGAGCTCCACTAATTACTGTGCTGCAAGACCACCACCATCAGCAAAGGTGACATATGAGCCAGACCTCCCATCTCTGCACCTGAGTGCCTGGAGCTCTTTCCATGTGCAGAAGTACCCTGATAGGCAGGGTATAGCACCTCTGGGCAGGGAGAGGTCTCTCTGTTTGCAGATATCTATATTGCTGCATGTTTTCTGGCAGTTGAATAAAAAATACAGTTGGGAGTGGTCTCCCACTTGGGCTGAGAGGGACTAGCTAGGCTTGAGGCGCAGTCTTCTTCTCTCCCCCCACTCTCTACCATGTACCACAGCACGTGATGTGCTTGGCTGTGTCCAAGTGGGGGTCTGCAGTATTGTGTATATGCTGGTAGAAATGTTATTTTGAAAGGTCTTGTTTGCCCAATAAAATTGCAATTTCACAGCTTAGAGATCCAGTGTTTTGAAAAGTCCTAAGTGTGTGAAAGTTGGGTTGGATAGTGTTATTCACTGTGTCCAGCAACTGATTGAAATGAGTCCAGTTGCAGAGTCAGGCCCAGTAGGATGAGACTGCTTTCAGCTGATGTTTTTTCTTTAATTAAATAAAGCTGGAGTGGGAGCTGACCATCCCCACTAGATCATATTGGATATTATAAATAAAATGGGAAGATGGATACTGCGGTGTCTGTGTCATGTTTATTCTGTGGCTGTTGTCCACTTCTAAGTGCATATACCAGCGTGGAACCCTGGACATCTTGTGACTTCATCTGATGGACCTTGCAAAGAAATGTGCAGGTGGCAGATTTTTTTTTTGCAGGATGCAGAGAAGGAAGCCTGTAAGTGTGTATGCAGACACAAGAGGGCAGCAGGAGGAGCATAAAACTAAAAGCAAGAAGGGAGCTATCTCTGCCAGAAATTCGTGTAAAGGAAGCAAATAGTGATGAGTGGACTTGACTGCCTTTTGAGGAAGCATCCCTTTAGGTTTAGGTTGATCTCAGGAGGCGTAACAGCATTTTGTTGCCTTAATCATTATGTTTACCAGTGTCTTAAGTTTCCGTATCATATTAGCTGCAAGTTCAGAAGCAGTACATGCCTTGATTCCTTTGATTCCATCTTTGGTTTAAAGAAGGTGTCTTGTTTCCAGCTTTCTGAAGTGGAATTGCTCCATCTCTGAGGTTTGAGATGGACTCACCGGGTTTCAAACAAAAATCATTTCACTTGACAATGTGAAATAGAGTTGTGGAGACACTGACTGAAAGACAAATTGTTGGTCACAGTCTTATGCAGAAGTACATGTTCTGTTCTGCAGTTTCTGTCTAAATACTGCAGACTCTTTGATGTGGAATGCAGGGGAGCTCTTAAAATGTTTGTATTTAAAAACAAGGAAGCATTTCTCAAACACTTCTCCTTTCCTATCATTTTAGATTTACCTACCTTTGCAGCTGAAACAAATTTCAATTTCTTACTAACACAAATCCTCTGTACCATGTAGATGCTCTCTCATATCTATGCCTTAAGCCTCTTCTGATCATCAACATTCATGCACTAGCCTTCAAGAAATCAAAAAGTGGGGGCAATTTTGGTTTCCCGTTGCAAAGCTACTATTAGTTTTGGTTGTATATCGTGCTGTACAGAGGTGACTGTTGGTTTCCTAACCACCTGAAAAGTAAGTAAAAATGAAAGATGCCTCCCAGTTATGTCACTTGTATTTAAACTTGGATGTTCTGATTAAAGGCTGTCTTTAAAAAGGTAAAATACCTTATTTTAAAATACCTACTGAAAAAGGTTGAAACATCTCTGCAACACCAAAGGGCCCACATGGTTATTCAACCAACTCTGCCTCAGTAAAAGGTAACAGGAACTCGGAAGCATCTGTTTATGTGTGATCATATGATATGCCTCCATTCCTTGCCCCAGAAGACTGACAAACCTTCGGTGAACAATTTTTGGGAGTTCTTTTTTTCTTCTTATATCGGGAAGCAGTAGGTAGGAGATCTGGGTCTGTCTTACGCTGCTGGAATTGCCTAACATCAGTCATGCATCCAGTGCCAAACTGGTTGATTCAGTCATCTGTATGATGACCTGCAGCAGAAAAGTTTGCTGGTCCTTGGGGCTCATCTTACAAATGGACTTGCCAAAGCAGTGATACTTCTGCCTCTAGGAAGTGGTAGGTATCATTTCTGGTGACAGCACCTTCCTGCACTGTGCTTGCAGGGCTCACTGCTGGGCTGTGCAGTATGGGCTGTACAGCTTCCTCCCTTGCCAGGAACTTGCTGCTCATGGTGCACTCAGAGGTCTGTGCAGGTGCTGTTCCTGCACCGTTAGTGCAGCATTAAGCAGCAAATAGAAAACTACTTTGGGTTTTTTCATGTCTGAAAGAGTCTCATACCAAGACCCAACAAGCTGCAGGCTTGTGGTGTGTTTGCTCTGCATCCCACACCAGCTGCTTGGGAACCTGGCATCTAACCAGTGTCACTTTTATCTGCTATCTCCCTCCTCTCTCTGCTTTACACGCTGCTCCTCACACACACTGCTTCTTCCTCCGCCGGTGGTCCTGGGCTGGTGGCCTGGCCCAGGAGGAACAAGTGATCTCTGACACATCTCTGGCACAGGCCTCTCCTCCGCTCTCCTTTGTTCCTCCCAAACATAAACACTCTTAACTGGCCTCTTCTTCTCTCTCTCCCTCCCCTCAGCCTTCAAAGCAGGCAGAGAAAGCGATATCCCTCCTGCAGCATGTGCCAGCACGCTCCCCTCTCACACAGAGGAGGCTTCAATTACATTCAGGCACTGCCCAGAGCTGGCGTTTTCTTTGCTCTCCTGAGCACTGTCCAAGCTTGAGTGGTTCTGAGTGCCACCGCCTCAGAGATTTTGGGGTTTTGTTGTTTGGTTGGTTGGGTTTTTTTTCATTTGTTTTGTGTTTTTCTTTTCTTTTGCCTGGAGAGGCAGCAGTGGAAGGTTTGGGGCAGATAAGGAACAGGCTGTGATGCTGAAGGCACCTGCAGCAGGTGCATTGTCCTCAGTGCTGCAGGAGGCGGTGGGAACCTCCTGGCATCCTCAAAACACTGACAAGTGCTCCTGGAGCTGCTGTTAGCTGAGGTGGTGCTGAGCTGCCTGCTCCCTCCCAAAGCCCAGGAGTCTTCTTTGGTTCACGTTGGGTATAAAATTCAGAAACTAATATAATCACTCATCTTAATTGCATAGACTAGGACCAGGAAAGGGAAATGAAATCTTCCGCCAGCACTTCATCTAGCATTTAGTAACTTAGCAAACAAAGCGTGGAAGTTGATGTGGAGAGGAGAGACCTAGACTGGATATCAATTTTATTTCAATATGGTTGTTAAGGCATTGGCACAGATTGCCCAGAGAGGTGGTGGATGCCCTGTCCCTGCAGACACCCAAGGTCAAGCTGGAGGAGCTCTGAGCACCCTAATAGAGCTGTGATATTCCTGTTCATTGCAGGAGAGTCGGACCAGATGGTCTTCAAGGACCTCTCCCAACTTAATTCTGTGATTCTATGTGCCCTTCCTTTCATACAGAGATATATGGGTAGCCTTGCACTGGTGCCTACTCCTAAAAGGGGATGCTGGTGCAGCTGGGGTTGCAGTGCCCCTCCTCCCCTGCTTTCTGCGCAGCTTTGCCTGCACAGCTAAGCAGAAGCATTTTCTTCCTTCCTCTCCTTCAGGGAAACTGAAGTCCTGATTCCTTTCTCACACTTCAAACTGTGCTGGGAGCTGACGTAGCAGCCTGGACTCTGCCTCAGCCCGTATATGGGCTGGGATGTCAGCCTGAGCCTCCTGCACTACTCTCGAAGTACAACCTGAGGAACCTGTTCACCTGCCCTGTGCCAGGAGGGGAGGAGGGAACGGACAGGAGGGAGGGCTGCAGCTCCTGCAGATGAGGATTTGGCTGTGGGTGCATGCACAGTACTGCCCAAGCCCTGATGCACAGATCAGCAGCTCGTTACCTGAGTCAGTGAAGCTGTAGGAAATTATCAAACCTGAGCATGCTCGCAGGGAGAAAACCAGCCTGCCAGCAGTTGTGAAGGTACATGCTAGAAGACATGGGGTTTTTGTGATAAGTCTGAAAGGCAAAGGAGGGAGACTGAAAGCAAGAAAGTGCAGTGTTTGAAATAACCTCACTAAGTTTGCAGATGACACCACGCTGCAGGAAGTGTTAATCTGCCTGAGGATATGAAAGCTCTACAGAGGGATCTGGACAGGCTAGATCAGTGGGCTGAGGCCAGTTGTATGGGCTTCATCAAGACCCAGTGCTGGGTCCTGCAGTGTAATCACAACTACATGCAGCACTGCAGGTTTGGGACAGAGCAGCTGGAAAGATACATGGAGGAAAAGGATCTGGAGTCTTAGCTGGCAGCTAGCTGAACATAAATCAGCAGCGTGTCCAGGTGGCCAAGGCCAACGGCATCCTGGTTTGTATCAGAAATACTGCAGCCATCAGGAGCAGGGAGGTGTGCTTAGCACTGGTGAGGTCATACCTCAGGTGTTCGGTTTTGGACCCCCCACTACTAGAAAGGCTTGGAGGCCCTGGAGTGTGTCCAGAGGAGGGCAGTGGAGATGTGAGGGGTCTGGAGCACAAGTCTGATGGGGAGTGGCTGAGGGAATTGGGGTTGGTCAGTCTGGAGGGGTTCAGGGGAGACCTCATCGCTCTCGACAATTACATGAAAGGAGATTGTGACAAGGTAGGGGTTGACATCTTCCCTCAGATAACAGCGATAGGATAAGGGGGAATGGCATCAAGTTGTGCCAAGGGAGTTTCAGGTTGGATATCAGGAAAAAATGTACGCTCAGAAAGAGTGGTGCTGGCGAGGCACAGGCTGCCCAGGGAGGTGGTGCAGTCACCGTCCCTGGAGGTGTTCCAGAGCCATGTGGATGTGGCACTGAGGGACATGGGCATTGGGCATGGTGGGGATGGGCTGATTGTATGACTAGATGGTTTTAGAGGTCTTTTCCAATCTTAATGATTCTATGATTCTAAAACAGAGGATTCAGATCTCTGAAACCTTCCTTGCCTGGAGTAAATGAAGGATTGCATAAAGCCTGGCCTCAATTCTTCTGTGTTAACACTAGCCCCTGAGCATGCTTCTGTCCCCTCTGTTGCTCTCTGCCTTTCTTAGTATGTGTATAATTGCAGGCACAAGGCCATGGGTACCACATTCTGCTCAGAGCAAAGGCAGTGGCAGTGCTGGCTCTTGGCCCAAGGAGCTGCCCTTAATGGGGACTGAGAGCTGTCCCCAGGCAGTGATACAACTCAGATCAGAACGACAGAATGGCCCAGGTTGGAAGAGACCTCAAGGATCATGAAGCTCCAACACCCCCGCACACAGGCAGGGCCACCAACACCAGCCTCCAAAGCCTTTTCAATCTGCATCTTTTCTTCCAACACTCTGAACCAAAGCAGAGATCTCTGGAAACCTGTGGGCAGCTACATCCCTGCTGGGAAGCAATTGGGAGTGCTTTGGGTTACAGCACTCAGGTCTTGGAGTACCAATGCTGAGTACATTTCTCATTCAGTCCCCAGGCAGCAGGCACCATGCTGTACTGCCAGAAATAGTTACATCCCATAACTCTTTATTACCCTTTTTACAGTTTCAGACAGAAGGAAAGGTGGGTTTCCTGGCTGGAAGAACATCTTGCCAATAAATCACTCCATTACCCAGCTTTTAAGAACTGTAACCTGTTTGCACTTTAATCTTTAAAAAGGAAAAAAGAAAGAAAGCTGGTTGTTTTAGTTTTGACTAATGCTTATTATTGTAGGGTTATAAATCTGTAGCATTCACAGACAAGTTATCAAGCTTTAAAATCACAGATAGACTGATCAGTTCCTTCACTGTTTTCCTGCCAAATCCTTATCCACTTCTTGGATGAGGAAGAAAAAACATCACTGTAAATTACTTCTTCCCCAGAGGGTATTTATATTGTAGCTGTTGCCAAAGGGATTTTCTACACCCACCTCTCATGGGAGTCTTTTTTTAATCAGGTAGATAGAAAAAGGGCTGGGTTGTGCACTTTCTTCCCCATTTTGAGCCTAGCCCATCAAGAATTTTGTCTGTCCCCTTCCCATCATATGCCTGTGCATGTCCACTGTGGGGCACTGAGCTCTGCAGAGGAGCGGATGCCTCTTTGTCCAGCCAGAGGCCAGGACGTGGGACTGTGCTGACAGAAGGGCACTTTGGGGTGTACTGGGCACCCCCATAGCACAGGAACACTTGGGACACCGGGGTTTGTCCCTCCTGTCCCTGCCTCAGACCAAGGGCCTCCAAAAGGCCTCCAAAATCAGCCTATTTCAGAGAACGCACAGACTTCTGGCCACTTCTCCTGCCAGACCCTGCAAACTCTTCCATTAATGGTCATTGGATGAAGCAAAAATTTTATCTTGATTGAGAAACATGAAGCTCTGTTTGTGAGGCAAATACTTATTTCCTTGTCTCCTGGGCAGGAATTCAGAATATTTGATGATTATCAATAGCAGGCAAGAGCATCGTTGCTGTGTTCTTTCCTTTCTGTTCCTCTGGCTGAAAGTTAATCTTCCATCACAGACCAATTCCTGGAGAGGAAATTTTGGTGTAAGGCCGAGGCATTTGGGTACATTTCCAGAGAACAGCTTTTGGTGCTCTGAGCCACCGTGGACTTGTCTAACCCATGCCAAGTAATTTCAATTTCTCGTGTCTTGGTGCTCTGTTCAACCAATGGTCTTTTATGGTTCTTTATCATTAAGGAAACAAGCTCTGATTCAGGGACCATTGCCATATACATCTACGGGCACTGCCTAATATGGCAGTACTTCTCTGCAGACCCCAGACCCAGCAGCCCTTGCTCAGCATCAGCATTGCAGTCGTGTGGTGGCCCCAAGAATCTGTTTTCTCCCTAGCTTCTGGCACTGCCGGAAGGACAGCTTCATTCAAAAAGACACTGAGACCCTGGAGAGTGTCCAGAGAAGGGCAGTGGAGCTGTGAGGGGTCTGGAGTATAAGCAGCTGATGGAACTGAGGTTGTTCAGTCTCGAGAAGAGGATGCTCAGAGGAGACCTCATCACTCTCAACAATGACCTGAAAGGAGGTTGTGTCAAGATGAGGGTCAGCCTGTCCTCCCAGGTAACAGCGATAGGATGGGAGGAAATGGCCTCAAGTTGTGGCAGGGGAGGTTCAGGTTGGATATGAGGAAAAAATGTATGCTCGGAAAGAGCAGTGCTGCAGTGGCACAGGCTGCCCAAGGATGTGGTGGAGTCACTGTCCCTGGAGATGTTCCAGGACCGTGTGGATGTGGCACTGAGGACATGGTCATTGGGCATGGTGGGGATGGGCTGGTGGTCAGACTGGATGAACTTAGTGGTCTTTTCCAACCTTCTGATTCCGCAGTTCTATGAGTTAGCCCTAATACTAATGTCAACCACAGAGGCATGGAAATCTTGTACGAACCTCTTTCGCCACACTTCTATAAGCTTTCTTCAGCAGAGACCAGCATTTTTAAGGAGCAGGATATTTGGGAACTAGGATAATTCAGGAAGATTTTAGTCCTTCTCTCCCCAGATCCTGGACACATTCTGGGTGTAAAACAATATAACAAATGTGTAGGACATCAGTGATGTGCAGTCTGCCAGCAAAAGAACCTGGAGGGCTTGCCCCGTATGTCTCTGTGCACAGAGACTTAAGCAGGAAAGCTTGCATGGTGACCTGTCCCAGCTCTCTCTGGCTATGCCTCCAGTAATGGCCATTTTTCAGGCAAGTTGAGGTGGTGCTCTTGCAGCAGAGCTTTTGCTGATGAAGCCTATTTGACTCAGAATTCTCATTCGGAATCATCTCATCCATGAGGATGCTTTGTCTAGAATGTGAGAAAGGAGAGTGAAGTGGACAAAGGGACAGCACCTGGCTGACATTTTCAGCAGGAAGCATTTCAGCAATGCACTTCAGTGCATGGGGATTTGCTTCAGTTTGTTTCATAGAACTGTGGAATCAAAGAATGGCTTAGGTTGGAAGGGACCTTACAGCCCACCCAGTTCCAACCCCGTGCCATGAGCAGGGCTGCCACCCACCAGCTCAGAATGCCCAGGACCCCGTCCAACCTGGCCTTGAACCTCCAGGGGTGGGGTATCACAGCTTCTCTGAGAAGAGAACCTTGTGGAATATTTCAAAAAACCCTGAGATCAATTCAAGACACTTCACGTCGCGGGAAGACAGCGCAGGTGAGGCCTTTGATTTGAGAGGGGAAATAAAACACAAACATTTTGCTCAACCAAAAGTGATTTTTCTTCCTCAGCTTCTTGTGTCTGTCTGCATATTGGGCCATGAGGGGTGAAGATGCCACAGGGTGTCCCCCTATTGCACCTAATGGCTGCCCCAGTGCATCAGACATCCTCAGAGATGCTGCAGTGAGGCCCCTTGTGCTGATGCCTCTTTCACTCTGCCCTTGTTGCCGCTCACATAACCGCTTTCGTCCCAGCGTGAGGAAGCTCCAGGCTCCAGACCAGGGGATGAGGGGCTGAATTTGGCTTTTTCATGTTCAGTCTGTGTTTCACAACACCAGCTTTTCAACAGGCCCACCTCCCCCTCCCTGCCTGTGGTGACTCATCCCAGGAATTTTAATCTCCATTCTCTGTCTGTAGTTGTAAAATATAATACCAGCAAAGTTGGGCTTATTTATCCCGAAGCCATGAAACTGTTGTCAGAAGAAATTGATATGCACTACTGAGGGGTGAAAAAGGGCTGCTGCTGCTGGGGAGGATTTGACTTGAACAAGGCTTTGAATTCTCAGCACTTCAAATGGAAATTTCCCTGTTTGAAGTGGATCCATTTTCATCTCTATTCCTTTCTTGTTTTTCGGACTACCTGAGCAGGACTTAGAGGGTTTGTTTGTGGGAGCATTACTTCCTGCCACAGCTCTTGTCTGCAAGAGGCTGCCACCACCATGCCATGTCTTATGGGGAGCAGCTGAGGGAACTGGGGTTGTTCAGTCTGGAGGAATTTCAGGGGAGACCCTATCACTCTCTACAGTGATCTGAAAAGAGGCTGTAGCAAGGTGGGGATTGGCCTCTTCTCCCAGGTAACAGAGATAGGATGAGAGGGAATGGCCTTACGCTGTACCAGGGGAGGTTCTCATTGGATGTTAGGAACAATTTATTGTCAGAAAGAGCGGTGTTGCAGTAGCACAGGCTGCCCAGGGAGGTGGTGGAGTCACTGTCCCTGGAGGTTTTCTATGGCATTGCAGAGACCCACCACAGGCCCACTACAGGAATTAACTAGAGACCCCCAATGAGTTGCATCTGACCCTGGTGCACATCTGAGCTGCCCACTGTGCTGTGATTTCTTCTTTTGAGCGTGCTTGTGCACTTCCCCTTGACAGCTCAGCTTGGGATGCCTCTCAACTCCTGCCCTAAGTGAGAAGCCAGCATCTCACCAGCTACAAGTCCAGTGGAAAATGGGATGCAGTGTGTCACCTGAGGTAAGGAAAAACAAGGGTCCTTCCCAGAGTGGAGAGATACTTAATTTTACTTTCTCTCTGGGCTGAGGAAGCAGTTGCCCCACTGAGCACACCAGCACTGGTCTTCCAGTTGCACTGCTGGGAAGTTTGCTCTAGGCGTTGCTGCAAGGCTCTGCTGAGAGAACTTTTCCTATGACTATGAGAAGAATTTGTACCTCATCCAGTGAGAAGCCATGTTGGAGTGAATGGCTGTTACCACCACCCTCACTATGCACAGCCTTCTAGAGACACCGCCCAACCATCTTAATGGCTTTTAAAGCCAGGCTGGCCCAGCAGCTGCTGGATTACCATCCTCTGGATATGTTTCAGCAGCCAAGTACATCCCTTTAGGCTCTCAGCACTCTGGACAAAGATTTGCCTATGTTACCATGAGCTCATTCTAGGTGCTCCATATCAAACCATATTGTCTTCCCCTTCCTTCACAGATATCTAAGGCCTAATGTCTGAAAAAAGAAGCAGATCAAACATGTAAATTTGAACAGGGATTAATTATACACTTGCAACTGAATTAAAAAAAAAAAAAAAAAGTTTAGGTTTGTCTGCATTAACTGTGCCCATGGGGATGTTCCTTTGTATGTGATGATGCTCCATGAGATATTAGGTCTAGTTCCACCAGATCTCCTGAAAAGCCTTGAAGGCTTGGGGAAACTCTGCAAATACGTTTCAGCAGGAGGTAGACAATGAGAAGGGAAGTGTCGGCATCTCTTCCTCAGAGCCTTTGTTGAGTGGCCTGAGGCTAGTTCTCAGCTCCTGGATTTCAAACACATATAATTATCACTTGGATAAGGTTCAGGACTAGGAGGGAGCTGCCAAATCTTTCATGAAGGAGTGAGAATCTGGGATAAAAAACAAGAAAGAAAGGAGGAATATGATTTAACAGCGTAGGTGTTGTCATGCATATATGATGCACTAGGCAGGATATACTCCCTGTGGTGTCCTATAGCCTGTCTTATAAACCCTCTTTTTGTTTGCTTGTTTGTTTTTGCAGCATGTGTGATGTAATTTCATTTAACTGATTATTTATTTATTGCATTTATTCATGGCATTTAAAATCTAGCTGAAACCAAGTGGTACTGTAAATGTCTTTACAATATCTACTATCCAAAGAGCTCTAACCCAAGGAGTTTCAAAAAAACAAATAGAATAGCTGTATTGATTTTCCAGGGATCCCACTGATTCTCCAAAGCTTTTGAGCTTTTTTACTCAGCCCTATAAACTGCCTTTCCTTAAAGATTCCCAAGTAAATTCTAAGTCCAATGGATTTCCATTCACACTTTTCATGTTGTCTACATGCCTTAAACCTTCAGATCTGCCTAAGCTGCAAATCCCTTGTGTAATCATTGTGATGAAATCCCTACCAATATTTGAGTATAAGCTTACAGCCTTTGCTCACTGAATTAAAAATCAAGGCCAGCTGGAAGAAAGGAATGCTTTCAGAAAAAAATATAATAAGATCAGAGAATCACAGAATGGCTTGTGTTGGAAGGGACATGAAAAACCATGTAGTTCCAACCCCCTGCCATTAGCAAGGACACCTTCTACTAGATCAGATTGCCCAGGGCCCCATTCAGCCTGGCCTTGAATGCCTCCAGGAATGGCACATCAAGAGCTTCTCTGCAAAACATACTCCAGTGTCTCAGCACCTTCACTGTAAAGAATTTCTTCCTAACGCCTAAGCTAAATCTGCCTTCTTTTAGTTTCAAGCCATTACCCCTTCTCCTATCATTACACTCCCTGACACAGAGTCTCTCCACAGCTGTCTTGTAGCCCCCTTTAAGTACTGACAAATCAAAGTTGCCTTTGTTTTCCAGACATAGTTTAATACAAATCCATTTCTTACAGTATATCCTACTGTATTCTTGTATACTCTTTATACCTTTTAGGTATTAAAAAACAAAAAACAAAAAAAACAAAAACAAAACAAAACAAAAAAACAATCACCATCCTGATGGTTTCTGGATGTAGGTTGCTGCTGCCATTGTCTCACTCAAGTAGCATTTCATACTGGGTACTTCATCACTGTGCCTAACACTCCAAGCCCCAGTTCCCAGACTGTGGGAGCCTGCTGTAGTACATGCTCAACAGCATTTGCTACATTCATGTCTGTGCTCATACTTTTATGTCAGGCAATCATTAAACTGCTACTTCATCTGTTGCAATTGAGAAAAAGTGACCTTCCTAGATGTGGTCTTCTTAACTCATGCATCAGCTATGGGAAGTCTGCCCAGAGACCATCCTTTAGGCTTCCTATTCAGGGAAGAAACTTTGAAATGGTGAGTGTGCTCTTAGAGCCCCCTTACTGGTAGTCTAAACTCAAGCCCATACGGATGAAACCTTGTGCTCCTTTCACAGTATTTTCAGGAGATGCCTTTAACTGTTTAAACTCTTCTAATCATTCTTTGTCCAGCTGCTGTCTGAAAATGCCTGCTCCACAAGATGCTGTGGTGGCTGAGTTGCTCTCTCCTAGGCCTTATTCTACACAACCATCTGCTGCCCAGATGAAATTTCTGATACCCATCGTTCCACGTACACCATTAGTAGTTTTGTGGCATATATAAGGTGATGGAATGGACCTAAACTGTGCCATTTTGCATAAAAGGTTCAAATACAAAACATGTTCTTTAAGACAGTGACCTCAAAACACAACGTTTAACAATCTCAAAGCCATCTCCAAAAATGTTGACTGTTCTTACCACAGAGTAATGCAGTCATTGCACAGGGATTGCTGCTGTTTTTCCTGTTCTTTCAACACGAGCTCCCACATCACGTACAGAGACAACTTGGCACTCTCACCAAACTCACTTAACTAAAAATTGAGCCAGCTGCTAACTGAATGATCTTCTCAGGCAGGGTACTATAAACAACATTTAATATCCTTATGCTTTATGGGCTTGTTAACGTAAATGGAGCTTTTGAAGCTTTGATAGCACTGAAAAATGCAAAGCAATAGAGCATGCAGCGTATAAACAGAGGCGAATGCCTTGTGCCAACACACTGCGTGGCTCAGCTTTGATCCGTCCAGCAAACCCATTGGGATGAGGAGCTTCTGCAGGGCATCAATGCTCCCATGACACAGGGCGCAGCCTGGGTGATGTTGAAGGCCAGATTTATCTATGCGTTCAGGGGACTCAGGGTGAAATGGCAGAAGGGGAGCCCAGTGATATTTTCTAGCGAGACACAGCATGGTCTGCTGGTGGTCCTAACACAGTGGCAAGAGGAGGGCTGCACTGGTGCTGAAATGAAAAGGAAACCCAGGACTGAAGTCACCTGGGCTTATTGCTCAGTTCCTCCTGGTCGCAGGTGGGCTAAGCACAGCGTGCTCGTGGTGGTTCAGCGCTGTGATAAGGAATGCATACACAGATGCTCAGCAGAGATGGGCAAGAAGAACGAGGAGCAGTGGTGGGTAGATAGGGGTGGTGTGTCTGAGTTTCAGGCAGACAGACAGACCATCATGCAAATACCGTGGTCTCAGCTATTTTTGCACACATAGTAGTGGTGAAATTGCATTGCTGTTTCTTTGTAGATATTTTTATATCATTTGGAGAAGCTTCCATTACAACCATCAGAGCCTGCCTAGTCTACAGCTCTGTGGTTCCTCTTTCCAAAGAGTGTATTGCTGTGCTCAGTTGGACATCCATGCTACAGGCATTGCATCTATTCCCTTACCCCCACTCACACTGCCAGCACTTACTTTTTTCCCCATGACATCCAGCTCAATGTCTCCAATTTTTCAGCAGCACTCCTGACTCCTGGCATGGGGAACATAGGTGAGGGAGGAAGAAGAGCAGTACTGTAGAGAAATTCCTCATTTAGGAGAAACACCTCATTTGCTTGGCCTCTGTCCATGCTCTGGGCTCTTTGTCATGGCTCTCATGATGGTGCTGAGCTCTTCATGCTTACCCTTTCTCTTTTCCTCTTCCAGGATGATATAGTGCTGTCCCAGCACACCCCACCTCTCATTTCTGCCTCATAGCAGAGAGAACAGTTGCCATACACCACGGCCAAGCTTGTGAGGGATGCCCAGAATGAGCATAGCTTCAATGAAGGAAACTGAGTCCTTGCTAAACTCATGGTACCCTAGGCCAAAAGACCGAAGACATCCTATAAATATGCAATGGGAACGAGGAAAGCACTTTTAGTATTGGAAAACACACATGCCTTCTGGTATGGGGCCAATGAGGCATCATGCCTTCTCCAACCCTACTTACTCTTCCCTGTATGTGCTGGTCCACAAAGCTCCATGCTCTGCTTGCTCTCGCTGGCATTTCTGCCTTGCAAGACCTCACAGCCTTTTTACATCTCCTCAGGTTCTACCCACAAATGTTTTCTTTAAGTTCTTCTTTTTTTTTTTTTCCCCTCCAGGAATTAATCCTCCCCAAAGGTGTCACATCTAATTTACTCTTTTTTCCCCGGTTTTAGCCATGCAGTTAATGTGATATCAAACAGTGTGCCACACTTCAAAACCACTTTTTCTCCTCCCTCCCTCTACCGTCCTTCCTCTGTCTCTTGTGTGCAGACACCACAGCACGCATGCCCGTGTTTGTACATCTGCCTCATTTCATTTATACGTTGCATAGTTTATCATCCATCTTATTCATTAAGCACCAGTGAGCTTTAACACCACTGAGTGTGTGGAAGTACAGATCATCTCTGCATGAGCGTTGCTCTGGGATAAATGCTCTGTAGCTGAGTCTGGGACTTCTTCAGTGCTTCTTAAATTTAAAGAGCTACATCTAGAAAGCAGCACAGTACAGTGTAACGTAAAGTAAATCCATAGAAAGGCCTGAAAATTGCATTTATCTGGAACGACTTGTTTTCTTTGTGATCTTGGTGCAGATGGAAGAGGTTGGTTAGAATTAAATGCCGGTGGTGAACAGCTCAGGAGCACAAAGATCTGATCCAGAATTGTACAGCATCAAGATTAAGCAAGATATTTTTCCTAATATCTAATACTAATGCATCTTTTCATTTCTGACATCTACAAAATCATAATCAATACAAACTGAGGTCTGCACTAACATAGATTTAACTCTTGATGCTCCTCCAAATGCAGGCTCTAACCAAAATGATAAGGTAGGTCCCGTAACAGAGGCTTCAAAGCCAGATGAAAGCACAGTGAAAGGGGTGAGAGGAAATTTAGAGTGAAATATCTTGTGACTGGCAACCCTGCCTACAGCAGGGGGTTGGAACTAAATGACATTTAAGGTCCTTTCCTTTTCCTAATCATTCTGTAATTCTATGATTCTATGACCTTGTTGGTTGCTACCTGCATCTGTAACCCACAGTTCTGGGAGTACCGACACTATCAGCCTATAGTATCTACAGACAGTGATGACAGTGAACCAGGATCTTCAACCACTCAGATTCACAGATGGATGTATTGACCTTGGCAAAGCTCCTTGTTTACATAAATACAGCAAGTTATGACTTGGAGGTGGCTAAAAGTAGGAGCGTCACCTGTCTTCTGTGTCTGTTCCAGGGGCTGGGCTATGGGTAGCCTAGGATTTCCAGCTTTTATGCATGAAGCTTCTGAGCCTTTCAGGAAAATGGTTCTTTTGTAAGCTAAGACAAATAAAAGGAAACCAATTAAACTTAGCTTTTCTTGTGTTTTTCCTTTGAAGTGCATCCAGTAAACCCAGCCTGGGCACATACCTGTATTTTCTGTTCCTGAACTGTATTTTTGTTGTTATTTACTTATTTTTCAACTCAATTTGCAAACTAAGGAAAGATTTTTCTTGTTTTTTGGGGTTTTTTTTTGTTTTTTGTTTTTTTCCTTTTTGAGGCTGTACCACATTGCCAAATGAGGCTCTGAGCCTTTACTCTCACCTCAGCACCAGCATGGTAGAGGCAAGGATGCACCATTCATGTGCTCTGAGTAGATGTTGTGGTGTTGACTGTACCCTGCACACGTTGCACAGTTAAGCTGTGAAAAACAGTTCTGGCCACAAAGGTGATAGCCAAGCAGAGGTGGGCCACCAGCTAACTTTCTCACAGGGCTTTATCCAGCAAGAACAGCTCTTTTGATCTCAGTGAGAGATTTGCTTTGTAAAGCCCTTTGGGAAGTCCCCAGTGGAGCTGAGTACCTTGTTTCTTCTCCCAGCTTCCCAGCCTCTAGCACAGCACAACAGATGACCATGTTGTTCTCTGTTCACTTTCCAGGGTCTTGGCTCAGGGTAGCTGCCATGATTCACTGGAAGAAGTATGGTTGTTTTTGTGGTTTTTTTTCTGAGTTAAATGAATTTTAGTTATAACGTTTTCAGCCAGCTCTGGAGCATCTTCTGTGTGGTGTCGCCTTGCCAAACTGCTGTAAATTGCAAACAAATGCTCTTGGATTATCTCTCTAGTATCCTAGCCTGACTCCTCTCCATCTTTTATCCTCCATTGACCGTGGAGATCCACTGAGGTAATGGAGAGAGACATCCAACTTTAGAAATGCCTTCAGTCTGGTTTGTTTTTCCAGCATGGCTGGTTTGCCCAGCAAAGAGAAGCTATCCATCACTCTGCCAACAGATGTACTCACAGTGAGATAAAAAAAAATGTGAAAAAATCATGTGGGAAATACATGAGTGAGCATTTATAACTTTTGCCAGCAAGCACGCCTCTGGGTTGTCAGAGAATGCTGGTGGTGGAGTCATCATCCCTGGAGGTGTTGCAGAACTGTGTGGATGTGGCACTGAGGACGTGGTTAGTGGGTATGGTGGGAATGGGCTGGCAGTTGGACTACATGATCCTAGTGGTCATTTCAAATTTTAGTTATTCTATATGGCCAACTGCAGCAGAGCTCTCCTCTTGGTACCACTTCAAACATTTTGCATCCTTTTTTGCTTCCTTCTGAGTACACTGGCATTAAAGGTTTTCAAAAATTCTTTGCTTTTGTGTGGCTATTCCCTGTTCATTTATTCCAGTGAGATGAATTGGCCCTGATTGCTTTGCTGCCTGAACACAGTTTCTTCATAGTGCCTTCTGGTTTCCCTTGGCCGCTTTACTGACACTGATAATATAACATGAAAGGAGAGTAGAAGGGCTTTCACAAAGAAATCAGCTAAATAACTATTAGAGGATTAAAAGCAATCCCATGGCCAGGATTACACATCTTTAAAATGCTGATAATATCAGGAACAAATGGATTTGTAATTTAATGGCAGAAGAAAGAAGACGACAGATGTGCACTTTTTCACATTTGATAGAAAGATTAAAGTCTGCATTTGGTGTGCAGGAGTTTGATAAAGCTGTAGCACGGTTGCTTAGGGATATTAGTGCTGACTTTCTTGTAAATGGTGATTGTGCCACACAGAGAGAATTCTTCCAATCACCATTTTTATTAAAACTTTAATTCTCAGGGTGACAAGTTGGATCATTGTCTGCCTTCAAAGTCTGAGAATGATAAACTTTAGAAGCTTTGAAGAAAAACTTTGCACAGAAACAGATTAAGAAAGCTTTTGAAATGTAGCATTCACTTAAAACTTTTGCTGACACAAATAAGAAGCACTGACCTACCCTTGGGAGATCTTTAGCTGACTTCTACTTCCTTGTGCTAAAAGTGTGCGAGAGGTTCGCATGCCTGCAGAAACTGTGAGAGATAAAGCATCCAGCTTTCCTGGGAGCTCAATCCATCGCATATTTTTTGCACAGAAATAATTTGGTTTTCATCCAGAAATTCACTTTCCTTTAAAATTAAATGGACTCTAGCTTTTGCACCTTCCGAACTGAGGTTGGAACAAGAGGTACTTTAAGGACATCTCCAGAGCTGTTAAAAGGAGTGAAACGTACACTCCAAAATATACATATGTGCATGTTTTTATTAATATGTAGGCTTTTTCATCCATCTCCTTGACTCGAGGTCCAGAGGTATTTCCAGAATGTTATTTCAGAAATACAGACATGGTTCTGAACAGAACATTAAGGACACACAAGAAATAAACCAGCCCCATCTAGATGTGCAGCTGATCAGCCTGCAACTCACATGGGAAGGGTCACCCTACAGCAGTGTGGATCAAGTGCAGGCCAAGGACCACAGAGGGGAGATGCTCTCCTGTGATGAGCCTCTCCTAGAGGCACATCCCAAGTGAGATGAAGCTGGCAAGGGGCAGATCCATGGCTCAGTCTGTCCAGCTGATCACTGTACCCGCTCTCCAGCATTTGAAACCACAGGATTACAACTCTTGGACGTGCTGCTGCAGGACTCAAACCTCCGTGAGAAGCATCCGATACAAAAATGTATTAGGGGAGTTATCTGATGCCTCCCATCCAGACAGAAACAGGCATTCTGCTCATTTTGATTTCTAGTGGTTTGGATACTTACTCTCATTAAATGTGTGTTAAGTGCTTTCCGTCTTCAAAGAGCTTTACAAAGCATCTCACAGAATTTGTCTCAGGTACACTGAATGCATGTTTTTCACGGATAAGAGAGATTTGATCTCTGCTTTAAGGGAGAAATGCAACCCAGGCTTACTCACAGAGTTACCACCAGTGCCACTCCATTTCCAAAAACATCTGGAAGCACTGAAGCACAAAGAGTTTGAGTCTATTGTCAGAATCCATACTGATGCATCCAAAAATCAGTGCCTAAGCTCTAGATCCTTAGCAAGAACTTTTCAGGTAACTGGGATTAAACATTTGGGGTTTGGAAAACAGAAACAAACTAAATTAAAATTGTCAGAAAAGAGACCTGGCTACCACTTAAAGAATAAAGGACAAAGCTTGTGACTGCCATTGACATCTTTGAATGAATGATCTGTCAGAAGCCACTTGGACAACATATTTAGGCTTTTCTTTTCATATCTGAGTTGAGTGCAATTTGCTTAAGTGTCTGCCTTTCAATATTATTGAGAAACACGTATGTGACTTCAGAAGAAATAATTGGGTTTAGAGCTGTAGCAATAGCTCATCCCAAGTACTTCCACTGCAAGTACTTGAAAGTAGGCATTCAGTAGCTAAAAGTGTACAGAGGTCCATAGCAGTGTGCTAGAAATCAGCACAGTAACTTTATATCTAATAAATCTTGTTAGATACCAACACTATAAACCTACTAACCATCCAGATGTAAAAATCTAGGTTAAAAATTTATTTCATAGGTAGCATTTTGTGTGCATTTCCTACACATTTCCCATTTATTATCCACTGGAAAAAACTAAAACAAAACCCACAGCCTGGATGTATTGCATTTTTTATTCAAATGAAATTTATGGACACATCTGAGGTATTTAATCAGTATGCATTCTCATTTACACACAAGTATTTTTTCAGGTGTTCAGTCAGCACACTGCGAAGGAAAGACAAAATGATACAAAACCATTTCGCCAAAGTGAGGCCAAAAAAGCAGAAGTTTGGAAGGTCTTTGTGCCAGACGTATGAGTGAGAAGTTTACCTTGTATTCAGAATGGGATTCAAGCTCATAGCTAAATGTTAACTAAATCTGGCCGTGGAGAAAGGAAGATTTTTGAGCAATTTGAGGTAACATTCTCATTTTAAGCAGATATTGTCCAAAGGAAAGCTATTTCATATACTCTGAGATATCCATTTGAGAAGGTGTATTCTTCGACAAAGCAATGCAATATTCTGATCAAAAGGAGAAACACCTACACCTTCACACAGATGTAAGCTACCCCTTTTGTACATACCACTACATAACTGCTACAGGAACCTATTTCTAAGTTCTCACTGATCAAAAATACTCAGGATTACTTTGCGTACAAACTCAATTTTGAGTAAAGAAAGAAATAGGCCGGCAACATTTTTTTCAGTATCAGAAGTAAAGCTGTGCCTTTTTAGGTGCAGTTTTACAAATCTCTGTTTATCACTTTCTAGAACACTTTAGAGTGAAACTGTCACGCTTACTTTTCCTGAAAATCATCCCTCCCATGATCACCAAACAGCCGGAATCCAATGCATGAGTTGCTACTTTCGCTTTAGAAGATGCCATTAAAAAAAAAAATCAGTCAGAAGTTTGTAAAAATACTGTCCTTTCAGAAACAGGAGCATTTCTGGGAGTGTTCTAACAATTTTAGGGAAGGATGTGTTATCTAAATCTTACCTTTCCCAGTCGAAATGTTTGTAACCCAGGATATTCCAAGTTAGCAAGCAGGAAAATAAAACTTAGAGGAAGTGGAAGAAAGGGAAGGAGGATTTCCTGAAATGGGTTTATCTGTTTTTGTTCTCTTCTTGAGTGAAAAGCAAATGAAAATAGAACAAAAGCTGAATGAGAAGTAGAATGCAAACAGTTGCTTCGGTTTTAACAATCCGAAGTTTAGTAACACATTTGGAACAACAGAAGCAAGGTCTGTGTGCTTACAGATCATCTTTAAGTTCTGTGCAGACAACACAGTTGTCCTTTGAAAGAATGAAAATACCTTTATCTTTTCTCGTAGCTGTTTTCCTTTTTCCTGGTATTCATCTTAATCCGCAGAAAAATCCCAGGGGATTTAGTTCTGGCTTTCAGAAGGTCTTGAAGGCTTCTTTCTCCAGGGGGCCAATTCCTAGCTACCCACCTCCTCGAATTCACTGTAGGGAGATGAGGCTGAGGAAGCTTTCGATTCTCCATCACTGTTGCACTCCCGCAGAGGACCGGGGCTGGGATCATCCAGGAGCTCCTTGGTGGCGAGCGTTTCCTTACTGCTAGACCCCAGGGGATAGCAGTCCAGCAAGCTCTGCAAGTGCTTGATGTAGCTTATGGCTGCTCTCAGGGTCTCCACTTTGCTGAGGCGCTTGTCAGCAAATTCCTTGGGCAGGTGCTCTCTCAGGCGTGTATAGCCTTCGTTCACGCAGCGCACCCGCTGTCTTTCTCTCTCGTTCCTCTTCCGAATGAAGGCAGGCTCAAAGGAATAGTCATAGACACCCACGTAGCCAGGGAATGGGACGTAGGAGATGCGACCTGCATGCCCACCATAGGCTCGCTCCCAGTACGACGGGTCTAGGTGGATGGGAACCCCAAAGGGTTCTCTCAGGGGAACCCCGTGGGGACGGATGTGGCTGTTAGCCAGGGGCATTGCTCCTGAAAATGCAATCCTGTTCAACAGTCCATCATCATCTTTATTGCTGGCCATGCTTTGTCTCTTCTCACCAGTGCAAAATCAGCTCCCAAATTTGGCTTCCAAATCGTGTATCAATCCAGGCAAGAAGGAAACATTTGTACAGGCACTCTGCCCCAGGGGTGGCAATTTTCTCCTGCAGAATGTAGAAACTCAGATCGCAAAGCACTCAGGAGGTCCACTGGTGCCTGGAAATCAGCTCTAAGCTGATTTTATAGATGCAGGATGCCAGCTAATTTATAGACAGGTTTTGAGGACCATCACTCCACACTTTTAAACCTTCCTTTTCCTCTGATCTTCATATTTCAAAAGATAATAAGAGGGTTCCTGTGCATTCCTTTTCTCCCTTCTTGAAATTATGACCATAGGAGTTAACGCCAAACGTAAATAATCTTCCAGGCTCTAAACACTTCTCATGTATTGTAATCCACAATATCATTTGATATAATTGTCTCCAAAAGCGGCGTAATTTGCAAAGTTTACAGGGATCTTCAAAGTTTTGGCAGAACTCCTCCCTTTCAGGAACCGAGGATCTTCTGTCATCTGAAAACTACCCAAAGGCTTTCCACAATGAAATCCAAAAGACAACTGCAAGCTTTGTTGTTTCGGCTGCTCTGGTCTAACTGAAAAAGCTCTCAAGCAGTTTGCAAACTTATATGGCACATCTCTACCTTTCTGGAGAAGCAGAGAAATCTTCAAAGGAAAGAGTGCTCTCTTGTGGTTGCAAGTCATGTCAGATCAAGAATGCATACGTGCGAACGATAAGAGGAAAACTGTTCTCTTCACCCAAAGAGAGGCTTTTTCAAGAAATATGAGTTTCACAAATTGAACACAAACATCTTCAAGAAAACCTGCAACATTTTGCTCATTTCTACTCATTGCAGAGATGTTCTGGTCATCATTATAACCACCTTCCTCAGGAATGAAATACAGAGGTTATGCCCTGATTGCCCAAATGTAGTTGTTACCAGATGCTTACATCAATGCTGGCTTTCTAGATGCCTCCTCCAGAGTACTTTAACTGGGGAGCTGAAAATCCCTCTCAGCTGTCCCAGACCTGTGCCGCATCTACCAGATCGCCTGCAGCCTGCCAAGGAGAAGAGGTGGGCAGAAAGAAGACAAGGACTTTTGGCAGCACAAGGGCACCATGTGGTCATCCGTGTGCTTCCTCTAAGAAATCTGCTGTGCTAGGAGCATCTTTCCCCATTTTGTTGTTCAAAAACCCCACAGTTATATATATATTTTTTTCCCCAGAAACACAGCTGCACAGTTAACAGAATTGCCTTCTTTTTGCTACCATCTTTTCAGTGAGTTGAACATTTGGCCCAGGAGAGCAGTGAGAAAGGACAAACATGAAAAGGTACAAGCATGTGGGCTCTATTAAAACTGTTCTTTTGCTCAAAGTGAAAGTTTCCACCCTGTTTGGTCTTTCATGCCTAACAGTCTCAGAAGCGTGAGTAACTGAAACAACATCCTTTGCTCTAAGAAACACATCTGTGTCTCTGCTGAGTCAGAAACCAGCAGCAGTGATGCCAGTGCACACTTTCAAGTCAGTATCTGTGCTGGCTTACTCTGCTGCTTCAAAAAACAGTGATACAAGAGGAATCTAGATGGTAATCTTCAAAATATGATGAATGTACAGGGAGACCCTTCCAGACAGATGTAAATGAGAACAATCTTGGCCTCTGATTTATGCCAGCAGCTGGAAAAGCACCAAAATGGCTGAAACTCCAGTATCCATCCACTTTCACCTCTATCACCAGTGTTGCTGGTGATTCAAACTGAAGGTTTTCAGCATTGCCTAACAGTTAGCTAATGCCTTTCATGAGGAGTTGAGTCAAGTCACATCTAAATGCCTTTCTAAAACATCTGTTTCAGATCAAATAATCAAGAACCCTTTCTGTCTTTTTTAAAAGTGTGGAAACTGTAGAACAACATTGGCTTTTCAACATCACTTGCACTAGAAATTTTCCTGTCACAGAGTTCTCCAGTAGAAACTCCAGTAGAAATTTCCAGATCTGAATTCTGAAAATAGCACATTTGCTGCAGCACTAAGGTAGGCAAGGACTTGAAGCTTTCTTGAAGCAAGGAGGATGTTGGCCTCTGAGCAAATACCTGAAGCAGGAAAAGGACATTTGATGCTTGTCATTTTTCTATTGAAAAATGCTATTCTTTGTCATAATGAGCACAAGCAAAGACCTTCCCCAGTCTCTACAACCTCTGTAGAAGCATATAAAGAAATGGCAACATACCTCCTGGGGCTCTTAGGTGCCAAAACTTTTCACAGCCCTCCATGACTTCTCCAGAAGTGCAGCTGAGTTCAAAAGGCATGGCTATGTTTCAGTTCTGTCATGCAAATATGCTGCTCTTTGCTGCCTGAGTTCTTGACCATGTTTACCATAAATGCAAGTCACCTGCACTTCCCAAAGGGTCAGAACCACACCTGTGCTAAACTACTACTACAAAAAAAAAAAAAAAAATTACAACCCACTGTTAGTTCCTTAAAGAAATACACAGGGGAAAAAAACCAATTCATGTAAATGTGCATTGTTAACCTGCATAACTGAACTCATGTCAGAGTCTGCAGATTGTGTTTCTGAGCAAGAGAAGAAAACACACCACACACGCTTGCTGAATGTTGTATCTTATTGACAAATCTAATGTCATACTCACAGGTAGGGCTTTGAACACGGGCAGGGAGCCAGCACAAGGCAATACACTCTCATGAGAGCACGAACAGGACAAGGGCGCTGCATCGTGCTTGTACCAACCCACGCAGTTGAGCATAGGGACAGCAGCAGGACTGGGGCACCATAGTGTAATGAGTAGATTAAGACTCCGTGGACAATATCCTTCTAAGAAAATCCACTGTTCTTAATTCTGCTGCTGCTTCTCAAATTACTTCCCATGTCCTAAACACAAGACTCTCCAAGCTGAAAGGAAGCAGAGAGCCTGGTTTGCCTTTGGTTGGTAGAAGTCAGATATTATTCAGTGCTTTGTGGGAGAATCATCCTGCTTCAGAGCTGTTGCAAGAGGATGTTCAGGCTCTGAGTTTCTGGAAGCTGTGCTGTTTCTATTTGCAACTTAGTTGTGGTTTTAATTGCATATATCCTAATGCTGTCTACAAGAATGTAATATTTGTACAAAAGAACCCTCAGCCTGTTCACACTCCCACAAGAATCATGAATAACACTACAGAAATCCTTGCATTACACCATGATTGCTTTGAATTACTCTGAATTACACAAAGCAAGAGATTCTCCTTGACACCGAATCCCTCTGTGGCTGAAATGAAAGTCATCATTGGAAATACTGTAGAAACTCAAACACCAGCTGAACACGTGCATCTATTTCCCAACAGATGAGGTCTCAAGTATTTTATCTGTGAACATATTACTGAGGAGGAAGAAAACACAGTAGAAGTTAAAAAAGAAGTCCTCACCCCATTACGCATTTCTTACGTTTTATTGTACTGTAATTACACTGAACAAATGCAATTTATTGTATACTTTGTGGTTTGTCTGGGCTGTTGCAGTTTACTAGCAGATAATTTATTAAAAGATGTGAAATTAACAGTTTCTCATATTTGCTACATATCACAGAATTACAGTTATAACTGTAACTTAATAGTTCTGTTCACTGTTAATAGTTGTGTACTTTCACCTGGGTCATCTCTCTAGCTCTCTAGCTGGCAGTGAGTGCTGCATCTGACCTACCAAGGCTGCATACTGGGATTGTCACCAGGATACAGGTGGATCTGCAAAGCACTGGCAAGCCAATAAAGGCTGGAAGGATATCTGGATATTTAATAACAATCAGCCGGCCTGAGCCACTGTTGTCTGTGTGATCCCTGTACAGCGTAATTCTGCTCCCTCTGAGAAGAATCCAAGGGCATGTTAGTATCAGTAGGAGAGAACCAATGGCTATGACACGTGGCACGGTCCAGCGGGGATTTCCACTCCTGGAATTACTAATGCACGCTAACCGTATCTTTTTCCCTGTGATTCCATGAGCATCTCTTATTTTTCAGTACGTCTCCAGGGTATTAGTGCAGCTTGAAAAATAGCCATGTCATTTGCTCTCGTGCAGCAAGTACCATGCAAGTCAATAAACTAAGCTCTCAGGGGACATCATGCACCTGTCTTATGGAAACAACTCACATATGTTACAAATGCCATCTCTAAAAAAAATCTTCTCTTTCAGAAGAGACATTTCTGAAATGTATTTTGCTGTAATACTCTGGGCATGCAGAATACATCTCTGTAGACATAGATTAATTTCTCATCCAGTGACACTTCATAGTTTTCCTGGTTTCCTTTGATACTGGTGCATTAAGTTGGTAGTTAAACTATCACTTCTTCAAGGGTGTAAAGAGCCTACAAAAAAACCCTGGAATGTTGGAGGACCCATGCTTACCAGCAAGAGAAAACACTCTTATCTGCCTATGACTACATCCAGTCTGACTCATAGGCTCAAAGTATTACTTTCAGCTCAGATAGCGAGGATTTCAGCACCAGGATGGTCCTCCAGTAGGAGCGCATTATCAAAATTGGCATCAAACTTGGGTCTTGGTGTTTCAGGGCAGAATTGAGACATATTGAGAGTAACAGTGAAGTTGTGAGGATGACAAGGGAAAATGTAAGATCTCCAGTCACAGTTTCCCTATGTTTTAGGGAGTTCAGTGTGATGAAAGAGTCTTTTGAGTTGGAGGGGTCATGCTGGAGAGGCTCTGAGCACCTGATCTAGCTGTAGGTATCCCTGTTCATTGCAGAGGAGGTGGACCAGATGGCCCTTAAGGCCATCAAACTCAAGTGATTCTGTGATTTTATGAAGTAGCGTATAAGAGGTGCCCAGCTCTCAGACTGCTAGAGTCAAATGAGCAGCTGTTTCCACACCAAAAAGAACTGATGGCTGTGCATAGAACTGGTATGATCTTTCCAGATTGTACATTCAGCCATTTTGGATCAAAAGGCAGCATGAAGACAAATACTTTGTGTTTCCTCCTGTGCAGACTCCCAGTCAAGGCATCTCTCATTGTGTGAGGCAACATTTACCCACGGAATGGAACACCTCCCCTATGAGGATAAGCTGGGACTGTTCAGCATGGAGATGAGAAGGCTGTGAGGTGACCTGAGAGTGGCCTTTCAGTATGTAAAGGGGAGGTACAGGAAAGAAGGGGACAGAGTTTTCAGCAGGGTCTGTGGCGACAGAACAAGGGGAAATGGTTTCAAGATCAAAGAGGAGAGATTTAGGTTAGATATAAGGAAAAAAACTTTTACAGTGAGGGTGATGAGGCTAGGTTGCTTAGCAATGTGGTTGATGCCCCATCCCTGGAGACTTTCAAGGCAAGGCTGGATCAGGCCCTGGGCAGCCTGGTCTAGCTGTGTTGTCCCTGTTCTTTCCAGGGGAGTTGGGCTAGATGGCCTTCAGAGGTCCCTTCTAACTCTAAGGATTCTACGATTTAGGTGTCAGACGCGATCCGATTGCAGAAGCACATTACAGCATTTCAGGAAACAGCTGTTCACCTCTATGCTAAGCAACTTGCTGCCTGATTTGAGCAGCAAATGTGATTAACATGCACGTGCCACAGGTGACTACACGCCAAGACATTCCTTTGTAACGCAGCCTTAGCCAAAACAGTACGTTATTTAGCCACAAATCACAACCAAACAAGGAACGGCAGCTCCGGGCCTGCTTTGTAACCGATTCAAACGCGGCCCGGCCGTTCCGAACGCACTGCCCAGCGCAGCGCCGATCCCCGTCCCCGCTCCTTGGCGGGGCCGCTTCCTGGCTGTGGCGCCCGGCGGCGGAAGCGGCCCCCGGCCCCCTCCCGCCGCCATCACCGCCGCCTCCTCCTCCGCGCTCCCCCGCCCGCGGCCGGCCCCGCGCCGCTCGGGGCCCCGCCC
>NW_024885344.1:3491036-3517794 GCF_019232065.1 Centrocercus urophasianus
GGGCCCCGATGCGGCTGCGGCCGCTCCGCCGCCGGGAGAGGCCCCGCCCCGCCGCCGGGCTCCATGTACCCCAGGTGAGCGGCGCTGGGGCTTAGAGGCCTGGGGAGATGCGCGGGCGGCTCGGGCCTGGCACGGGAGGGGGGAACGGGATGCCGGCCGCGCAGCGCCGCCCCGCCGGGGCCGTGGGGCCGTGGGACGGAGCGTCGCGCTGGAGCCGAGCTGAAGCGCGACTAACGTTGGCAGCCCCGCGTGCGGGGTCGGAGCCGGGGCCTGCGTGAGCTGCGGCTGTTCTTCCCCGCTTCCAGGCCCGCGGTCCATCACGGTCGCGTAGCTGTGCTCGGGCGCGCTGTTCGCTGAGCCCGTGGGCGGGCGGCGGTGCCGCGATGGGCAGAGCGAAGGCTCGCGGAGTTGCCCGCAGCTGGAGGCGACGCCGGTGTCCCGTCGGTAATCACTCGAGGACCGGTTCGGGCCACTCGTGCGGCATCACGCCCAGTGGTGTGCCCTGTGACGGCTGGCTTCTCCGCTGTCTGGGGATTTGGGTTGCTGGGCGGCCCCTGCCCTTTCTGCAGCTCTACAGCTGCTTGAGTGGCTCGGGAGGTGCAGCCGTTCGGCCAGAGGTTGTGTCACCCGTGGTGCCGGTTTTCAATAAGGTGAGAACACGAACCAGTTCAGAACTAGGCTGATAAATCTCTGTAAAATGGCTATTCTGCAGAGGTGGCTCTTGTCACTGTGGGCCAGGTTTGGAATTGGGGATTTTGTGTCCGTTACCGATTTTAAGCCATCTTCCCCCCTCCCTTCACCTGGTTTTAATCTTCAGATGTGAAGTACAGGCATAATGAAATACAAATTGGGTGATATTGTCCAAGTAATTGTGACGTTCAGCTTGCAGATTGATCTGCCATTACAATACTTTATTTACAGTGGCTTCGACTGGAAGAAATGAGACTTTTTGTATTCTGGATCGAAGGCAAAGCGCTATGCTCTGATTTGTCTTTTTGATCTGGCTTTCTACTCTCGGTCACTGCTATCAAATGAGACTAATATATTAAGTTCTTTACAGAGAGAGTGGTGAGGTGCTGGAACAGGCTGCCCAGAGAGGCTGTGGATGCCCCATCCCAGGAGGTGTTCAAGGCCAGGTTGGATGGGGCCCTGGGCAGCCTGGTCTAGTATTGAATGGGGAGGTTGGTGGCTCTGCATGTTCCAGAAGGGTTGGAGATTCATGGTCCTTGAGGTCAATTCCAACCCCGGCCATTCTATGATTTTGTAATATGGCCATGGCATGATCACAGTGTGAGTGGCAGATGTATTTTATGCTTTGCTTTCTAAGACAGACTTTTTATGTGTCAGTACCTGGTTTGAGTTTGTGTTTATTCAGCCCTTCTTCCACACAGTGCAGTCAGTACTCGAGAATGCTCTTGTTTCTGGTTCTCTTTTTTTGACCTCCGCTCTCTGTTCCCTGCCCTCTAGAATGAATGAAATGAACTTGAGTCCTGTAGGGATGGACCAGCTGACTTCGTCCTCTGTCGGCAATGCCCTGCCTGTCTCAGGGAGTCACCTGGGATTGGCAGCATCACCCACTCACAACGCCATACCAGCACCAGGTAATGGGAAATGCTCCTATTAAGGGTATTGCAGCTGATACTCTTCATTTTATTGTCTTGTGAAAGTTCATAACTGGGTAAGCAGTGTCATGTCTTTTGCAAGTAATAGAACTGTGAAAAGATAGACCATAACCCAGTTGCTTATATGGGAAGACAAGAGGGATGTGTGCTTACTAGGCTTATACCTTAGTGAAGGTCTCATTTAGTTCCAGTGGGGTTTTTTATATTGTGGATGGGTGTGTGACTGCAGAGTCCTTTGAAATATGACCTGTCACTGTCACTGCAAATCTGCCTTCGTTTCAGTCCATCTTTACTCTGATGAAAATATTTTTTCATCCATCAAGCAAAACTATTTTCCTAGGTGTTCATTCAGGGGACTGCACAGACACAAGTCCATTACAATTGCAAAGTAGATTCAAATCTTACTTGGTGTGTTCAAAGGAAGATCTAACCACGTGCAGACATATCCCTCAGTGCTGTGATAACTGTGATCCTTTCTTTGAAGCCCGTCACCTTATGCTGACAGCACCATGTTTTACTTCCACAGTGAGCTGAGGAATTAGTAACCCCTTTGTTAACTTGTTTTCCATAAGCTCCTGTAGTTTCATTGAATTTAAATGGGCGTTTTCTTTCACAGGTTTGCCGGTTGCAATTCCAAACTTGGGCCCCTCCTTGAGTTCCTTGCCCTCTGCTCTGTCTCTGATGCTCCCAATGGGTATTGGGGATCGAGGAGTGATGTGTGGTATACCAGAGAGAAACTACACCCTACCTCCACCGCCATACCCTCACCTGGAGAGCAGCTACTTCAGACACATTCTACCTGGTGAGTGGTCTGCTGCTGGTGGGTGGAAACAAAGAGAAATTTTTTTAAGAGCCCCTTGGTTTCTGTTCTGAAGCAACTGAAACATTTTGCAGAACTTAAGTTTTCTTGTGGTCTGATGTGTCATTTACAGAGCTTCACTTTCAGATCTCTGCTGTTGTATGTGTATACATGTATATGAAGAGAATTGTAGGAGATAAGCTACTCAAACTTATTGATAGATGATATTAGATATAGATATTAGGAGGAGGTTTTTCACACAGAGGGTGGTGACGCACTGGAACAGGTTGCCCAAGGAGGCTGTGGATGCCCCATCCCTGGAGGCATTCAAGGCCAGGCTGGATGTGGCTCTGGGCAGCCTGGTCTGCTGGTTGGCGACCCTGCACATAGCAGGGGGTTGAAACTAGATGATCATTGTGGTCCTTTTCAACCCAGACCATTCTATGATTCTAAACTGAATCTCTTACTACTCCTGCTTTAAGATCAGAATGCAAGGAATACCTCATTTTGATGTCATATATCTTGGTAGAGTTTGAAAACTGCTGCTGTCTTCTTGTTGTTGCTGTTTTTCTGTAGTCTTAAGTAGCACTTGATATGTGTGTAAAATGGTTACAGTACTTCAGTGCTCAAAAGGAGCAAGCCAGCAGTTAAGGAATATAGTCTGTTTCCCCCCTCTTTAGTCCATGGTGTAGTTTTTTCTTCATTTTTGTTCATAGTTGGTTGCCAAATATATTGATATCTATCTTGAATCCCTCTTAGCATGCATACTAGAGTAAAAATGTAGAATTTTATATGTTACTATATCAGGACGTGGAAAACTGAGCTGTAAAATGTAGACCTTGTTTTGTTTTGTAGCTAAGATTGACAGGGTGGCAGGGGTTAGATAAACTTCAAGGTCACCCTGTGGGTGTTGTTGGTTCAGCCTTGCATGAGGAAAAGAAATACAGCAGCCCAGATCTCGTCCGGCTACCTGACAGCTCATGTCTGGATTTGTCAGCTGCTTAGTAGTAACCTTCCCTGCTGCATTTACATGCCTGCCATTTTGTGGGCAAAGAGTAGAGGAGAAGGCAGTGGATCTGAGGGCAAGAGGTATTTGTCATCCTTCTGAGCTGGTAGAATTCATGCAGAAATGTGGGGGTTTTTTTTTTTTTTTTTTTTTAGCTTTTTTTTTTTTTTTCCCTAGCCTACTTGATGTTTAGTCTGATGTTTTATAGAGCTCTTCTGTCAGTCATCTTACTGCCTTCAAGAATCCTCCTTGTTTGGGCAACAGGGCAGCATCGCTTGTAGAAGTGTTTGATGCAGCTGATCAAATTAGCCACCCATTTACCACTAATTTCTTCACTTAGCCATTTCTGGGGGGTTATGTTGCAGAAAGAGTAACCATAATTTCATGCTTACAATACCGGATGTGTTGGAATGGAAAATTTTTACAGTACAAATGGCTCATAGGGTTCAAGGCCAAAAAGAAGCGTGCTGTGATCTTGCAGAATCTGCAAAATCTTTTTCTGTCTACACTGGAGGCACTGTTTACTTGATTGTGCCAACGAATTTCCTCCAAAGATTTTTTCAGCTCTGACTAACTGAAGAAGTGGATGCTATGTAAATATAGTAATTTCTTCAGTGTTTCTTCGTATCTTAAATCTGGAGGTTATTTGCTGTTTAGGAGCTTTCCTGAACTACCAGAAAAGATGTTAGAGTTTCTAATTTAAATTTAACCAGTCTATCGTTTATAAGGAGAAACAGCATACTTCCTTTCTAAGGAAAAAGAGAGGGTGATGCAAGATACTTTTGAGAGACATTAGTCTTTCAGAAATGCAGTTGATGAGCTCTGAGATGGAGGGAGGTGTAATTAGTGATAGAGCAAGGAAGTAGTTACTGTTACAGTTTAAATACTTGAGCTGAAAAGGATGTATCTTGGGGAACTGTTTCTACTTCTAGCAAAGATGAACCAGGGTTTAATCAAATATTAGATTCCACTAGAAATCCTTCATTGCTTCTGGGCTGGTTCTTAAGAATGAAAAACTATGCCTAAAATGCAAAGAGCCTTTTCTGATTCGATCAGTGTGCTGAGGAGTCTAGACTAAATGCTGCCAGAAACGTGGTTCTTTGACAAATAGCTAGGAGACAAATGACTAGAGTTTAGCAGATAACCAGAGACTTTGTTGGATGGAAGCTCTGTCTTTTTTTGTTGTCAAAAGATACTTTGGCAAGAAGTGTCAGGCTGGCATACATTTATGAGGCAGGTTTTTAACTGGGCATAATATAAAGAATGTGTCTCCTTGTATTGGCAGGAGCTGAGCCAGAACACACTGGTAGGGATTTAGTTTTAATGTACTACACTGCAGTGATGGGGTATTTTTGCTTAAGATTTGAGAACTGATGACGTCTTACCTCTTCTCCCTTCTCTTTCTACCAGGTATCTTATCTTATTTGGCTGACAGACCTCCGCCTCAGTACATCCATCCCAACACTATAAATGTTGATAGCAATCCAGCATTGTCAGTGCCCAGCAATCCCTCAGCCCTGGACCCCTACCAGCCCAGTGGAACCGTGGGGCTGGAACCAGGGATCGTGCCCATGGACTCCCGCGCAGTCAATGCACACGGTGCTCAAAACATGCATCCTAGCGACAGCCACGAGGTAGCTCTGGATAGTGCAATCACTATGGAGAGTGTTTCGAGGGTAACCAGCCCCATCTCTACGGATGGGATGACAGAGGAGCTTACAATGGACGACGTAGCCAGGGATCATTCGCAGATCCCAAATGGCTCCCGGAGCCATGAACCTTTGGCCGTAGACACGGTGGGAAGCAACTTGACGCCAGACGCAGTGGGGCACGGCGGTGTCATCCCCATTCACAGCAGCACTTTGGAACTCCCTGTCCCTGTCGTCATGGAGCCCGACCACATCGCTGGGCGGGTGGCAGGGATGTCGGACAGCACACTAAATGACTCCATTCATACCGTGGCCATGAGCACCAACTCTGTGAGCGTGGCACTCTCTACCTCACACAACCTCGCTTCCCTGGATTCGGTAGCCTTGCACGAAGTGGGCCTCAGCCTCGAGCCAGTGGCGGTGTCTTCCATAAATCAGGAAGTAGCCATGGGGCCGGGTCACGTGGATGTGTCCGCAGACAATCTTGCCTTCGTACCGTCCTCTCTGCAAATGGAAGACTCCAATTCAAACAAGGAGAACATGGCAACCTTGTTTACCATATGTGAGTGTGCATTTGCTGCTTTCTTTGGGCGGGAGTTGTTTTGCAGTTGTTGTCGGGAGGGATAATCTAACTCTTGTCGTCAGTCTTATGGATTTCTGATGGAAGAAATATAGCTGTTTAACAAGTCCTCAGAAATTGGAATATTGACAGGGGTAGACTAACCTCCAAACAGTAGACACACTAGAGTGTTATAGCATTGTTCTCTTTGTATCACTTTCCCCTGCTCCCTTGAGGTTGGAAGTTTAGCTCTTTACGATCATGCCTTTTGTGGGTACGCTGATGCTGTCCTTTGCAAATGATATCTTGTTTTGCTCTTGTTTCTCAAAGTCACATGACAAATGACTCATTTTTCTCTGCTTAAAGAAGAAAACCAACAATACGAGCTGTGCATTTCACCGACTGGTCTAGCTGTTGAGTTTGTTGTTGTGTCATTTCATAAAATTATTATTAAACTTCAAACAGTCACTGTGGAATTGTTCTCAACAGGATCTATTGGAAAAAAAGAGCAGGAAGAGGGAGGGAAGTTTTTAATATTTCTAATTATTCTCATCAAAGGATCTCAGTACACAAGTTAGTTGCTGGTTTAGGAAAAGAGAAGCAGCGGACGTTGCACTCTCTTACTCCTCTCATAGTTAAAGGAGTTGTGTTTGAGAACTGTCAAGTTCTCATTCCTGGGGATGCAGAGTTGAACTTCTACCTGCAACCTATATGGCTTCCTGCCCCTGAAGTGTAAGGCCAGTGGTGTTTATGTTCAGTTCTGTCAGCTGTGGTAGCGTTGCTGACCACCACTTTTGCACATGAACTGGACTTGCAGCTGCTTGTCTTCTGACAAGATTTGCTTGCAGAAAATGTTTAAGGAATTGAAAGAAATAGTGTTTGATCAGCAATGGGAGAGGTGCAGTTTAATGTGTAGTCTCCCGAGTCTAGGCAGGTACTTGAATTAAAATTTTTGTTCTGTGTAATAAGCTCTGACTTAAAATCAGATGGCTCTAGGCTGTAATAAAGCTGCAACTCCTAGATGAGAAGTTCTGCCATTGATGCACTCAGGATTTCCCGCTAATGCCTGTTGCCTGTTGAAGACAAAATGATCAAAATACCGTCATACACAACGTGATTGTGATGAAGTCAATTATTTACACTGATGAGAATCTTGTTATCACTCCTGAGACCTAAGCTGTTTCCCAGCTGGTGTTCCTCATTGATAGGATGTTACAGTGGCTACTGCATGCTATGTGATTTATATTTCAAATCACACGAATCTTTGGCTAGGGAAGGTTTGCGTTGTAATTTGTTCTTTTATAGCTTTTCCTAAATAAAACATGGCTTTGTGTCCAGGCAAGTGACAGTAAGGAAGAAGAATTGTATCAGAATCTCTTGATGGTTTTTCATCACTGAGAAGGCAGAAAAAAAAAGTTTTTCAGAAAACTTTTTACACTGTTCCTAAGCAGGAAGAAAAAGGTGTGCATTTGCTACAGTCCAAATTGGTTGTGAAATGAAGAACTTCTTTAAAATCAGAGGTGCTTGGTAGGCAAGGCTTAAGAGCTAGTATTAGAAATAGTATTTCTTGTTACTTGGGTCAGGTGTAGCCGCTGTACTCTTACATGTCATCTGCATACATGAAGTAATTCTATATAAGCTCTGCTTGATGGTATCCTGAGTGCCTTACTGGCTGTAACTGTATAGTTGCTCAAACTGTACTTTGTACAGAATCAGATTCTGGTATGCTCACATCTCTCTCCAAAAACCTTCTGAAGACTTAATAATGGACCTATTGTTTATGCGTACTGAAGACCACTTCTGTGATAAGGTGTTTTAAACAACTGCACTTGAGCTGTCAAAGGACTGAAGAAGGTCTCTGTGGAGATCTGACTTTATCAGCTGAGGACCTTTATTTAGAAGATAAGTGATTTATCAGGAGTGTGTTTACTGAGGTTGCTCCATTTGTGGAGAATTAAAGTGACATCCTTTTTTGAGGTGAGAGCATTTTATGATGTGTTTTTGCCCAAAGTTACTGGACTAAGGACTTACAGTGCTTTGCTTTTTGGCACTGTGTGTGCCAGGTGATGGACTGGGAAGGGGGTGATGCTGACTCTTCTTGGACACTTGATTTGTTCCATTCAGTAGCATCTTGTAAAGGTGTACTCTGTGAGTGTATTGCAGTGGGTCCTTCAAAAGAAACAGTGCACTGTCTGAATTTAAGCAGCAATAAGGGCGTTTGTGGGTTCAAAAACAGAAAAACTTGAGGAAGAAAACCTTACCGTCCCTGTATATGAATATCCTTGAGGTTCTCCATGCCATAAAATTCTTGTGCTCCTGGTAAATCCAAAAACCATGCTCAGTCAGAAAGCTTGTGGCTTGGCTTTTCCTACCTTCCATTAGAGGTTATGTCACTTGTGATCAGAGTGAACGTGGCTTTTCTCCCATGAGCCTTACTGCCAGCTCTGGGGAAAACACCCTCAGTTTTGCTGTAGTTCGGTGAAGAGGAAGGCAGGTGGGGATCAGCATGTTTGATCTGAATTTGATAGGAACAGTGATATGTATGTTGGTGCCCACCTGACCGTAATAAAATTGCACGCACTATTCTGAGCAAAAGCTCCCAAAGCTGCTGAGTTAAACAAGATAGAAGCAGCCTTTGGCAGAAGCTGATCTATAACATATTGACAGGGAGCTGGTTGCAGTTCAGTGGCTGTTGCATCCTTTTAATGCCTGCTGTCCTTTCCTCTCTCTGCAGGGTGCACGCTGTGTGACAAGGCGTATCCATCAGACTGCCCTGACCATGGACCTGTCACCTTTGTCCCAGACACCCCAATAGAGAGCCGAGCCAGGCTTTCTCTCCCTAAGCAGCTTGTCCTACGGCAGTCTCTCATGGGAGCTGAAGTGGGTAAGAATCAGATTACTGTGTACTTCTGTGCGGTAGTTTAAAATATGCTCACTGCCTGAAATGCAAAACTGTGGGGATTTGAATGTGGGGAAAAAAAACACCGCAAGAGAGAAGTGGTTCCCTCTTCTATAATCACCCTGGCTTCTTTTGTTTTTTGAATGTGCAAGAACTTCTTGTGCCTGGTTACTTTTTAGACTTCAGCTAGACTGTAGGGGTGCTGCCACACAGTATTACTGTAACATTTGATAAGGTCAAGTGCCAGCAAGGTATGATGTTTATTTTTATCATGTGCTAAATCTCCTGGGTGCAGGGCTGATAAGAAAAAAAACACAGCAATTGCAGCTTGGGGGAAGATAACAAGTAGAAATAATGGAAGATATTTCTGCCTGCTTGTTTATCAGCTTTGTTTGCTACCTTTGGGTCTTCTGGATGCTCTCATTGGAGAATTGATCAAAAGTGCCTCTTCTTTTCCCCCCCCCCCCCCCCTTCATCTACATTGGGCACATAGACTGACCTTGTCATTGGATGTGGACCTTGTAACAGTATTACACACCATTGTCTCCTGGAAATCGAAGAATACAGTGTAATACTCTAAGGATCTGAAGGCTAAAGAAGAATGTGATTATTGGCTTGCTTAGTGTTACTGCTTGTTGAGAGTAGATTACATCTGTTGTGGTTTTTTTGTTTTGTTTTTTTTTAAGCTCCACTAGTTTCCAGTTTATTCCTGAAAGCTGTTCAGTGTATTCATGTAGATCTCTCTCTATATAAATGTTTAATAATAAATAATGTACATGCAGGAATCCCTCTGCCCATGACAGAAATACAGCTGCCTCTGGGGAGAAATGCAGAAGCTGCTTAACAATGCCCAGCAACAATTCTGGAAATTCCTGGGGATTAGGTAGGCGAAATGTAGTTACTGAAACTAGTATTTTCTGCTTCTGCAGAAAGTGCCACGAAAACTTTAATTGGTACAAGTGGCGAGGATCTTAGTTTTGTAGCTTACTAAAAAGTAAATGACTTGCTTTTGGCAAACACATGAAGATTTGCAATTGTAACAAAGCGGCTCCCAGTAGTGTCATGTGGTGGCGGTGGTTCTTGTCTCTGCATTAGGTGTGCTCTACATGTGAAATAGAAGCTTTGATGATCTTATGCCTAGATATTACCCTCGGAGCATTATCTCCTAAATCTCCCACTTTTCTGTTAAGCGTTCTTAGTTGTTTAAATCATTGATTTCTGCAGATGTTGGTCTTCTACTGATAGGTGTGTGGACACGAGAAACCATTCCTGTAAGAACTTGTTTTGGACCTCTGATTGGGCAGCAGAGCCATTCTCTGGAGGTGGCTGACTGGACAGACAAAGCAGCTAGTCACATCTGGAAGGTCAGTGGGTGCCCGACGTGCCTTTCTCTGATGAAAGACACCACATGACACAGCAGCTTGTGCATTATCATCCTTGCCAAAACCTGAAACTGATGCAGTTTGATTGCTTAACACTTAGTATCAGCATATCACAGCTCTGTGTCATGTAGTATTCTGGTAATCAATCCTGACAACGGAGCTTCTTTTAATGCCTTTGTGGTTTCCCGTATTTATGTGAAGTGCCAACAGAGATTGTACATTCCTAGGCAGCACTTGTTTGTTTTGTATTGTTGTTTATTGAAAGTTTCCACTGGCAATAAATCATTTGTTGTAGGAAAGCTGCTTCAAAGGTTTCTTTGCCACATCATTTCATACTGAGAAAACAAAATTGATCTTTATAAATAAAGCAGGTATTGTTTGCCCAGACAGCATTACTTACAAGATTTGGCTTGTAAGAAAAATAACCAGATGCATTTCTGCTGGGATCTGAAGGTGATGAGTGGGAAGGATGCTGATAAATAATTTTTCTAGTCTCCTGGATAGCAGAGATGCCAAGATTTCTGTGTGAAGGGGAAATAAGGAATAAAAACAGGGCTGTGGCCTTGACAGCGGCAATAGAGACCTCCTGGCATGCTCTAGGTAAACAGTCCTCTCTGAGAGAAAGAAGCTCTTTCACTGTGTTGTTTGCTGTGTTTTATCCTAAGATTGCCTTTTGTTTTTGTATTCTGATAGATCTATCACAATGGTGTCCTGGAGTTCTGCATCATTACAACTGATGAAACTGAATGTAACTGGATGATGTTTGTACGCAAAGCCAGGTGAGAGCCATCTCTACCATGCTAAGTGTCTTTGGAATCTGGGCTTATAGGAGGCTGTGCTGGAGATGACTCAGCCTGTCGTGCTGACTACCCAGATAGGTCATGAACTCAGGATCAGGGGACCCGCAGGAAGCGTCTAGGCATCTTGGAATGGGTGAAGAACAGTGAAACAAAGTACCCAATGGAGAGAGTTCTGGGGAAGCCAGTACATATGCTGTAGTAAAACCTCGTTCTAATGCTTTAAACCAGATTCTTTTCTATATTAGTTTGCTGTGTATTAGCTTGTATTAGTCATCTCATTCCTTTTGGATATATTTGTGAAGGCAGTGATGATTTATTTATTTTCATGGAATCATAGAATGGCTTGGGTTGGAAGGGACCTTAAAGCCCACCCAATTCCAACCCCCTACCATGGGCAGAGTTGCTACCCACCAGCTCAGGCTGCTCATGGCTCCAGCCAGCCTGGCCTGGAACACTTCCTTAGGAATGGTTCCTTCTTTAAGCAACCTGATCCAGTTCTTCACCACTCTCTGAATAAATAGTATCCTCCTAACATCTAATCTACAAATGACTGAAGTAACAGACATTTTGGTTTGTTTGTTTTTGTTTGTTTTTTTAATGTGCTGGCAAGCACTGAGGTTCCTCATTACTTATTTATAGGAGTTTCCTTTTTATGGTTTTTTTTTTTTTTTTTTCTGAATATCCCTGGAGCACTTTTTTTTCATAACTCTCCATATTGCTGTAGGAATCGGGAAGAGCAGAATCTGGTGGCTTATCCTCACGATGGAAAAATTTACTTTTGCACCTCTCGGGACATCCCACCTGAGCACGAGCTTTTCTTTTATTACAGTCGGGATTACGCACGGCAGCTTGGTAAGAACTCGCCTTCATTGGCTTTGCAGGGACAACCCAGCATGAATTCCTTTTAGTGCCACCTCTGGGTACTGTGACTTGGGAGTGCTTAATGTTCCTTGTCAGCAGTGCGCATTACAGTTTCTATTTCATTACAAAGGGAGTACCATCGCTTAAAAGAAATATTTAATTATCTAATTCCACTGGTCAGGAGCACAAGATTGGAGCTTTGTAGAAAAAGGGCTGATTTTCTTCTCTTTATCTACCCAATGTTAAGAGTATCTCGTTCACTGAAAGGTTTTCCTGCTCTCTCCCAACTTTAGTTGTGTTAATTTAGATTTAGTGGTGCTCCAACCCATCCAAAACTTGCCCTCTAAAGTAGTGCAAATGGCCTATATAGAAAAAGCTGGAAAGCAAACATCGGAGCTGAAGGGAGCTGGAGTGAAAACCTCTTCACTGGTTTTACTACCATGAAGTGCTAATGTGGATCGTGTTCATTGTCCAATTAGGCCTGGCTGTGCCTCACTGAAAGCGATGTTTTTGTGCCCAAAGGTGTCCCTGAACATCCGGACGTGCACATCTGCCACTGTGGAAAGGAATGTGCTTCCTATGCGGACTTCAAGGCCCATTTGAGCAGCCATATTCACAGCCACCTCCCCAGTCAGGGCCACAGCAGCAGCCACGGGCCAGGCCACGGCAAGGAAAGGAAGTGGAAGTGCTCCATGTGCCCCCAGGCTTTTATCTCCCCTTCCAAGCTCCACGTCCACTTCATGGGGCACATGGGCATGAAGCCACACAAGTGCGATTTCTGTAGCAAAGCTTTCAGTGATCCCAGCAACTTACGCACGCACCTCAAGATACACACAGGTGAGGGCTGGAGACTTCAAGGGTATCCTCTGAAGGGGAAACACTGAGGCAAGACCTGTTCTCTGATCCCTGGGTCAGCTCGCAAAGTATGGCTCGTGTCCGTAAAGCCGAGCTCTTGCCCCCTTTCTGTAAGATCAGCAGCATCCTGAGTGTGGGTAGGAATGATCTTTGGTCTGTGCTGAGCCCAGCTAATGGCCAGGCATCACTGAAGAGTGCTGACTGGTGTGGGATAGGACTGACATGGATTCAGTGCTTGTAGGACGGTATTTAGCCCTGTGTTATGCCTGATTGTGCCGTGCTTAAAAGAGCATTTGATGAGCTGCAGTACATTACAGTTGGGAAGAACCGTGAGGCTTCGTTTGCAAGACAGAATCTCCTTGTTCCTTCACAGCAGCTCTGCTGTTGGCAGCTATGATAGAACAAGTGTTCCCTTCTGCTTATGAGGAAAAAAGCCAACTGGGTTTAAAAGCTTGTACTGTGGACAGTTGCCCACTTAAACGTGGGGCTGTTTCCCCTCATTGTTACTCATTTTTCATCGGAAGCAAATGGCACAAGACTGAAATTGGTGACTATGGGGTCAGACTGAAGTGGGTAAGACTCAGCTATTTCACTCATCAAAACTCACCAAGTCTGAACGTGCTGATGGCCTCTGTGTGCATTTGAATATCACTAGGGCCTTTGGATATAAAGGAAGAATTGCTAGAAGATTAATTAATGAAAAAAGAGAAAAATAAAAAGGGAAATTTTTCAGCTCTGTAGGAGGATGACAGGGAGTAATAAAGTGTGTTTAACTCAGGGTGAGGAGAGGGGAGAGGATGTAGATAAGTACAGTCCAGCAAGAGGTAGTATGGATATTTTTGCCTGTTTTTTCAGTACGGTTGAAATATCAACTCAAGAGAGAAGTAGAGAAGGGAATGCACTGATGTGCAGTAACTAGGTGGTTGCTATTAAAAAGGAGATACCATTATTTTTACTTGAGAATTTATGTTGGATAACCCTCCTCTTCTTTGCTGGAAAATTTCCTAGCATATTCGTTCAGGCTTTAATGGCTCATCCAGGGAGATGGGGTTGGTGTAGACAAGCAGTGGAAAGAGAGTCCTGCAGGAAAGACTGAATGGGTGCAAGCACTGCAAGAACAGGATTATGTTTAATAGAAGGGACCAAGTGCAGTGCCCCACTCCACATGAAGGGTTCAGTGCTTGGAAACAGTAGCATGAAGTGCTGTTTTTGACTTGGGGTGGGAAGCGGGAATGATGAAGTCAAGTCAGGTGCCTGTTTTGCATAGCTAAAGAGAGACTGTAACTGGTGAGGTCTTGATGCACAGTCTGAAAGAACTGCAGGAGGGAAAACAAGCTTTGTTCATAAAGAATCTGCCTTTCTTCAGGGTAAAACTTTTGTTCTTCAGGAGTGGTCGGGATTGTTTGCTTACTTCCTCTTGGCACGCTGACTGTGGATATATGTGTGTAATTGTAGGTCAGAAGAATTATCGGTGTACCCTCTGTGACAAATCGTTCACCCAGAAGGCTCACTTGGAATCACACATGGTCATCCACACCGGGGAGAAGAATCTGAAGTGTGATTACTGCGAAAAGCTGTTCATGCGGAGGCAGGACCTCAAGCAGCACGTACTTACCCACACACAGTAAGTGAGCTCTGGGGATGTGCTGGGCTGCAGTCAGTAATGAAGCTTAACGGCCTGAGAATTCAATATGCAAATATTTTGGCCTAGGGAGCACAGGTTCACCTTCTAAAATAAGGGAGAAGTAAGTCTGGACAAATGCCTTATTACTGGCCTGCTGCTGCTGCTGGACTATTCTGGTGTTTGTTTGCAATTTTTTAATGACAAAGGAAATTCCAGGCATGCATCCTGTCTTGTGAAATAGCATTCTGGAGCGCTCATCACTGCAGCTGATTTATGTTTAGTTCTCTGCTGAGAACTGTTTCCAAGTCACAACATGAGTCCTTACATTTTAGCTAATTCTCTTACTCACTTCTCTTACTTACTTCTCGTACCTGGGGAATGCATCTGTTGCCAGCTGTTTCTCTCCACCCATCATTTCCCCTCTCAACTCTCATTTATGCAATTGTCTCTTCTGTGCAGGGAGATGTCACCCCCAGGCTCTCCTCTGTTTCTCTGGAGGTCTCACCCAATCCTTCAGCCCTGCCAAGCCGGATCTTTCTCTCTGCTCTGAGCATTTTCTCCATCCTGTTTGGAATTACTTCCAGTCCCGAGTCCCTCCCGTAAAGGCTGCTTGCCTAAATCTAATCCCTCTGCTTGTTTCATTTTCAGCATCTGGTTCTTGTATGCACTTGGAATCAGACTGTTGCTGCTTTCCTGCTGCCTAGGAAACAGCATAGTGCAGCAAGCATGAGAGAGACGAAGAGATTTGCTTTTCTTGTTCTTACAGCCAAAGCGAGGAACACTACTGGTGGGAGGCATTTTGCACAGTCATGTGCAATTTGACTGTTGCAGTCTGGTAAGCCTCAGCTTAGTATTTACAGCTGAGGTTTGTTAACACTCAGCAGCTTTGTTCTTTTTATTATTTTTTTTTTTCTTCCCTTCCCTTCCTGTTTGTGCAGGGTGAAAAGAAGGGGGGGCTCACCCTTCCACCATGGCAACACCTCTGTCCTGCCAAAACGTGGAGCTTAACCAGAGTTTGGTCTCACTTAAAAGGCAAACAAAAAAACTTACAGAATATTTTTTTTTGTCTGATTTATCATCGGGAAAGATAAATGGTTGGTTGCAGGCTAAGAGTTGGTCCTAAAAGTTTGACTTTTGCCAGGGGCACCAGGGGAGCAAAAATACTGCTTTTTGAGAGAAAACAGCATTTACATGTCAGTGTTGTAGTAATGCTGTTATTTCTGCTTCAGATGCATTGGAACCAAGATTTAGGAACAAGACTGACTCTGCCACTTGCACTGTCACCCACCTCCCTATAATTTAATACATCAGCTGCCTTGCAGCAGAAGCAAACTGACTTTTTTCTCTTGCAGAGAACGGCAGATCAAGTGCCCCAAGTGTGACAAGCTGTTTCTGAGGACAAATCATCTGAAGAAGCATCTCAACTCACATGAAGGAAAGAGGGACTATGTCTGTGAAAAATGCACCAAGGCTTATCTAACCAAATATCACCTCACTCGCCACTTAAAAATATGTAAAGGCCCCACATCCAGTCTGTCAGCCCCAGAGGAGGAAGAGGAGGATTCAGAGGAGGAACTGATAGACTCACTGAGGACTGAGGACTGTAGGATTAACAATGGAGTCTACTCAACTGGTGATGCCCTCACGGGACACAAATGAAGAAAAGGGAAATTCTCATGGATGTTAAAACGGGGGAAGGAAGAAACTACAGCTCTCTTCCTTATTTCCCCAGTCAACAGCATATGTCAAATGAGGAGTATTCCTTTCATTCTGGTCTCCCCACTACCACCACTGAATAAACTCCAGCCAAAACACTGAATGAGAATGGATCATGTGCTTCAGACTGAACAGTTGCTTGAAAGGAAATATGAGGAACAGATTTTTCCACACATGCTGTGCATACTCAGATAACCCACTCTGTGCTAGGATACATAACACGCCTTGCATTATCCTTGAGGGAAGAGCCACAACCCAGAGATGTAGTTGAGTAACAGCCATGACCTGTAAGCCATCTTTTCCTTAACTGCCACAGTCCTGACAGCAAGAAAAACAAACAAGACCAAAAAAAAATGGTGGTAGCAGTTAGTTGTATTTATCTTTTTAATACCTGTTAACTGAAGGATGTGGTTTGGCACAGAGCAAAGAATGTCAATGCTCAGGGCTCCTTCTAAAAAAAATAATGCTTTGGTTTGGAGGCAGTGGAATCAACAGTTGTAGATAAAGCAATTATCCCAGTACAGCAGTGTTCAGAAAACCAAAAAGGGGCTATTTGTTATTACCTTCTCTCACTCTGATTCACGAGAGCATGTTGTGAAGAAGTAAGGACTGTACAGACCAGTAGGGAAGAAGCTTACAGGTGATCAGACAGCGTTTACAGTACATCCTTGTGTGCTGTAAACCTTTTACCACTCAAAAGAGATGGGAGGGTTTGCTGCTAATACTATTTATGGAATGAAAATGGATTTCATTCACTTGTTTTCTTTTGGAAAAAAATTAAAAATGTGGCTCTTTTCTAATGTTCTTTTTAAATATTTAAGCATTCTGGAAAAAAAAAAAAAAAAAAAGCACTTTTTTCCCCATCATCTGCCTCTCTCAAGCATTCCTGGGACAAGGCAGGGGCAGCAATGCCTCCCCAAAGAGAAGACTAACAACTTGTCTCTAAACCTTGAAGGTTGGTTTTGTGGCTTGTTTGTCTCTGCTGTAAGTGGGGGGACAGTGAGCTGAACTCTTCCCTGACAAGGTGCTTGGTTATCCCTGTTAGATTCTTGCCATAAACAGCCTCATTTCAGTTGTACCTCTTTCTCTACTCTGTGTTGCCTGGTTTCTTTAAAGTCTGTGTGGTTTGAGCTTGGAAAGCAGCCGTAACAGCTTGTAAATTGTGTGCACTGACCCCACTGTCTGTGAGAGCAGTTGTTTTAATAATAGGGGCTTTGCAGCATTAGTGCTTTAGTAGACACCTTTAATAACCACCTTCCAATAGGTGGCAAGGGAAGCACCTCACATGAGTTAAGAGATTTAACTTCTGGCCTACAGTAAGGCACCTGGTGCTCATTTTAAATGTGAGGAGCCTTAAAGAAGAAGTTCCTGCTCTTATAAATCAACTGAGTGTCAACCTAACCACTGACTTAAAGGGAACCAGGGGAAAGAAACCCTTGGTTATGGTAGGACAGAGCAGAGATGTTTCTGGGTTGATTTTGGTGATCTCAAGTGATACATTCCCGAATTCTATTCAGGGACTCAGACATACTACCCAAGAAATACTCTTAAAGATTTAAAAAAAAAAAACTTAAATATGAAAAAGCTTAAAATCTGTATAAGAATTTTAGTCAATCCAGTCACAAATTAAGGATAAGTTATCCGACTATTTACAGCTGCCAATTCTCCCAGCATCTGTCTGACATTTCAGCCAACAGTTGTGTAGTTTTGTTCCTTAACACCATCAGGAGATATTTACCTTCTTTGCAGTATTTGACAAACCTCTGACAGCAGCAGAATGCTTTTCTGGATACGATTTCGTCTTGTATATCAACTCTACACCCAGCTGCCCCTAATTCAGGGATTGTAAATTCAAGCATATGGAAGAAATTCAGTCTTTTGAAGCTGGTGAGAAAGGCAGAACTCACAACTGCAGATTTGGGAGCTGACCCACGTATCCGTGTTTCTTTGAGACAAAGCAGCCTGCAGTTTGAACACGAGTCACTTTCACAAACGCTCTCCAAACAGGGGAATTGGTAGAATACACCTGAGCTGCAGTCCCTTCAGTTACTTTGATTTTGTGAGGTTGGGTCCGTCACGATTCCATCGCCGTCTCTGAACTGTTGCTGCTACTACCAGCCAAGGAGCTGCAAGCCACAGAGTTTGCACCAGCCAGAACAAGTCTCTCTCTGTTTCCAAAAACTTCATTCACTGCAACACAGGTAAGGCATTGCTTCCATGTTACTTTCTCAGAGACGAGAGCACTGCAGCAAGTACAGCGAGGCAAATACAGCAGAATGGAAATCCTCACCTGATGCAGTTTCAAAGCCTTCCCCATTACCCAGAGCAGGGAGTTGTAAGCTTACAAGTCAGAACAATCTGTTTCCTCATGTACAATAATTGAATTACAAGTCACGGTATTTCTCCCCCGGAAACTCCCTAGATGTTTCCCTGTGTGTAATTCCCTTACTGAAGCACTGTGAAATGGATGAGTTTTGTACAGCAAAACAGTTTAAATTATTTATTTCTGGTTTTACTCTCTCTGGGTGCCATCAGGCTCTTAAAAGCCTCAAAAAATTCACACCATTTAGCTACATGCAGCTGAGACAACTGATCAAAACCAGTCTTCACTTCTGTGCAGTGCTTGTTTACACCAAGAACATTAAGAAAAAAAGGAAGACTGTGAGAAATGAGTATTCTGTTTCAGTTACAAGAAAATAAATTGTGGCAAATACAGATCTCCAAAATGGAAAAAAAAAAAAAAAAAAAGATATTTTTAAGCTGGTTGTGTGAAAACATTCAGTCTTTGGGTACTTCTTTAGAAGTGTCACACTCAGAGCCACACTGCATTACTGAATATACAGATACACCCTGGGGCAGAGCCTTGAGATCCCAGAAAATGAGAAAATTACCTGCAGAAATGCTGCTTATATCCCAGACACGCAGCCCTTCTCGCTCTCCTCCAAAGGCAAAAACAAATGGGAAGTCAGGGCAGCAAGCTGCGCAGAAGAGAACACCCTGGAAAGGAGGGAGAAAAGTTTTGGGTTTTTTTTTCCTAAATATCATGTTAAAATGATTTTATCATTAGAAAATACTTTTGCTGGGCAAGGTATAACAAATGTAAGCTCTCTGTCTCTTGAAACTTGACTTTGTGTCCTTACAAAATCATTGTAAGAGCTGTTAATTACATTTAACAAATCATGTATTCATCTTGAACCTTAAAAGATGCATGATGGAAAACTAATAGTCCTACTGCAGAATGCTCTATCTGACATTCAGATCCAAGGCTTCAAAGCAGCCTGCCAATTACGTCTTCAACTGAATACTGTGTTATAATGAGGAATGGTTTACTCAGAGTACACAGATGTGGGGTTTTTGTTGTTATTTCTTTAAGGCATTACACAAAACAAGATTTAAATTAGAAAACAGATTCAGCAGTTATACATATGCCTTCTTAGAAGCAAGAAATGTAATCAAAGATTACCATTTTCATATCCCTGGAATGGATTAAACTTGGCTTGCCTCCCAGGATATCCCAAATTTTCACGTATTTGTCAGCAGATGATGTCACAAGGCACCCTTTGACCTGACTACTTAGTTGTAGCCCTGGAAGATATGAATGCATCAGTGTAAGAGCATCAATCAATCACTGTTTCAGAGCTGAGGACACATTTAGAGTGAAAGCAGAACAAACCTAATATTCTTCACACACTAAACTCAGTTCCAGCAAAACAAAGCAAAAAGTTAATGACAGTTTTGTGCTACCACTGCTCCCTACAGTAACAGAAGAACCTTTTGAGAGCAAACTTCATGTAGACCTATTTTGTCTCTCAGTGTAATGACAGTAACAGTGCAGAGCTGCTGCTGCTGTGCTTTTCACTTGACATAATCTGGCTTCCCCAGGCAGTTTTCTTCATTCAACTCCATCTCTTTAGCTATCTGAGATGATGAGACATACTGACATCTCACCTAATCAGGTACTTCCTTCAAGTTGCTTTTTAGAAGTTTCTACACTGGTCAAATGATTTAAGGAGTCTAAAGCAGACTGTGTGGAAACCTTCCCATGTGCCACATCTAAGTCACCATCAGAGTGAAATGCCAGTATAAAATATTATGGATAGAGAAGTTCTGGTTCATAGTCCTGGACCAGACTCCATAGTTTCTGTCTTTTCTCACCCCAAAAAGCAAAATGAGGATATCCCAGATGAACAAATCTGTTTCAATATGCTTATTATTCATGCCATCCACTGAGGCAAGTTCACTGTTGTTAAAATACTTTGCTTACAATGGTTTTAAACGAAAAGAGCAGAGATTTCGATATTAGGAAGTATTTCACTCAGAGGGCAGTGAGGCACTGGCACGGGATACCCAGAGAAGCTGTGGGTGCCCCATCCCTAGAGGCTCAAGGCCAGTTTGGATGGGGCCTTGGGCAGCCTGAGCTGGTGGGTGGCAGTCCTGCCCGTGGCAGGGGTAGCAGTGGGTGGGCTTTAAGGTCCCCTCCAACCCAAGCCATTCTGGCATTCTGTGGTTTTCAGCACAGATGGCATCGTGGGCCAGCTACTCACTATTACTATACACTATTTTTTTGTTAAGCAAGGAATCACCACCATCTCAGTCACATCAGCTGAAGACATCTTCCAGACAAGCCTCACCACTGGGGCAAACACAACACACACATAATTTACCTGATACTTCTTCGTCATGAGCCTTCAAAGTAAACAGCGGCTTATCAGAGCGAGCATCCAGGCAGTACACAAAGCCATCCTCTGTGCTTGCCTAAGGAAACCACAATACTTTGAAACAAACATCTGTAGTCATTTGCTTAAAAACGTTCTATGCAACAACACCCACTCTCTATTAAACCCCTGTCATCTGAGACAAATTTACACTGCTTCTTAGCAAGACACGTTCCCCTGTACACAGTTCTTCACCTCCAAAGTCAGACTTCATACATCTGGAGCTTGAACTATTCTGTGTATATAAACTACACTGCAGTGAATTCTGTGGAAATCTTAATCGTATGCAAATTTAACTGTATTTTGCACTGAATATGGCTGCACTACAGAGCTCAGAACTTATGCTCAGCACTGAAATACTGAGCTTTTTGTCTCTAAACTCAGTGCAAACTTTGGAGCCATCTAACAGCTGCCTCACAGACCTACACAAAGTTAAGCGTAATCATACTGAGAGAAAATACAAAAGCACAGCTTAAGTGAAGCAGCCAACAGGCCAAGAAGAGAGTGTATACTCACTAAGAAATTACAAGGTGAAAAATGATTCCAAGTTACTCTTTCAACCTGACCACTAAACCGCCAGATTCGATGGTTATCTTGTGGGCTTCTGCAATCGTACAGCACAGCTGACCTGTGGGAAAACAGGAAAGGAAAAAAGCAGAATCACAACTGAACTCTGTGAAATTCATTTTACTGCTGGCATCTACAGGTGGTTCTTGGATGCTGTACAGGATGAATCCACAAAGGCAGTCTGCTGGTCTACAGTGTACTGGCATGTAGGTGGCCAGGGGTTCAAAAGGAGAGCTAACAATGGATCAGGATGCTGGTCTGAATGCTTGGAGGTTTCTTCTTATTTTTACAAAAGGAATTTTGGGGAGGAAAATGGGTAGAATCCAGCTCCCAACAACATGGGGTTCTCCTCCAGCATAGCAAGTGCATAACACAAGCCAGACAACATAAAGCCCAACCTAGTCTTACAGTTTGGAAAAGCCCAGAAAAGTTTACAGGGGGAAGAGCAGAGGTACATTTCTACTGCAGAAAAGACAAAGACAAATCAAGAAATAAGTTCAGTTTGGAGCAGATGCCTGGCACAGAAAATTTCAGTCCAGATGGTGAAAATATTTGGCAAAGCTGAGAAAGAGGGAAGGAAAGCTGTATTTTGGCCACGTACAAATCTGGCTACCTCACTGGAAAGAAATAACAACCTTACTCAAAACTGGCACTCTTAAAAGCAAATTAAAAGAAAACCTGAGGTAAATTAATGGCGTTAACATTGGGCTAAGTGTAACATTGACAAACATTACTCTGACATACTTATCGTAAGATCCGGAAATAAGGGTCTGAGTTTCAAAGGGATGAAACTGCAATGTCTGGACCTAGGTGACAGAAGATTTTATGAAAGAATAAGCATTGAGATAGAATCATAGAATCACCAAGGCTGGAAAAGACCTCTAAGATCATCCAGTCCAACTGTCTACCCATCACTATTACCTTTGTCAAAGGCAGTGACTTTGCTAACAGCAAAACAAAGTTATAGCTATGAATAACTAACTCCCACGTTCTAATTACAAGATTAATTAACTTCCCAAATATCCATCACTATGGAATTTTGGTATCACTTATTTTAAACCTTTCTTACCTAGAACAAACTATAGGCAACACTCACTGTTTCCTTAAGCAAAGCTCACAGTTGGATCTATGCTCAGAGACCTGTTTTTTAAAGCTTCATAGCAGCACTGTTAGATTCCCAACCTCTTGGGCTTTTACACAGAAGGCATTAAAAAACAACAAACCACGAAATTGCTGCAAGTCTCCCACGATTTTCTAATGGATAAGTATTAATTAACACTTTTGAAACCAAATATAGTTGTTGCAAAAGCAACCAATTCAGAAATTTAAAGAATTCTGCACAGTTGATTGGAAAACCACAGAGCTGCTGTTGTATGTGTTCAGTACTGAGCAGCTACAAAAAACTGCAGTATTTTTTTCTGTGTTTTACACTGAAATAAACACATTAATTATTACGTACCTTGTCTGTGTGTAGTGTCAGGCTGGCTGCTGGTTTGCCCACAGACATATCCCACAAAATCACAGTACTGTCAGCAGAAGCACTTGCTAAAACATTCCTGATAACAAGCCAAAAGATAAGGTTTAAGAAAATCTTATAGACACAAAACCTAATAATGGTCAGAAATCCTAAATACGTGGAGGATCTGATTTGGAGATCAAGTATCATAGAACCATGAAATGGCTGGGGCTGGAAAGGACCTCAAAGCCCACCCAGCCCCACCCCCTGCCATGGGCAGGGCTGCTCCCCATCAGATCAGGCTGCCCAGGGCCCCATCCAACCTGGCCTTGAGCCTCCACGGATGGGGCACCCACAAGTACACTGGTCTACATAATTAGATCTTCTCCTCACAGCACTTAAAAATGTAACTTACTGGATGACTTCATGAGCAAAACAAAGTGAGAAAGACTTGAAGCACTTCCCTCCATTTGACATAAAGATGGTATTTTTCAAGCATTAATGCAACTTCAGTCTGTAAGCATACGCTTGCAGCCAAGATCCAGACAAATCTATTTTTAACAAAAAAACTTAGCTCTCCAGTATCTGAGTGTTTATATAACTAACAAAGACCCAACACTGTACAACTTTTATTTCCTGAAAGCTCTATCAGTATCGTGGAGTTCATAACCCAGTGTGTTACTGCACTGTACATTCCAGACACTTTAGCTCTTGGAGCTGCAATTTTGTGACTTATCTCTGTGCTATCACAAGACAACCAGCTCTAAGTAATATGAAAGTTATGTTTGAGTCAGACTGATGGAATGATACCACACTGTGCACGTGCATAATTTAAGATCAACAGACAGCACAGTGGAAGAGCACGACTTCTCCACGTTTATTGAATATCTATGAGCGTGCTTCCTCCTTTGGTGCCTAGACAACAAGGAGCTCTAAGTAAAGGCTGACACCTGCTGATCAGAGAATGTAGAACTGATTGTGTGCATCTTCAGAGAATTTATGACAGCAGGAAAAAAAATTAAAAAAAAAAAAAAATCTATCACAGGGACAGTTTCAAGACTCATCCTAAGAATACTTTAACAGTTGATTCATTACGAACTACCTAAGCAATAACAAGTGGCTTCTTTATTCCAGCCTGCACATCATCCTTAACCTCTCCCCACAGATGTGCCTGCTTTGTGTTCCTCCAACAGCATTACTTGATTGCTAACTCACTCAGGCAACAGGTAATTCCCACAGGTCAGAGTTGTGTCTATAGCGGTGCTATGAGGGCTTTTATAGTCTTTTCTCTTCACAGCTGTAGGGAAAAGCCAGAGAAAAATAATACACAGCAAGGACTACCTTCTATAAAGATACCTGAAATGCTGTTTTAGGTCACTGGTGGACTGGCCCAGACCTTGTGCTATTCCAGTTAGTTCATCTGGCTTAAATGCAGCTGCTTTATTGAATGGCTTGGAACCACCTTAGCTCTGCCCTCATCTGGACAACTTGGAAATAAAAGCTACCTGCAACAGTATATAAACATTTATTTTAAAAATAAAAAAGAAATCTGGTCCTAGTTTTGTTCCATTTTGTTTTTTCAAGGGGCAAATATTTTTGAGAACCGATTCATTTCAAAACTGCTTTCAAGTTCAGCACTACGCCTCATAAGGTTTTGAATTAGTGAAAAAAGCATGCCTGGTTAACTGTGCCAATGTTGCAAGCATTGTTTTTCAAATGCTCCTTTACCTGCTTTGTTTATTCCACGAGAGATCGAGAACAGCATCAGCATGTCCTTCCATTGTCCCTTCCTGAGGTGAACCCTGCATAGGCAGATACAGCACAGGCAGACTTCAGAACATTACAGCTTCAATGGAAACCAAGCAGCACAACACACTACCATGAACTCCTTGATGCCTTCACAAACAACTACACTTTTAAAATCATTCTCACTTGCTGCAACAAGGCACCTTCTCTTACCCCAGCTCTCAGACCGCTCCATTCACAGCAAGAGAGCTCACAGAACCAGTTACTCCCTTCAGGCTACAGTAGAAGAAATTTCATTTCCACCACCTAACGTGCAGCTTTTTCAGCTTCTTTCTAAACTCTCCTGGCATTTACTTATTTTCCCCATCAACTGCACTTTTGGTGCTTTAATTACCAGCTCCCATAAATTCTAATTTTAAACGGATGAGTTTTGAAGGATTTTTCTAGGAGAACAACTTGGAAGGTACCCATAAGTTATCCCACTCTTTCTCTCCTCCTTCCTCCAGGCTTTAACTATCCCTGCACAGAGCAATGAGTGTCTCAAGCTGAAGTAGCATCTACGAATGGTTACCTTTAATAGCAATTCTGATAACTCAGTCACTCTCTGGGTGTGCTCTATGTACACACACTATATTATCTCAATGACTACTTTAAACATGCTTCACTTTCAGATGAATAAAGCTGACAGAGGTGAATCTAAACTAGCTGCATTTTATTAGAGTAAACCTTGTTCCTTATTGCTCAATGCCATTTCAACTCCCTGAGTCACAGGCAAATACCAGTTTCAGCCCCCTGTATGCAGCCAGGACATAATCTTCTGTAACCTGTCTAGGCATCATCCTTCAACACAACAGAGGGAATTAAACCAGACTACCTACAGTTTTATTTTTTTCCATTACAGGAAAGTAGTAAGAATATTATCCTCACTCTAAGTTTCCTCCATTCAACCAATACTTACTTTCTTCCCTTTCTTTTTCTTCTTTTTCTCTTTCTTGCTCCCAAGAGAAAAGACAGGTTCTAGGCAGTCCACTATATCAAGGTCCCAAATATCAATAACTGGGGTCATGTTACCTACTGCAACATAATTTCCTGCATACAAACACAAACAAAAAAAACAAACCAACAACAAATGCAATCATATTTAGAGTTACAAAACAGCATATTTGGCAACCCAACTTCTACATATTTCTTCAAGTAAAATTTCTAGGATGGTGCCAGAATTTTCTATTTGAACACTTTTTATTACTATAAATGACAAGGACGAGTTTAAAACTGCTGAAAGCAGATGCTGCCAGGAGAACTGATGTGCTCCTTTAGTACACTTCCCCTTCAGTACACATGGCTGTTCAAACAAGCCCTATTAAAGCACCATACGAAAAATGTTACTAAAAACATACATATAGATGAATGTTGCAACAGTGCTGTGCCATGATTCATTTGAAACCTTGCACTTGTAAACGTCAAAAACAGTTTGCTTTGTTCTGCTAATTAACAATAACTTAACTATTTCTAATTAAGCCAATATTTTAGTTGCAACACTTGTTATTCCAGTATCACTAAGGTAACTTATCACCAAATGAAAAAAAAAAAAAAAAAAAAAAAAAAAGATTTTCAGTTTTCCCCTCTTAACATCTTCAGTTTATTTCAGTTTCAGTGAAGGAAACAACATTACATTTACATACTTTTCAAGTACAAATACTTTTATTGGACAATTACAGTATCCTTTGTCATTTACCTGATGACTCCTCAGGATTGGGATCAAAATTCAACCACTCCAAACTAAGAGGATAAGCAGGCAAGATGATATCATGATGTACGTAAAATGAGTCTTCTTCGTGATTATAAACTGAAAAAGATGTATGTGACATCAGTGAAGAGGAAAAGCAAGCAGCCAAAATCAGCTTACCTCTGCAGAAAGAAGATATGGCAAACACTACACTACAATGCAAGTTTCCAATATGTTCAGAGCTCCCAAGTAGAAGTCATAGTCTCAACGTACTGCTACAGCTCACAGAATCCCACAAAACTAACCCTGCCCTGCGTACTTTAGTGACAAAGTGAAAAGTTAGCAAAATTCAGACATCACACAATTTTCCACATGAGGACACATCAACAAAGGTTGAAACATTCATTTCATAGAAACAAGAAAAAGAAATAAAGTCCAGATTCAGTAACATGGGACATTAGGTAACAGATGAACAGTTTTCACTTCAGAGGAAGCTGAAGACTCCAGAAATCAGCCTCATCTACTACACATCCACACGGAAAAAAACCAACAGGTTTCTCTGTAAGGCACAAATCCTACATTACTCACCATGGACCTCCAAACTACAGTAGTCTTTATCGACTCTGCCACAAAGGACAAGATTGTCGTTGGGCTTAATCAAAAAGTCCTCCTGTTCATATTGATCCTGAGCAGTGAAAAGGAGAGGCCAACACATGTTAAGCAAAGAAAACACACACACATACACACACACACATACACACACACACATACACACA